>NC_044983.1:70643958-71243958 GCF_008728515.1 Papio anubis
AAAGCTGGATTGTGAAGGAAGAGTGGGGACCTGTCTGACAAATAACTGGGAGAAGGATGCTTAGGCAGAGGAAACAATGTCAGCAAGAGCAAGGACTTGTATGCTTTATGATAGGGAAGAATGGGACCCCGGATCTTGGACTTTATGTGTATGGGGATTTGTTTTATGTGTTTAGACAGAGGAATCACTTCAGCATATTCGTGCTCACTTAAGTAATTCTAAGCACGTGTGGGGCAATTTGGAGGGTTAAGAGATAGAGACATGGAGATTGATTTGGAGGCCAGCACAAAAATTTAGATGACTTTTGAGTCTGGTGAGAATCCAAACTATGATGTTGACTTTGTAAAGAAAGAAAAGAGAAAATGTAAGAACTGCTCAACGCTATATTCTGAAGAAGTGTCCAAATGCTACATGTGCACATTTTGCTTTTGTTTTAAACTGTAGACATGGGATGTAGAGCTGGAAAGATCTGCAGAATCCTGGGCTGAATCTTGCTTGTGGGAACATGGACCTGCAAGCTTGCTTCCATCAATTGGACAGAATTTGGGAGCACACTGGGGAAGGTATCTTAAAGCACAACTTTTTGTTTCTGAAAACATTAATGTTTAAAATGAAATCCTTATTAATTCATCAGTGCAGTTTTTCAAAGACTTGAAAGAAAAATCATCACAAAACAAGTAACAAAAAATAAATATCATACCAGAACAATCAGCAATTTTTTAGACTTTAAATCATCAATTTATTAGTAATGTAATGGGCATAAATATTTAAGTTAAATAATTTGCACCAAAGTATCTTTCTACCAGATTATACCAATGTATTTTGCAATATTTAGTTTTGTATTTTCTGCAACTTTGCTTGCCCTCTGTGACTGTTTTCTCTCTAATAGATATAGGCCCCCGACGTTTCATGTACAAGCATGGTATGATGAAGTGAAAGATTTTAGCTACCCATATGAACATGAATGCAACCCATATTGTCCATTCAGGTGTTCTGGTCCCGTATGTACACATTATACACAGGTATGTTTAGGGGGTATTATACTTAATTCCCCAAATTGAGTTAATGTAACTATGAAAGAAATTAGGCTAGTGAACTTGTCTTTCTTATATCATTTAATATGGTTATTAGAAAATTATATGAATATTGATTATGTTGAATTGGCTTACAAATTTCTATAAACAATGAAAATAATTATCACACAAAAAAGTCCAAGCATCTACTTAAAAAGACATTATTTCAGTGATTTTGCATATCAAACATTTTTAATATGGCCCCAGTAATATGGGGAGAAATTTACCATCTTCAGTGTCAAAGTTTTATCTCAAGGAATAAAAATACAGTTTTATTTACCAATGACATTCAATATTTACATGTGCAACATGTATATATATATATTTATATTTCATGTTCACAATTGGTATGTTCTAAGTTTCCAAATCAAACAACTAAAGGCAGATTGAACTAGATAAAGCTCACTGCTGATCAGACTTATTATCAGTGAATATAAAGCAGATTAATTGTTCTGTATGCTTTTGCATGTGACAAGACTGACCAGCATCAAACTACCTGATAACCTGTGGCATGATGGAGAGATCATGTTGTATAAGAAATCTGGACATGTAAATTTTTGCTCCAGTGTTTGCTGTTTAGGATGTGATTTTCTGTTCCTTTCTCAGAAAAGTTTCTTCATAGACACGTTAATATGACATTAGGTTCGTGAGGATGTAACTTTTGAATTATTTACTAAGTTTGCATTTGAAAATGCCTGCATATTATAACCAGACACAGTTATTTTTCTGCAGCTCTCTTTTTAAAATTGAACTAGGTATTACTCAAAGACTCAGGGAAAAAACCCTTTTTGATTTGATCTCAGTTCATTTTGAATGATAAACATTGGTTTCTCACCTTCAAATTATATGCATTTTTCTCTCAGAAGTGTTGTCCTACTTGATTTCAGCCTGCTTTTTCTGAGCCTTTCATTTTTCTAATATAGGTGGTGTGGGCAACCAGTAGCAGAATTGGTTGTGCCATTAATTTGTGTAATAACATGAACATCTGGGGGCAGATATGGCCCAAAGCTGTCTACCTGGTGTGCAATTACTCCCCAAAGTGAGTAGACAAAACACTATTTCAAATGTACATTTTTCTTAACAAAAGGAAAATACCTTTATGTTCCTGATTGTTTCCCGTTTTCCGTGTGTATCACTGAATGAAGTGTATTATTTTAATTCTGTTTATTTAATATGGCAAAAATTATAGTTGCCTAATGCATAAAATAAATGCATAAAGGGGGATATGAAATATGAATGTATAATCTTTGTGAATATGGGAAGCATATTTTTATGTATTCACTTTTACTCACTAAACTATACTATCCATAAATATTGAATAATTGTTATTTATTAGAGATAAAAACTATACATTAATTGAGAAATGTATTTTCATCTGTGTAAAGACCATTTAAGGGATTATATGATTATATTAACAATGTGACACAATCATATTTAGGGTCAAATTCAAGTTTAATAATGGGTTTTTATTAAAACAAATGGAATATAGTGAATATTCCATGGCAGAGTTTGGCTTTCTGCAAAAGTTTGATGTCATAATTTTTAACAATATGTGTTTTAATTTACTTGAGAAATTTTCAAAATGAGGCAGTAATTTATATTTAAACCTAGTAACCAAAAGGGGTCTGTAATAAATTATATAAATGTGTTAAATCTATACACCAAAATAATTACTCAGAATGTTCATATATAGTGATGTTTCACAATATTTTATAAATTATGCCGTTAGACTACTTTTTAATAGAGCGTATCATCTCTTAAAGGGGAAACTGGTGGGGCCACGCCCCTTACAAACATGGGCGGCCCTGTTCTGCTTGCCCACCTAGTTTTGGAGGGGGCTGTAGAGAAAATCTGTGCTACAAAGGTAAGTGCTATTGTGTTGTAGTGTTCATGTTGATTTATACTTTAATCCAGCTCCTGCATTACTTATGTTTAAAAAAGCCAGAAGTACACTTAATGATTACACAAAAAGTCTCTAGAACTCTATTTCAAATATTTGTATTATTTATATTATATTTATATTAATAAGAATTTTGTTATACTAACATGAAATTTTTAAAGTTCCATGATTATTTCAGGTAACTTTCTGATTCTACTTTGAAATAACCCCAGAATGACAAGTATATTTATATTCTTAAAAGTCATCTTCATGTATGGTTGACTAGAGTTATTTCTATAACTGTCACTTTTTTTAAAGGATTTAGCAATTTAACACAATTTATTTTTAGCACTTTAAACATTTTTAACAAAATACCCCTTTGTGTATCTTATTGAACCATGCTCAATGAATTATATTGATTTTTCACTTCTCACTGCACACTATTCAATTTGTCATGCTAAAATAAGAAAAGTATAATAGTTACATAAAACTGTAAAACTAGTTTTATATTACTTGAGTAGTACATTGAGTAGTACTCTGAAATGCATTTGATGTCTTAAATAGTAAATATGGTGTCCTGTTTATAGCACATAAAGATAAACTGTTATGACAAAGCTTTGTGAAAAGTCATGCACTTGTGCATTCAAGTGAACATTTTTTACTGCCTTGTACTTTTTTTCTTAATGGTGACTAAAGGAGGAATGATGTAGACTGAGTATAATATGAAATATTTGAACAATTACAGCCCCTTTTCAGTGCTCATAATGACACATGTCTCTTTTTTTTCCCTTAATGATGCATTAACTAAAATGTGTAGAGAAGTGCCCATATATATCCCTGTGTTGTATAAGCCATTTAAACATTCCTGGAAGTATTTGCAGCATTTTTTCCTTGTGTGGGTGTTTTTCATATTCTCTATGTCCAAACCTCCAACCTGCCTGCCTCTTCCCCAGTGACCATTATCTTTTACTTAAAGCTGACTTTCCTGTGACTTCATACTTTTTTTTTAGGTTCTGAGTTCTTGGGCATGCGTCAAAATAATACGCCTCTCCAAAATGTGCCATTGTCAAGCCTTTAATAAAGGTCAATCTGGAAAAAAAAAACAAAACATTAAATTCAAAGTTTGAAATGATTCTCCATGGTCAAGTTTAAATTTCTGCACATTGACTTTTCTTCTAAAGGAAAAAAACTTGCTGTGGAGATGGATATTGTCATAAATAATAAGGGCATATCAGTCCTTCTTTAGGCCACATTTCCATTTGGGAGAAGTCTAAATGTGATCCTCCTGAAAATATTAAGAATATGATTTTAATTGAAATCACATTTGATTTTGCTAAGCCATGAACTTATTAGATCACTTTGTAGATTTCATGATGTCATTATGAAAGTCAAACAATGATATGTTGAAATATAAGCAAAGTTTAGAAGCGGCTTCATTGAATATTAGTCAAACATTAACATAAATGAATCAAGGACTTAAAAGGCTTATGTGTGTATTTCATTTACTCCAATGCAGTACCTAAGATCACCACCTGAAGCCAAATCCTGTGCAAAAAAACAGTACTGATTTTTCTAGTTCTCAATGTTAACAGTAGTAACAAAGTATATTATTATTTGTAATTTGTGCACATGTAAAATAGGGTTAATATTTCCTAAATCTGCTTTCTCTAACAGAAGGGTCAGACGGGTATTATACCCCTCGAGAAGAGGAAACAAATGAAATAGAACGCCAGCAGTCACAAGTCCATGACACCCATGTCCAGACAAGATCAGATGATAGTAGCAGAAATGAAGTCATAAGCACACAGCAAATGTGTAAGACCTCTATATTACTTATAAAATTTCTTAGGTACCTAAATGGTATGTCCATCAAGATTTTATTAATTTGAACATTTATAGAATGGCAAAAATTTTGTCATTAGGCTATATATAATGAATTACAACTGCTTTTATATTATATGAGTTATTTTGGTATTTTTTTCTTTATAGCCCAAATTGTTTCATGTGAAGTAAGATTAAGAGATCAGTGCAAAGGAACAACCTGCAATAGGTAATATTTGTTATTATTTTGAAAACTAATTGACTGAATATAATAACTATTTGTATTTTGTACTGACATTCAGAGAAACTAAATTTTGTGCCCAATTACTTTTATTTAGGTACGAATGTCCTGCTGGCTGTGTGGATAGTAAAGCTAAAGTTATTGGCAGTGTACATTATGAAATGGTAAGTATTATAAATGTAATTATTTGAGGATAGGGTCCTTCCATATAATATTTGATTTTTATTGTGCAAAATAACTTACATAAGTATATTTTGCTCAGAAATGTTTAATTTAAAATCATATAAATGGTAAATAGTTTGAACTTATGCAGAACTCTTATATTTTTAACATCCTTTTATCTCCTACTTTTTTCCAAGCAATCCAGCATCTGTAGAGCTGCAATTCATTATGGTATAATAGACAATGATGGTGGTTGGGTAGATATCACTAGACAAGGAAGAAAACATTATTTCATCAAGTCTAATAGAAATGGTATTCAGACAATTGGGTAAGTACACAAATAATCTTTTGGACCAGATAATTTTAAGTTGTAACAATGAACTAACACATTTTTAAAGAGCAAAGCATAGAATAATTTAAGAAGAAATAATTTGGTAATTTTCAAGGCTCATTTAGCTTGTAGTTTTATTAGACAAAAAGAAGATAAAGCATCTAAGTACAAAGTTGAACCCTTTTGCTTGTAATGGGCATGCTAAAACTCCAAATTTTTGAGTTGCATTAAAAATGTGTAAATTTATAGTTAATTCTCAATGTAAAGCAATATATTTTTTAGCTTGACAGAAAATACCCTGAGAAGGGTAATTAATTTGCATGTTCTTCTTGTCCTATTTAGGGAAAATGGCTTATTTCATGTAACATTAACTTCGTTGATAAGATAAATTACTTCACAGAAAAGAGCATTTTGAAAAGTTCTCTAAATATGTGTTATGCTATGTCATCTTTCTTTTGTCCGTTTAAAAGTATCTCAATATAAAAGCATTTAATTTTATTAATGTTTCTCCTATGAGGTGTACCAAATACCTTATTCCAAAACACTGTGCATTTTTATATGTACTGTATAGAAAGTAGAAAAATGGGGGCTTTTGAAATACCTTTTTAGTGTCTTTTTCCTCTAAGTAAAACAGTAAACATTACTGAACTTCATACAGAATGCCTTTTCTTAGGAAATTTGACATTGTCTCTTTTGTTACAATACAGTTGCATGATATCTTCACAGTGGGGTTAAGTTAGAATTAATAACTATAAAAAACTATTAGGGCCGGGCGCGGTGGCTCACGCCTGTAATCCCAGCACTTTGGGAGGCCGAGACGGGCGGATCACAAGGTCAGGAGATCGAGACCACGGTGAAACCCCGTCTCTACTAAAAATACAAAAAATTAGCCGGGCGCGGTGGTGGGCGCCTGTAGTCCCAGCTACTCAGGAGGCTGAGGCAGGAGAATGGCGTGAACCCGGGAGGTGGAGCTTGCAGTGAGCCGAGATCGCGCCACTGCACTCCAGCCTGGGCGACAGAGCGAGACTCCGTCTCAAAAAAAAAAAAAAAAAAAAAAAAACTATTAGGAACTCTTAAAAATTTGTGGAATGATCTCCTATGTAGTCTTTTTTTTATTGTTGTTTTTCATTTGTTTGTTTTGTTTTTTTGCTTTTTGAGACAGGGTCTCACTCTGTCACCCAGACTGGAGTGCAGTGGCGTGATCTCAGGTCACTGCAACCTCCACCTCCCGGGCTCAAGTGATTCTCCTGCCTCAGCCTCCCAAGTAGCTGGGATTACAGGCATGCACCACCACACGCAGCTAATTTTTGTATTTTTAGTAGAGACAGGGTTTCACCATGTTGGCCAGGCTGGTCTTGAACTCCTGACTGCAGTTGATCCACCCGCCTCGGCCTCTCAAAGTGCTGGGATTACAGGCGTGAGCCCACGCACCCAGCTTATACAGTCTTATTCAAAGGCCTGATGGGTGGTTTTTAGCTGTTAGTGATAACTCTTTTTAGCAATTTTTGTTGTTGTTGTTGTTAAGACAGAGTCTCACAAGTTCAAATTTTCCTGCCTCAGCCTCCCAAGTAGCTGGGACTACAGGCACTCGCCACCATGTCCAACTAATTGTTATTTTTAGTAGAGATGGGGTTTCACCAGGTTGGCCAGGCTGGTCTCAAACTCCTGACTTCAAGTGATCCGTCAGCCTCAGCCTCCCGTAGTGCCGGGATTACAGGCGTGAGCCACCACACTTGGCCAAAAGTTCTATAGAAATATTCATTAATCTATTTACTTGGCAAACATTTATTAATTACTTTCAATAAGTAATACATAGTAGTTATTAGCTTTAGTAAGCCAACCAGTGGGTGTCCCATTAAAGGACATTTGTCCTGTTATTTACTTTCTTTCCTCTTAATTTTTAATTATCTCTCTATTATAGAAATTCTCTTGAAACTTGAAGGCTATATTTAATAGGTTGTATATTTTATGCCTCAGAGAATGTTACTTCTTTTGGACACATTGTAGATGGGGAATATTAAATACTGAATTTGAAGCTGACAGAAATAAAGAGTTGTTGAAATTTTATACCTTCAGTTCTGAGCTAACATATTCAGAGAGTGAACCACGTTAAAGTAGCCTTACCTTTTGCAATAGATGTTTTTCTAAAAATTTGGATATATATATAAACCAATTATAATTTTGATGTGTAATTGTGTGCCTGATCTTATATTTCAGCATTTTAATAATGCATGTAAAGAGGAGAAGTTAACTCATTTTACTGTAGACATTTTGCTAGATACTAGGAGGAACAAAAAAGGAATAATGTACACTCCCTTCGGTACTTATTTTTTGTAGTCTTTTAACAGCATTGTTTTGTATTTCCTGTTGTGAAAGAATAAATAGTTTGGTCTTGTGGAGGCAGGAAATTAGTATTTGAGGGTTTTAATTTTGATAGGAATCAAAATAGATATAGCTTTATGCTATTATCTATAAGTTTTTGAGATTAATAATGAAAAGAGATCACCTTAAGAATGGTATTGATTTGGTTAATAACTGATGGTAATATGGATTTAGCATAAAACTGATGATGTATTCTTATATTGCTACTTGTCTAGTGTAAGAAGTGTTTAAAAAGAAAATTAAGTGTTCATAGGCTTGAAAGATTCCAGAAATGATGCTGCTGCTTATGATGACTATGTGAAAATAATGAACATTTCTGTATTTTTACCTTCAGCAAATATCAGTCTGCTAATTCCTTCACAGTCTCTAAAGTAACAGGTTAGCACATTCTTCATCTTATTTTCTTAGTACTATGTAATATGTTATTGCTTTCAAAGGATTCACTCATTGTTTTGTGTTTTAATTCTTCAGTTCAGGCTGTGACTTGTGAAACAACTGTGGAACAGCTCTGTCCATTTCATAAGCCTGCTTCACATTGCCCAAGGTAAACCAGTGTACACATAGGGAACTTTGGCCCTGCGATAACTGTTTTTGCCTGAAATTCTGGTGTCTCTGGGATTCAAAAGATGTATAATCTTGAACTGCTAAACTGGAGGGAGCAATGGAACATCATAAACTACATGCACTCCAGGCAGGCCGAGTGTACTTTCTCCCAATGCAAAAGTATTCTCTGCTATTTCATAATATCAGGGTTTATGCGTGTAATCTGTATATTCATCTGTGCTACAAAGAGTCCTTTATTAGTCTGCTCTGGCTGCTGTAACGAAATAGCATTGACTGGGTGGTATAATCAATAGAAATTTGTTTCTCACAGTTCTGGAGGTTGAGAAGTTCAAGATCAAGGTGCTGGCTGATTCGGGTCCTGATGAGGGCTCTCTTCCTGGTCTGCAGATGGCCACCTTCTCTGTGTCCTCACATGGTGGAGGGAGAAAGAGAGCTCTCTCTCTTACATCTCTTCTTATAAGGACACTAATCCTATTGGATGAGGACCCCACCCTTATGACTTCGTTTAACATTAATTACCTTCATAAAGGCCCTGTGTCTCCAAGTTCAGTCAAATTGGGGATTGAGACTTCAACATATGAAATTTGAAGGGACAAAATCATTCAGTTCATGAGTTTCTTACAACAGAAACTAAAGTGGCATAACTCATATTTTTAACATTATTATCCAGTTTTTTAAATTAGATCAATCTGATTGCATTTGGTAAGTTAAAAAGCCCATCTTTGCCTTTCTTTTATTTTTTTGTATATTCTCTTTTACAGAATTATAATGGAATTTATGTACTATAAAATCATGAAAAAAGCTTTATTTATCTTGGCCAAGCTAAGATGAAAACTGTTAGAAGTATTATGGTTTAATCCATAATCAGTAGATAGGAAAAATAAATTGTGTCTCCATATATCCAGTCTTAGTTCTATCTGCACTATTTCCATTAATGCAAATATCCACACTACTTCTAAAAACTAGTAATGAGATTTCAAGATCTAATTGTAATTTGACAACATACCTAAAAATTTAAGGAGCTTAATTTTTATGGAAAAGTTTATCTACTTTGGAAAAACGTCATTACTTGCCCTTTTAAAATGAAAGCAACATTTCACTTAAAGAATGGGACTGGCTGTTCACAAGGTACATAACGGAATCTTTATAACAGAAGACTGTGATCTTCATATAACAGAGTACTTCATTTTCTATCAGTTTCCAAGTTACAGATGTGATATAAACAATAGACTTCCTCACATACACATAGTCTGTTTCTTTTCAAATCATTTGTCTCTACTAATGCAGGACTGCTGTTATAATGTTTTTGGTCAGCTAACTTGGTGCATTTTAATTGAGAATTTTAGAAGTCCTCAGCTTGTATTTGCTGAAATCCGCAGATTACCAAGTATGCAGGATAATTTGAGGACCTCTTACTGGGTGAAGTGCATCATATACTTTTTGCCATTTGTTCACCAATGAATTATACGTTGAATATTTTTATGATAAAAATACAATCTGCTGTTACTAGAGCTTGACCAATTATGCTCTTATAAGGCCCACATATTTGATTAAATCATTATTTGCTGTGTAGTCTTAGACAATTTTGTAGAAATATTTTTTTTCAGATTTCTCAAGACCCCTACATTTACAAATTGCAGTTTTAAAGAAAAAAGTAAAGATTTATTGCTAGGTGAAGCTGGTAAATTTTAGCATCATAATATGTGGAAAAAAAACAGGAACTTTAGAATTTAAATGTATAAATATTTATTAAATACCTACTAAGTACCAATAGTATGCCTAGCCTTATGTCAGCCATGTGACTAGGTTTATGAGGACCAAATAATAAGGATAGTCTCTGTCCATCATTCTAACATAAGGCTCTCAATAGCAGATGCTCAATAAATGGTAATTTTATAACTACAAAACAAACTATATCAATATTGTTGCAAAAGGGATAAATCAAGTAAAGCATTAATAAACAACCTCCCTATTTCTTGGCTTGTTTCAGAAAGCAAAACATCAAAATAGGGAAAATGATATAAATTTTTAAAATTTAATTTTAGCCTTTACTGTTACCAATATAATAAATCCATAGAAATGACAATTTTTACATAATATTGACGTTAAGTAGTCTGAAAAGCTTCTCCCTTTTTTTTTATTTCAGTGAAACAAAATTGTCTTTTGTTTTTCCCGTATGAAATTTGTAATAGTTTCATAAACTAGGTTATGATATTATGTATATGACAGGTTATAACTTTTAGGGAACCATGTAGTTGGTACATTTCTTTTAGAATTTCATATCACTTAAGTAGGCTGAGCCATAGTCTATTATGGAGAAAAAATGCCAATAAATAAATTAAATTAAATTAGCTCAAGAAGACCTTGAAGAAACAAGATTTACCTGCAAGTCATGTCCTTGAAAGTTTCCATGTCTGGTAGAACAATTCAAAATAAACTCTATCTTAAGCTATTATTTAGTAACCATTTGGTTACTCTGTAGTAATTATTACTTAATATCTTATATAAGAAACATCCAGTTTTATATATATCTATAAACAATTAGATCTTTAAAATTTATTGAATGCTCAAGATGTAAAAGTAGATATTAAAGTATGTCAGCATTTTCATTCAAAGTTTACCAGCAAATTGTAGGTGGAAAAAAAAAAACAAAAACATTTCTACCTTCTCAGTAGTACATAACAAGCTGTTAAAAACAGATTGGAATACAAACAAGCAAAAACTTCCCCCAATCTTTGTTTTACCTGAACTCATCTGAGTAGAAACTAACTCAACTTGGATTATTGACTTTGGCATTCCGGAAACCAACAGCTGAATATGGGCAAGATAGAGTTTGCAGAGCATGCAGAGCAAGTGATTTTACAACCATAAGGATTGCAGCGAATGCCTAGCAGTTCTCAAATACAGTAAGATCAGTTTCCAGTCAAAGGGGACACCCTTCCTCCTGCAGAAACCCCAGACATCACCTTTTACAACTATGAATCTTTTAATTCAAAGTTATAGAAACTCAGGTGCATTTATTACTTATATTTAAATGGTTCTGGTTTCCATGTTATGTGAAGTATATACACTCTAGAGTATACAGTGTTATACAAATTTTAGAAATAAGAACTATAACTATTTCTTAAAAGCTATCTTAAGGAAGATCTGCTTCAATTGGCAAGGGTAGTTTCAACTGAAGTATATTTATTATACTTTCAGGAAAATTGTTGATGCTATCATCCACCAATGATTATCACGTAATTATGTTGAGAGTCTCATTTACTACTTAAAATTGTGTTTTTTTCCAGTTTTAGTTTGTATTTCCTTTTAGTGATGGGTGTGTGTGTGTGTGTGTGTGTGTGTGTGTGAATGCAGACAAGCCACTTGATTAAAAGTGAAGTGCCATTTGACAGTTTCTTCAACTTTGGTAGTAGATTTTTTAAAATATCATGTGATTGATTAAATATTGATAATTGGATCCTTTGTTTAAATGAAAAGCTTTTGGTCATATTGTATTAGAGCCTAACAACAAAAAAAAAGTGTTGGGAAATGTCTTTTAAGTGAGCTAAGCCAACCAGATATCAGTAAGGCAGTAGGATTTCTAGAGGAAGAGCATTCCATGCAGAGAGGAAGATAAATGCAAAGGCTCTAAGGCAGAAGGCTATTGTGTGCATTTGAGGAATAACCATTAGGCCAGTGTGACTGGAGCAGGGTGAGAAAGTGGGAAAGGAGTAAGATATAAAGTTGGAAAGGCAGTGAGGATAGAAGATGCAGGGCTTATTGACCTTCCTGAGGCTCTTGTCATTTACTCTGAATGTGATGGAAGCCACTGGAATATTTAGAGCAGAGGAATGATGTGTTTGAAATTGTACATTTTTTTGTTGTTGTTTCGTTTTGAGACGGAGTCTTGCTGTGTTGCCCAGGCTGAAGTGCAGTGGCACGATCTCAGCTCACTGCAATCTCTGCCTCCCAGGTTCCAGCAATTCTCCTGCCTCAGCCTCCCGAGTAGTGGGATTACAGGCATCTAGCACCATGCTCGGCTAATTTTTGTATTTTTAGTAGAGACAGGGTTTCACCATGTGGGCCAGACTGGTCACGAACTCCTGACCTCAGGCAATCCACCCACCTCGGCCTCCCAGAGTGCTGGGATTACAGGCATGAGCTACCGCGCCTGGCTGGACTTGTATGTTTTAATATAAGTATGAAAAACAGATTGAAGAGGGCCAAATTGGAAGCAGGGAGACCATAGAAGAAGCCTAGAAGAGCCTATTGCAGTAAGTTAGAGAGTAGATGATAGAGCCCAGAGTTACCATGATTGAGGTGCTTGGGGATGCTCTGATCTTGGATATGTTTTCATGTACAGCCCATAGAAATTACAGATGGGTTGAATGTAAGGTGTGAGATTAAGAGAGGGATTGAAGATAGAAAGGTTTCTGGCCTCAGCACTTGGAATCATGGAGGTGCCATTTATTGCAATGGGAAGCCTACAGAAAGAACAGATTTGGGAACTAGAGAAGGAGATTAGGAATTTGGTTTCATACATGGTAAGCTTGAGATGTTTATTATAACTAAGTGGAGATGTTGAACAAGCAGTAGGATATTCACGTTTGGAATTAAGAGAGGTCCCAACTGGAAATGTAAATTTGGAAATCAGCCATTTAAAGATGATAATTAAAACCATGAAACTGAATGAGATTCCAAAGATGTGAATATAAAGAAGAGAAACTATGAGATATATGAGGCAGACAATGATTCAGATTTTCCAAGTTATTGGTTTACTAAATTCTACAGATATAATGAGTACCAACTTCTCAGATACATAGAGATGCTTTCTGATGTTTCTTTTGGCTCGAAATCCCCACATTAGACAGCTTCCTAATTTTTTTAAAATCACACTTGTGCCAAAAGATAGAAATAGATAAACAGAAGCAATTGTGTCTACTGCCTGGGCTTGTACAATTGACCTATTTCAGGAGAAAAAAAATGAGTAGGGTTTAGAATTTGAGCTTACTTTGTATATACATATCTGTGGTTTTACTAATGAGAAAGACTTAAGTAACCAGCTTACTTAATATATATATTATTTTTTTCAGAGTATACTGTCCTCGTAACTGTATGCAAGCAAATCCACACTATGCTCGTGTAATTGGAACTCGAGTTTATTCTGATGTAAGTATCCTAATTTATACAGCTTTCAACATTCATGTATATATATAAATGTATAGCCACATTTAAATGTATATATGTACATTTATATAAAGAGCAAAGAAACAGACTTTGTTAATAGGCATTCTCAGAAGAGTCAAACATCCATATCACCAAAAAATTAATATCCATATGTAAGATATGAGTGTATAATTATTTGACAAAATTTTTCTTCACATTCTCCCCATATGTTTTATATAAGACACATAATGAAATAGTCTATAGTCATTGTTGGGAAGGAAAATGTGTTTCGTTTTTCTTTTGATTCTTTCGTATTTGAAGTCTAAACTGGATAATTAAGATTTTGTCAAAAGTCTAAACAATATCTTCAGTGCCATACAGCCATTTAAAATGTAGCATAGAGTCATAGAGATGCTACATTAAAATATATGCAAAAGAGAACTAATTGAGGGGATGTTGTAAGAGATGACTTTAGTGGGGTTGGGCAAGGAGTATGAGCTATGATGGCCCAGGCTGGAGTACAGTGGCATGATCATATCTCAGTTTAACCTCAAACTTGGGCTCAAGTGATCCTCCTGCCTCAGCCTCCCAAGTAGCTAGAAGAACAAATACATAACACCATGCCTGGATCTTTTTCTGTTGTTATAGAGATGGGGTCTCACTGTGTTGCCCAGGCTGGTGTGGCCTCAAGCAGTCCTCCTGCCTTGGCCTTCCAAGGTGCCAGGCCTGTTAAGTGCTTGTTGAGCCAGGTTGTTAGTGTCCATTGGTAAAGAGGATCAGGGAACATGTTCTAGCGGGATAAGTGACATTTACAAAGTAATGGAGTTAAGAGTAAATGAGCTGTACATCAGTCTAGCAGATAGCTTTGTCTCTGATCTGCCGAAAATCGGAACGAAAAGGGGCTTCAACCAAGTTAGTCTGAGAGAGAGAGGAATCCAGCTCACATCAGTGTGCGGACAAAGTCTGAAAGCGCCTGCTGATGAGTTTACATTTTATGAGGCAAACACTTAGAAACCATTACAGATTTCTAAGCCAGAGAGTTACAAATGCAAATTTAGGAAATGTCTTATGCACATACTCAATAGAATATTAAGGGAATTTGATCATGTAAAGAGGACTGAATATGTATATTACCACCTATTTCTCTTGGTGAGCTTACTTAGGTCTAGATTTTTTTCAGTTCAGCTTTACCTTTGCAGTTATTCTCCAATTCTGAGTCTCTCTCAAGCTCCAGATTTGAACTAGTCTTATGTGCCACTGAAATGTCCTGCTGGTATCTTGAACGTGCTGGTCTTCACATTTGTGCTTATATTCTTGCCTCTGTTGAAATGCAATATTTTTGAAAATGTTGTGTCAAAATTGTGGTCATTCTTCAAAACCTAAATTATTGCCACTTTCTCTGTGAGGGCGTGTTGCTGGACCTTCCAACCCAAGTATGAAGTTGCCCCTATTTCAACCCCTATCACTTCATTTTCTCCTTTTGGCACTTAGCCTGTTGTATTTGATATTATGATTATTACCCTATCTCTTTTATTAGTTTGTAAGTTTCTCAAGGGCAGCAGCTGGGTTATTCATTCATCCTTTTTTGATCACGAATTTGATGTCTGCCAAGCCGTGAACAAGACAGGCACGTCCTGCCTGAACAGAGCTTAGAGCACATAGTTACGTCAGATATTAACCAAGTACCTTGCACATAAATATTTGTTGAAACAAGTAGATTGACAAATATATAGGAATGTGCATATCTGAACTCAACAGAGATTTCCAAAGAAATCATACTTTTCAGATTTTCCCTTTAAGCAGGAGAACTTTTAATTTTAGTCATGTCTAGTGAAAGTCTTTCAAAATATCCGTTATACTTCTATACCTTTAAAGCCATCTATTTGCTGGAGTTAAGGTTTTGTTAGAACTCATATCTTGATATCATTTTACCTTTCTACCCTCAGTGAAATGGGTGTGTAATGTGTGTATTATGTAGGTCGTTTGAAGAGTAAGTTCGAAATACAAAGATTACTGTCAAATGGCAAGTACGAAATCAGAGATCCAATCATTAATTGCCAGTCTTCCCTGGCCGGACAAAATACATTATCTCTCCAAATAAACCAATCAGCCAGACTCCCTCCCTCCTTCCTTTCTCTTTCTTTCCTTCCATTTATAGTTAGACCTTGTACATTCTGTTTATTTGAACTTTTATTTATAGTTTATTATATATTTCTGCATTCATTAAAAATTCTATTTTTACAGATAAATAATTCTTTTCATCACATATTAGAGTTTATGAAGTCTGAGTATGAAAAGAAAATGTCTTCTGACTTTTGAACTCAAATAGGGATGCCTGCTGAATGCACAATTGCAGGCAATACAATAGCCTCAAAACATATTAAGTACTTCGACTTAGTAAACGTTGTATCTAAGCACTTTTGTTGCCTTGGGGAAAATGCTGATTAATACTCTTTTAACAGAACAAATACTGAATTGTGCACAGAATTATTTTTAATTCCATCTGTTAGGAACCATATTGGATGCAAATGTAATTCAGTGGGACTTTAAATGTTGAAGAAAATGCCTTTGAGTAAGGATGGAGGTTTTAGATACATGGTATTTTGTGATACAGCAAAAGCATGGAAAGGATTAAACAGCTTGGCATTCAGACTCTGATCTAATAAATACTGACTGATGCTCTAGAGTTCACAGCACAGTAGTAAAGCAAGGTCATGTAAGATGTACATGCTTATGCGAACTTAAAAAAGCATATTAAATCACTCACATGTGCATAGAGATAAAAGAACACACCAATGGAATCAGAAAAGACCATGGGCATTTGACATGGATTGCTTTATACTGAAACAGTTAGAATATTTTCTTTGGTCGGATTTCCTTGGATTGTACTTAGTTGTTGACAAAGTTTGGTAAAACATTTGGACTAAAGCAAATATTAAAATTGAAGATTTTAATGGGCCAAAAGAAATGATCTGACTTTTAGAATTCAGTAGTTTTAAAAATTTGAAAGTATAGGAACTGAAACAATAATTTTCTTCTCCATAGAAATCTCATTCAGTTCAGATTATATGACTAGTACAATGTAATCAGAGGACTTTCCTAGTATTTCATGTCAGACCATTCAAACTAAATTGACAGGCATTACAAATCTAGGTAGAAGCTATGATGATTCTTCATTTTTTTCTTTTTAGGGTTATTAGGCAAAGTTTATCTGTGTAGATTACATTATTTACTAAGAAAAAAAACTACCCCATTTCTTGTATTTTGGAACAGGGGCCATAGTCATATGCAGAACTATGGTGGAGTTTGTATTAGGCAAAAGTGAACATACCTGAGGGATGAATAATCTAACCTGTGAGCATTTAGTCAGAGTGAGCCCAGTATAGAACAAAGGCTAAAACTGAAGAATGACAAACAGGCGCTAGAAGAGATAAAAGAAGCTAATTTGCTTTCTATTGCTTTGATACTCTAAAGCCTACTGTTTGGACAGAACAGGTGTTTGCTAGATTAGACTGGGGAGGGGTCTTACCATTGCATCACCCTTAAGGTTGGCCTTCAGGCTTGCTCCGAATTGGCTTTGACTTTGTGACATTTCAAACACTCCTTTATGCACAAAACCTCATCCTGTAGCTGCTCACTGGCTATCCATGACATCAGGATGTCAGCGACTTCAGTCTATTAATAACGGAAGAATAGTCTGGACAAGTCCTACAGGAATTTCCAATAATGGCAGTTTGTTTGTTTCCTTGCCTTCTCAGCTGTCCAGTATCTGCAGAGCAGCAGTACATGCTGGAGTGGTTCGAAATCATGGTGGTTATGTTGATGTAATGCCTGTGGACAAAAGAAAGACCTACATTGCTTCTTTTCAGAATGGAATCTTCTCAGAAAGGTAAAAACAAAACATATGTATGTATAATTTTACGTACCATCTATCACTGTATTCATGATTGCTGCACAGTTGACCCACTTTAACATTTTTAATTTTTTTCAAAGTTAAGTGGCAGAGTCAGTGTGTTCCTTTGCACACTTGTGTACCAGTCAGCCTTCCAGGGATGGGAGAAGCTGTAGTACCAGAGGTGCCTGTCTCCTGCAGGCTTATAAAAATCAACATGAAAATCGGATTACAAGTCAGAACTACTCTTTTGTTAATTGATCTTATAATTAGGAACTTTCTTTCATCCTCTTTTGGATTTTCTAGATTAGTTTTTATATTTAATTCTTTCTAGGTGAGCAAGGCACAGAATATTTCTCTAATCCAGTTATCTGACAAAGTATTTGACAAAAACAATGTCTGATTTTCCCTAGAACCAAACTCTCTAATTGATTTGAAGTTGGATGCCTAGTGTGATATAAATGAACTCTTTCAGGTCATTTTTCATATTATTTAACCCACCCACTAGTGTCATATATTTTGGTGATGTGAGAAAATTCTTGTAACTCACTTTATCAGGTATCACTAAATATTAAAATAAATGAAGCAATGGTGATTTTAAAAATCATTGTTACTTATAAAAGTAATACTAAAAGTCCTATTTATTTGTATATAGAAAAATCCCTAACTTTTAGGTATTTCCTGGGTTCTTCAAAATTGCCAATGGAGAGCACACATATGTACACCAAAGGATGTGTCATGTGGGGTATCTAGATTACCTTCCACATAACCATCTGGGTGTCATCCTCTCAAAAATACAAATCTGCATTATCTGTTTTCATATTAGACTATATCAAGAGGTGAGTGTTGAGAAAGTGACATCTCTACAACCTGCTCATGTCCTCTTTAAGCAGAATAATATATAAAATGGATCTTTGAGTTATAAAATTGGATATGCAACTTTATAAGCTAAACTGAGTGATATGGTTTTATGCATGCCTCGTAATTCTTAGATTTATTTTAAAACCATAAAATGATAGATGATATCCTAATAAAACGGTATAATAATTATTTTTGAGTACCTACTATGAATATTCCAGATGTTAGATGCTCCTGAGCACTCTAAGTATGTTAGCTCAGCTTCAACATCCTTGAAATGTCAGGCCTATACCCGGAGAGAGAGAGAGAGAGAGATATATATATGTATGTATGTATGTGTGTGTGCGTGTGTGTGTATGTATATGTGTGTGTGTGTGTCTGTATATATGTATGAGTGTGTGTATATACGTGTGTATATGTACATGTGTGTGACTGTATATATGTGTGAGGGTGCATATGTATATTTATATATATATGTGTGTTTCTGTGTATGTGTGAATGTATATATATGCACATACATTTTATATATACATATATACACACATACATACCTATACACATATACATATGTATATATATGTTAACTGAGACTCTGAGGGGTTAAATGATGTGCCCAAGTTCATATAACTTGTAAATCTCAAAGCTTAGGTTCAGTCCGTAGGCTCAGAGATATGTGTTATTCCAGTATTTAACTGTGTACAAAAAGGAAACACAGCAAACACATTCACTTCCTGAGGCACTCAGTCAGTCTGTTTCTCATAAATGAAATATTTGGATTGGCCATCTACTTGCGTGAAAAACCTGGCATGCATGCATGCACATGTGTGTATATGTTGTGTGTGCACCCTTGTGATACCCTTATTTTTGCTCACTCAAAAATTCTCTCCCTTTTTTCTTGTACGAATAAATATATAAAAGATATTTCACTTTCTCTTTCTTAGCATTTATTTTATTGATCTCCAAAAGTCTTTTGTAATTATTAAGGAAATAAAACTTTATGTAAAAGCTTCAAAAGCTTACAGTTGATTTGAATAAATAATGATTAATGGTACTACCAATCTGTTTTAACTTTTAGACTTTTAAACAAAACATACCTTGATTTATGTTGCTAAATAAATATAAACAATTTAGTAAAGAGTAAAATTTATGAGTCTGCATTACTTTTAACTTCTATTTAAAAGTACTTTCAAAATGAGATTGAATGCTCTGTGTGTGTGTGTGTGTATGTGTGTGTGTGTGTCTGTGTGTGTGTGTCTGTGTCTGTGTGTCTGTGTGTGTCTGTGTGTGTGTGTCTGTGTGTGTCTCTGTGTGTGTGTGTGTGTGTATTTTTTCATTTCAGTGAAGATATTCTTAAGTCCTTTCAGATTTGACCATTAAATATCCTTACTAATATTTTTCTTGAAATTATAGATGTTAAGAGTATTAATTGGTATGATAGCAATGTAATTTAAATTTTGTCAGACTTGGGCAATGATGATAAGCTAGTGGGCAATGATAATAAGCTAGTGCTCTAGAGTATTGCCTAAGTATCAGCTGTATTTTTAGCTTGTAACCATGCATATCAGTTGTAAATCTGAGTCTCAGTATTCCCCATTAAAATTGAATAACAGCTGCCAAACTCTGCTTTATGAGAATGAAAGGAGATAATATAGGAAAACATGATGTAGAATCTATGAAGTTCTGTAGAGTCTACTATTATTACCATTACACATCTTAAATGTTGTTAGTACTTGCAGCCCAGCATGGAACCAAGAGTTAAGCTCTTTCGTTCAAGCTTTCCAATAACTATAAATTATAGTAGCCTAAGAAAGTTGACCATCTGGATTCGTAGAGCTGCTTTCTTGACTGTCATAAGAAAGCATGATTTATAAGAAGGATTATGTATAGAGATAACAATATACTTTGTGTATTTTTTTTTTTTTTTTTTTTTTTTTGCAGTTTACAGAATCCTCCAGGAGGAAAGGCATTCAGAGTATTTGCTGTTGTGTGAAATGGAATACTTGGAAGAGGATTGTAAAGACTATTCCAAATGCAGTATTTCTGAATTTTGTATAAAACTGTAACATTACTGTACAGAGTACATCAACTATTTTCAGCCCCCAAAAGTGCCAAATACATATACATCTTGATAAACAAAGTCTATAAAATAAAACATGGGACATTAGCTTTGGGAAAAGTAATGAAAATACAATGGTTTTAGAAATCCTGTGTTAAATATTGCTATATTTTCTTAGCAGTTATTTCTACAGTTAATTACATAGTCATGATTGTTCTACATTTCATATATTATATGGTGCTTTGTATATGCCACTAATAAAATGAATCTAAACATTGAATGTGAATGGCCCTCAGAAAATCACCTAGTACATTTAAAAATAATCAACTATAAAACTGAAAGAAACTATCACATTTTCCCCAGTTCAATGCTATGCCATTATCAACTCCAAATAATCTCAAATAATTTTCCACTTAATAACTGAGGTTTTTTTTCTTCTGTTAATTTAGGCATATAGAATATTAAGTTCTGATATTGCACTTCTTATTTTATATAAAATAATCCTTTAATATCCAAATGAATCTGTTAAAATGTTTGATTCCTTGGGAGTGGCCTTAAAAATAAATGTAATAAAGTCAGAGTAGTGGTATGAAAACATTCCTAGTGATCATGTAGTAAATGTAGGGTTAAGCATGGGCAGCCAGAGCTTTCTATGTACTGTTAAAATTAAGGTCACATATTTTCTTTTGTATCCTGGCAAATACTCCTGCAGGGCAGGAAGTATAATAGCAAAAAGTTGAACAAAGATGAACTAATGTATTACATCACCATTGCCACTGATTTTTTTTTAAATGATAAATGACGTTGTGTATAAATATTGCCATATCATGGTGCCTATAATGGTGATATATTTGTTTCTATGAAAAATGTATTGTGCTTTGATACTAAAATCTGTAAAATGTTAGTTTTGGTAATTTTTTTTCCTGCTGGTGGATTTACTATTTCCCATAAACATATTAAAATTAATCATGTTTCAAAGTTTTATTTTCAGTTCCTTTTGCATGCTTATTTTGATTTAGAAGTCACTTTAAGATAAATGAACAAAATTATTGTAAGTCTTCTAAATTTGGCTTATTTACGTTAGTATCAATAACATACTTAATACCAGATGTCTACAAAATCGACCTAATTATTTCAGTATTTGCATGTGAAAGAGAAACACATATTTAGAGACATAGCAAGGGAGATTTTGAATAAAGAGATGAATTTATAAAGTAAGAAAAAATCTGAAAGATACAAAGTGATTATAAAAGAATTGACGGGACAATAAATACTTCAAATACTTTTAGAAGGTAAATGATTAGGAGCTTAGGAGGAATAAAAGATAAATACCATGCAGTGATCAAGGAAAGCAAGAGAGAGGATGATACAAAAGTAAAAGAAGAAGGGCTCACATAAATAGCTTCTGGAGTGCAAATTATAAAGACATCAACATTTTTGATCATTTAATAAGTATTGGCTTATAGCTAAGTGGTTCCAAATACTGGTAATTAAAACAATGATGTATACATTAAAGCATTAAAGATTGCAAAGCTTAAAAGCAGATTTTTATGGGAACATTTTTTTGAAAGGATACATTGCTACCTTCTTAAATAGCATGACTTTACATAGACTCTTTTTCTGGTCCTTACTGCCCCTCCCACAACAGGGACGCCCCATCAGTTCTGTCAGTGTAAGATTTTCTTCTATTTGCTCTTAGTTTAGATCTCCATCATCAATTCCCCTTACTATTGTAATGTCTTCAGCTGGAGCCTCTTCTTTGTGTCTTTCTCCATTCCTTTTTAATGCATTCGTATTTCCCAGCCCCAGAACCCTGGAAATGAACTCTTCCGTGAGTTTCCATTGCTTAAGAAAAACTAAACACCCTTGTAAAAACATTTGAGAACTTCCATAGTCTTGTTCATATTGTTTACCTATCTTCGACACAAGGCGTGGCCTCGGGTAAGTTATTTAGCTTCAATTTACCTTACCTGTAAAATGGAACAAATAATATCTCCTTGAGATTGCTCTACGAATTAATTGACACATTATGTGTAATGTACTTAAAGGAATAATAAACACATGTGGTCAGTGGATGCCATTTTCTATTATTATCATAATTTTTGTTATTTAGTTTGGGGAAACTATTCATCTGTCATATGCTATTGATCCTTTGGCACTTAAGTAAATGTGAAATCCTCCATGAATTTTCCTGTGATTCTCCTTGTAAGAATTAAATGCTAATATGATATCCTTTTAATTTGGCCATTTTAATTATTTGTGTTTGATTATATTCTTTAAAAGATAAGCTCTTTGTGAATGGTAATACTCATCTCTCTACCCAAGAGCACAATTATCTCAATGATTTTTACGTCCGTGGACTCTACAAATGGTATATCAGTATTGTTGAGTGAACATTCCAACAATTCATAATTTTTTATGAAAATGATTTTTTTCCACATTATAATGTGATGTCAACACAAACATAAAGTACTATAGCTAGTGAAAATAATTTATTGATAGACGTGGATTTAAAACAGATCAATGCTTATAGAATAGTATTAATATTACTTTAGCATTTAAAGTTTACCAGACCATGTGTTACTTTAATGCTCTTCACGTATTAAAGATTATTATGTATTTCAAGCATAGTATTTTGAAAATAAATTACTAATATTAGATAATTTGCATATTACAGGGTCCACTTTTCAGTACTGTACTCTAAAATCTTGACTGTTCTCTAGCCATTCTAAAATGTTTTTAAAGAAATGTAAACTCTTCTAAATAGCATAGTGAGCCAAGCAAAGAAACAGAGCTATCGTTTTTGCAGACATACCAAATTTCAGATTTGAACTTTAAGCTAATTCATTGCACAAAGAATTACATTGTTAGAGTTGATTTAAAAAACTTATCTGAGGTGATACTTCTACCCTGGCACCACAATATTCAGCAGCTGAAGAAATAGTTTAGTGAAATAATCTGATCCTCTTTTATTAATTTGTTGTAATTAAGTCGAAATTATATCAGTTTGAGATTTTAAAAAGGCAGGCAAACTCGTTAGAACACTGCTCTTAACAATTAGATATTCTCTACTTCCTCTCATCCCCTAATCCTTATGTCACTTTGCACAGAATTACCAGAGTGTGAAACAATGCTAGTAAGCAAACATCCTTGCACTGGACCATTAAGTTATGAAAACTAATTTTCCAATGATTACTAATAATAGTGAATTGGCAATTGTGTTTACCACTATACTGATGAAGATGAAAAGCAAAGGGGCCTACACATGACTGTATCTGATAAGCTCAGTTTTAAAAAGAAACATGTACAGAAGATGAAGTAGAAATTAGAGATACATAATTAAAAGGCACAAACAGATTACAAATATCATTAGAGGCTGGGTGTGGTGGCTCAGGCTTGTGGTCCAGCACTTTGTGGGGCTGAGGTGAGTAGATCACTTAAGACCAGGAGTTTGAGACCAGTCTGTGCATGATGAAACCCCGTCTCTACAAAAATTAACCAGGCATGGTGTTGCCTACTTCTAGTCCCAGCTACTTGGGTGGCTGAGGTTGGAGGACCACCTGAGCCCAGGAAGTTGAGGCTACAGTGAGCTGTGATTGCACCACTGCACTCCAGTCTGGGCAACAGAGCAAGACCTAGTCTCAAAAAAAAAAAAAAAAAAAAAAAAAAAAGAAATGCTTTTTTTTGTTTTTTGTTTTTTAGTTCGTGTCTTTTATTAACTCATACAGTTACTTGTCTTCTGTCTTGTTGAAGCAATAAGTCAGACATTTGTTACAATAATGTCTGTCAAAGTGGCTTGCCATAAACACCCCAGCACCACATTCATCAGACGGGCACTCTCGACGAAAGCGACTAATTTTGCCCTTCTCATCCACCTTATAATATTTCAGGACAGCCAGCTTAACCTTCTTTCTCTTGTGCTTATTCTTCTTGGGAGTGGTGTAAGACTTCTTCTTCCTTTTCTTAGCACCACCACGAAGTCTCAACACAAGATGAAGAGTAGACTCCTTTTGACTATTGTAGTCAGACAAAGTACGTCCATCTTCCAGTTGCTTGCCAGCAAAGATCAGTCTTTACGGAGCAGAAGGAATTCCTTCCTTCTCCTGGATCTTGGCCTTTACATTTTCTATCGTATCCGAGGGTTCAACCTCGAGGGTGATGGTCTTCCCCGTAAGGGTTTTCACGAAAATCTGCATTTTGGTGGCGACTCCACCACAGATGGCGGATCGAAAAGGGAAATGCTTTTAAAAAGCCTAACCTGATTGAATCCTCATGCTAAGACAGATAAGAATTTTTTACAAAATGATATGAGAGCAGCATGGTCAGGGACAATATAACGAAAAACAAATAACCCCTTCTGAAGCTTTCTGCTTTCATTCATCCAAAAACTGAGTTCCTACAATCTGCTATAGGTTTGTGCTGATCACTGTAGATATGTTTATAAACAAAAATGTCCTCAGGAAATTAGATTCTAGTGAGGTAAACATTATTAATTAGATAATCACATAAGTAAATATAGGAAACAATGGAGATTATAGAGCTTTGTTACTACAAAGAAAGTCTATATAGTACCATGGCAGTATTGAAAAGTGGGACTTGACCTTGGGGGAAGAGTAAAGATGACTTTCCTGAGGAACTGACAAAGTTCAGAAGAACTTAAGGATGAGCAGAAGTAACTTGGAAGGGGAATAATTTCTTACATAAATAAACACTATGCAAAATACCTTATGACAGGAATACTCTAGAAACAACAGCAACAAAAAGCCAAAGGCATGCTGTATTGAGTCTGGACATGTAAACGGGGAAGCAGACAAAGTTTGAAAGAATTTCTTTAGGGTTAAAAGGCACTGTTGGTGCTCTAACAGATGCCCAACATGAATAACACTATGATGTGACACATACCAGTATACTCAAAAGGCACTCAGGAATTCAGATTTTGAGCACAGGAGCAAAGTATGAGATACATTCTGTATTAATAACAAACTGAGTTTTATAGCCCTTTATAATAAAGTTCTTTAATACTCCTGGGATCTGGAGTTTGATTCTTACATGATTAATATGTCTATAAGCAATGAATTGAAATTGATTGAGAGCAGGAAGAGAGGATGACATGTATTGAGAACCAACAATATTTTAGAAACACTGCTATACGTTTAATGTATTTGCTTCTCACAACAAACTTGTGAGGCAATATTATTTTCCCATTCTTATGTCTTAGAATGTAGATTCTAAAAGGTTAATCTACACTGTCTAAGGCCTTGAGTTTGGGAAACGTGATTCATGTTTCCGTCTCTCTAAATCCAAAGCCCATCTCTTGCTATTGGATCACTCCTGCTGGACATTTCCATGGGGACAGGGAATAATTTCATTAGCTCTCCTTACATCAGCTTTAGAAATACTCTTATACAGAATTCTGTAATCTTTGAATATGCCATACATTTGTTAGATGTAGAAAGATCTGGAGAAGAGGAGTAGAAATTTAGCTTTCTTTAAAGGTAGACTACAAAAAATTTTAAAAAGAACATTGATTCAGGGAACACCAGGAAAGGATGGGGTTTGTGTTCCGTAGATTTGGAATTAATAAACTACTTTTTCAAGAAAATACACTGAATTACTTCCCTTTCACCAATTCATAAAAAGGGAGATAAAGACAAATAAAAATATTGTGCTCATAAAAGCATGGATATCCTGAAAGTGGATGGCAGTTGAAATCATATTGACAATTCAGAACACATGGAGCCTCAGCTCAGAGCCCACCCAAGAGAAGGGTGCAGTTGAGGAGAAGGCTTCTCTTTAGGCACAACCATAAAGCAAAGTGCTTGAAGAATCTGCCTTCTGATTTTCATTCAGGTGGACTCCTGGATTTCACTCTACCCTTCAACCTCACCCTGCCCACATACCCTCAAATGAGTCCAACTAATTAACATGCCATGATACACATAAACAACTTTAAGTCAGACCTCTCTTATCCAGGTGACAGGTTGACAACAAGAGATACCACTTTAGTCAATCCAGTTCTTCAAACAGATACAAAAACAGACAAAATGAACTGTCAGACAAAAGCACAGAAAAGCAAGCATCACATCAACTGACACCAGAAGCAGATGTTTTAGAGAAAAGTACCTCTTAAAATCTTACCATCAATATCCTCAGGGAATACAGTACACCCACAAAACAAGAACAGACTGGTGTAGAAAAGAAACCATCAAAGAATAAGAAAACCATATTTTGGAAGACATTAAAGTAGTTAAAACTTAGCCATTGGACTTCAGGAAGCAAGAATGATGACATGCTTGGTGGTTGTATTTAGAATGTAGGAATTTTGGGAGAAGCATTGAAGTGAAAAACATAACAGAAAATTTCTTGTTAAAGATAAAAATGTAAAATGCATATAGATATCCACATATATAACATTAGATATTGTTAATAATCACGTAAAATTAGGCATAAACTGTGATATAACAATGCATTTCTAGTGAAAAATGTTGTGTTTCCAAGTCAACTTTGCTTCTTTCTAGTTGGCTAATGCCATTCAAGTTTCATTAAACTTTGCTTAAGCATATTTTGCTCATATGTAATATGGGAATTATAATTACTTCCTCATAGGGTTGATAACAGAATTAAATTAAATGATAGAACATGGCTGAAATTAGCTAGTACTTGCTGAACACTAACTAAATGATAATTCCATATGTATATTGCATTTTCTCAGAGGTTGTGTGGATTCTATTTCAGATTTTCATGAATCATGTTCAATCATTTTAAATCAAATGTATTGAGGAATAATTTAAATACAAAAGATGTATGCTTTTAATTATTCATTCTGATGACTTGTATTAGTTTCCTGGGGCTGCTGCAATGAAGTTCCACAGACTAAGTGGCTTAAACAATAGAAATGTATTGTTTCACAGTTCTGGAGGCTAGAAATTCAAGATGAACGTGTTGGCTGGGCCACGCTCTCTCTGAAGGTACTAGGGAAGGTTCTGTTCCATGCCTTCCTCCTACCGTCAGTTGATTTGCTGACAATTTTATGCATTCCTTGGCTTGTGGCATTAATGTAATTTTCACCCAGCACTCTCCATGTGTGTGGGTCTGTGTCCAAATGTCTCTTTTTTTATAAGGATACTGGTCATGTAGGATTAGGGACCCATCCGACTCCAGCAGGACCTCATATTAGCTAATTACATCAGCAATGACCCTATTTCCCTATGAGGTCACCTTCTGAAGTACTGGGACACTTAAACATATGAATTTAGTGGGGACACAATTCAAACCATAACATGAATATTGGCAAATGTATACATTTGTATATACCACCACTATAATTAAGATATAAAACATGTTCATAGCCCCCCCCAAATTATCTGTTTCTTCTTCCTGGTCAATTCCCCTAATGCCCTCAGATTCAGGCAACAACTGTTGCACATTTAGATTTCTCTTTTCTAGAGTTTTATATTAATATATAGTATTACTGTCTTCTGTGTTGCCTTTCTTGCTCAGCATAATGTTTTTGAGATTTGTTCATACTGTTACATTTAGTAGGAATTTTCTTCTTTTTATGATTGAGTGGTATTTTATTATATGACTATCCATCAATTGTCTTATCTTTCACCTATTAACAGACACTAAAATTGCTCCATCCTTTCATTAACACAAGTGGAGCTGTTATAAACGTTCAAGTACAAGTCTTTAGGTATACAAATATTTTCATTTTTAGAGTAAATAAGTAGAATTTCTGGGTCATATGGTTAATATATAATTAACCTTAAAAGATTTTGCTGAGCTATTTTTCAAAGTGGTTGTGTCATCTTGTATTCTCACAGTAAATGTAACAGAGCTTTCATTTGCTCCACATGTTGGCGAATTTGTTTTTCAATTTTAATTAGTCTTTTAAATCTATTAAATTAATTTAAATAAATTAACTTTAATTGATCTTTTTGATTTTAGTGACTCAACGGGTGTGTAATGCTATCTTATTGATGCTTTATTTGGCATTTGCCTGATGAATAATACCATTGAGCATCTTTTCATGTGTCATTTGTATATCTACTTTGTGAAATACCTGTTCAAATATTTTTCCCATTAAAAAATTGATTGGTTATGTTTTTATATTTAGATATAAATATATATGTATATCTTTTTAAGTATATATATAAATAATATATATTTAAACTATATATAGAAAGTTTGAATATTTTCTTCCAGTTAGTGGCTTAACCTTTTTTTAAATTATGTTTTTTGAAGAGCAAAATGTTTAAATTTTGATGAAGTCCAGTTTATCTTTTGTTTTGTTTTGTTTTGTTTTGTTTTGGGATTTACGCTTTTTGTGTCATATCTAAGAAGTCTTTGCTATCACCAAGTTGCAAGAATTTTTAAATATGGTTTTCTCTAAGAGTTTTATTAAGTCTATGATCCATTTGTGCTAACTTTTGTGCATAGTGTGAGGTAATGGTGGAGGTTTATTTTTTTCCATATGGATATTCAATTTTTCAAGTACCATTTGTTGAAAAGATGATGCTATCCTATTGAATTACTATTACTGTCTGTTAAATAAATCAATTGATCACTAGTATATGGATCTATCTTCAGACACACTATTCCAGCACCATCTAATAGAAATTTAATATGAGCCACACATGTGATCTTAAATTGTCTAATATCTACATTAGTAAAAGGAAAAAAAATTCTTGTGAATAATACATTTTATTTGATCTAACATATCCAAAATATTATTAACATGTAATTTGTATAAAAATATTTGGTAATAATTTTGTTGTGAAGATTATTTAATATTAATATTGCCACTCCAGGATTCACATGTAGTGACTGAATAATTTCCATCCATTCACTTACTTTTTTTTGAGACCCAGTTTTTATGCATTTTAGTGTATACATTACATAATTTGTAGTGTTATTCTCAGATTATTGGCACGTGCATACAGTCATCTAGCAAGCAACACAATCAATCCACAAATTCTTTGGTGCCCCTTTGTCTTCAATGTCATCCCCTATTCTCAGTCCCTGTAATCCACGTTCTATTTGGTCAGATAGTTTTACCTCTTTCAGAATTTCATAAAAAATAACATCAGTGTAATATTTTGAGTCTGGCTTCTTTCACTCAGCACAAACGATTAGAGATTCATCCATGCTGTTGTGTGTCAGTGGTACATTGCATTCTTCTTCTGAGTGGTATTCCATAATGTGGATGTACCATAATACATCATTCATTTACCAGTTGAAAAGCATTTAGATTAATTTTAGATTTTGGTGATCACAAATAAAGCTTTGTAAGGATTCCCTTATAAGGGACATTGTATGGCTAACTTTAAAAATCACCAATATTCCAAAAAAATGTGGTTGTACCATATTTTGCATTCCTCCCAGCAATGTCTGAAGGTTCTTCCGCATCCTTGCTAGAATGTACTATTAGCCATTCTAACAGGTGGGCAGTGGGATCTCGTTGCTAAAGACTTACTTTTAATCTTATCATTGCTTTATATTTAACATAGTCTTCTTGTAGGTAGCAGAGTTGGGCCTTTTTTTTTTTCCCGTCTGATAATTTATCCTGTTAAATTAAATATTTGTGTCATTTACATTAAATATAATATTGAAATGATAAGGCTTAAATCTCTCAGCTTAGTATTTGCTTTTTACCTGCTTTAACTCTTTCCTGTATTTTTTTGGATTAATTGAAATTTTTTAAATATTCCGTTTTATCTCTGCTTTTTGCTTATTGGTAAGTCTATTTGTTTTAATTTTTTAGTGATTTTGTTACTTGAAAGGGGCCCGGATCCAGACACCATGAGAGGGTTCTTGGACCTCATGCAAGAAAGAATTCAGGGGAAGTCCATAGAGTTAAGTGAAAGCAAGGTTATTAAAAAAGTAAAGGAATAAAAGAATGGCTACTCTGTAGGCAGAGCAGTGGCATAGGCTACTCAATTTAGTATACTTAGAGTTATTCCTTGATTAAATGCTAAACAAGGCATGTATTATTAATGAGTTTTCTGAGAAAGGGGCAACAATTTTCTGAAACTGAGGGTTTCTCCCCATTTAAGACCATATACGGTAACTTCTGGACATTGCCATTACATTTGTAAACTCTCATGGTGCTGGTGGGAGTGTCTTCTAGGAGGCTAGTGCATTATAATTAATGTATAATGAGCAGTGAAGACAATCAGAGGTCATTTCATTGCCATCTTGGTTTTGGTGAGTTTTGGTGGTCTTCTTTACTGCATCCTGCTTTATCAGCAGGGTCTTTGTGACCTGTATATTGTGCTGACCTCCTACCTCAGCCTGTGACTAAGAAAGCCTAACCTCCTGGGAATGGAGCTCAGTAGGTCTCAGCATTATTTTACCTAGCTCCCATACAAGATGGAGTCTCTCTGATTCAAATGCTTCTGATAGTTTCTCTAAGGCTTATCATATGCATGTTTAAATAATCGCAGTTATTCTGCAAAACATATTGTTCTATTTGCATATAACATAAAAGCCTTACAACAAAATGCTTCCATTTACCCCTTTTCATTCTTTGGGCTACTTGTGTCATAATTTTGCTTTTGCATTATTATAAATATCATAATTTATTATTATGTTTCTTGAAACAGTCAAGTGTATGTGAAATTTTAAATGATAAAATATATTTACACATAAACTTATTATTACAGGTATTCTTCAAAGGTTTTTATTTTGCTTTCACTTTTGGGAAATATTTTCACTGGATTTACGGTTCTAGGTTGATAGTTGTATACTTTTAGCACTTTAAAGATGTTATTTCATTGTCTTCTGGCTTATGTAATTTCTGAAGAGGTATCTATAGTCATTCTTGTATGTATTTGTCTCTAGAAATGGTTCTTTTTACTTTGGCAGCTTTTAGGACTGTCACTTTGTCACAATCTAGAGATAGTTTACTCTCATATTAAGATCTCTATTAACTGTTCCAGGTGATGACCCAGGAATCTCCACTCTTGTTGATCAGAGCTAAGTTGTCTTCTAGTCTGGGGTGAGCTCTAAAAACGGTTCTGTTTATTCTTCTCTGATTGCTGTTTGTCAGTCATTTGGAGTATTACATTATGCTTGAGTGGCCTAGTATTCAGCAAAAACTTAAGGTGACCTCATGCAAATGTTTGGACTTCTTTCTCTGAATAGTTTCCTCTTTTCCAAAACTCTGCATTGCAATTTCTGATTGTCTCAGCTTTCTTGAACTTAATTCTTTGTCTGCTCAACTCACACAATGATGCTCTGCTTGGGAACTTCCTCTCTGGACTACAGGTGGAATGATTCTCAAGACCCACAGATAGGTGATCATGGGGATCACTTTGCTTGTCTCCTTTCTCTTAGGCACTACAAGTGTTGCCTAGTGACCAATATCTGAAAACAGTTGTATCATATATTTTTTCCTCCTTCATATATATGTATGTTGGGAAGAGAAGTTTGATCCTTGTTATTTCACTATAGTAAGAAAGAGAAATCTTCAATTTTTTTAATAAAAAGAAGGATAATCTAAGAGAAACTCTCATTTTTTAATTTGATTAGCTTAAAAAATTAAATAATAGTATACAGATTTTCTTTGAAAAATAGTATGATTTGCAAGAAGTTTGGGAGTTTGGGTATGATTTCAAATATGTGGATTATTAATTCTGATCAAATGTTAGTGGATTCTCACAGAAAGCACAAGCTTATTAGATCCAATATTTTGATAAGAAAAGCAGGAATGCATGCTGAAGGCCTAATGGAGCTTGGAAGAACAGAAAACATATGCTCAACATGATAATTTGATCTCTAAACAATAAAAAATGTTGCCTTAAAAATAAGCTAAAGGCATAAGCTGTGAACCACAAATGCTTTGAAATATTATAATCCTGAAATGGAAAAAATGAAAAGGGCAAAACTAAAAAAAGCTAAAATGCATTAGATAGGGTTATTTTAAGAGCTTAGAAGTTGAGCTGATTTCTTTAATATGTTTTTGACATTTACAGTATTATTTCCTTATAACACCATCTTGAATATTTGATACTATAGATATATTAATGTATTCTCCAAGTAATGTTGATAATGTACCTTTTTAATCTTGTATAAATTTACCCAGTTTTAGATTTTTTATTTTTTTCCATGCAAATGGTATCAGAATGAGTAAACATATGATCTAATACCTAAGATAATAATAGGACAGTTTAATATGTCCCAGATGAGTTATTTTTGCCAGGAGGATTTTTTTTCTTATAATCTGGAAAATATCTTCAAATAATAGAGTTCTCTACTGTTAATGAAAAGCTTTATTTTGCAAGAATGACTTCCCAAATGAATAGGAAAAAGAATCCACAGCAAATATTATCTAGAATCCTGCCTAATTATTTTCTATAAGCCTCTAGTAATAATATTATATCTACAGAATAATAACACTTCTGCAAAATTTCACAATTATCTCTGCACTGGAAGCATAGACCAAATTGGATAGTTCATATGAAGAACATTATTACCAAGGCATATAGTCACCAGACTGTTCAAGGTCAACGCTAAGAAAAAAATCTGAAAGGTAGCTAGGGAAAAAGGTCAGATCACTCATGAAAGAAACCCCAATGGTGAACTTCTCAAGTCAGAAGAAACTGGGGACCTATTTTGTTTGTTTAAAGAAAAAAAAATGCCAACCAAGAATTTCGGATGCAGCCAAACTAAGTTTCATAAAGAAAGGAGAAATAAAATCTTTTCCAGAGAAGCAACTGCTAAGGGAATTTGTTACCACTAGACCAGCCTTACAATGGATCCTTAAGGGAGTTCTAAACATGGAAATGAAAGAATAAAACCTGATAACACATGAAAAAAACCACTTAAATACATAGCCCAAAGACCTCATAAAACAACTATACAATCAAGACTATGAAGAACTGCAGGGGAGAGGCCCCCAAATCTGGCCATAAACTGGCCCCAAAACTGGCTGTAAACAAAATCTCCACAGCATTGTGACATGTTTGTGATGGCCATGATGCCCATGCCGAAGGTTGTGGGTTTACCAGAATGAGGTCAAGGAACGCCTGGCCCACCCAGGGCAGAAAACCACTAAAGGCATTCCTGAACCACAAGCAATAGCACGAGAGATCTGTACCCTGAGGACATGTTCCTGCTGCAGATAACTAGACAGAGCCCAACCCTTTGTTTCAGCCCATCCCTTTGTTTCCCATAAGGAATACTTTTAGCTAATCTATAATCTGTAGAAACAATGTTTATCATTGGCTTGCTCTCAATAAATATGTGGGTAAATCTCTGTTTGGGGCTCTCAGCTCTGAAGGCTGTGAGTCCCCTGATTTCCAACTTCATATGCTATATTTCTCTCTGTGTGTGTTTAATTCCTATAGTGCAGCTGGGTTAGGGTCTCCCGGACTGAACAGATCTCAGCAAGTGGTGCCCATACGTGGGGATCGAACCCAGGTTGAAAGGTCGCCAGAGCGACAGTTGGAGGATGTGGAACTAAGCTAGAGGACACCTGAGTACTCTTAAGCAATCCTCATGGTGAGTAAGAAGGGGAGCTCAGAAGCATCAGGGTAACAATGCGACAAGTGTGGGCTCTGGTTCATTCCACCTTGGAACCTTTTCACACAGATTATAAGGAAAAAGGAAAGCATAATGAAGTAACAGAAGAGGTAACAGGGCCAGTTTGTTTGCCAGCTAAAGCTAAAGCGGCAAAGGAGGAAGAGGTTCATCCCTACCCTTCTGCACCCCCTCCTTATTTTGAAGAAAAAGAGTGGCCTGACCCTCCAGATCTTTCTTTTCTGGAGAACACTGGGTGAAAAGTAGTGGCCCCAGTGACTGTTCAAGCAGCACCTCGAGTGACAGCTCTCAGTTCTATTCAGGCAGGAATCCAGCAAGCTAGACATGAGGGTGATATAGAGGCTTGGCAGGTCCCTGTTAGAATACAACTCCCAGATCAACAGGGAAATATTATAGCTATATTTGAGCCTTTTCCTTTTAAATTACTCAAAGAATTGAAACAAGCTATTAATCAATATGGACCAGGTTCTCCTTTTGTAATGGAACTGTTAAAGAATGCTGCTATCTCCAGTCAGATGTTGCCAGCAGGGATGATGGGATTACTTCTAGGTAGATCTAGTTTAAATTTAAAAGGAGTGCAAGTACAAATAGGAGTCACTGATTTAGATTACAATGGGGAAATTCAAATTGTTATGTCTACTTCTGTTCCCTGGAAAGCAGAGCCAGGAGAGTGAATAGCACAGCTCCTGATTGTGCCATATGTGGAAATGGAGAAAAGTGAAATTAAACCAACAGGAGGATTTGGAAGCACAAATAAACAAGGCAAAGCAGCTTATTGGGTGAATCAAATTACTGATAAACATCTTCTCTGTGGAATAACTATTCAGGGAAATAAATTTAAAGATTTGCAAGATACAGGAGCAAACATTTCAATCATTTCTCTACAGCACTGGCCGAACACGTGGCCAATTCAACCTGCTCAATTTAACATAGTTGGAGTCGGTAAAGCCCCTGAAGTATGTCAAAGAGTTATGTTTTCAATTGTGAAGGGCCCAATGGACAACCTTGGACTATTCAACCAATTGTAACTTCTGTACTATAAATTTATGGGGGAGAGATTTATTACAATAATGGGGAGCACAAGTTCTAGTTCCAGAGCAATTATATAACCCTCAAAGTCAACATAGGATGCATGAAATGGGGTATGTCCTGGTATGGGACTAGAAAAAAATTTCCAAGGTTAGAAGGAACCACTTCAAGTGGAAAGACAAAGTTCCCACCAAGGTTTAGGATATCATTTTTGATGGCGACCATTGTTAAGCCTCCAGAACCTATATCTTTAAAATGGTTAACAGATAAGACAATTTGGATAGAACAATGGCCACTGAGTAAAGAGAAACTGGAGGCTCTGAGGACTTCCTTACTGAACAATTAGAAAAAGGACACATAGTTCCAACATTTTTCCATTGGAATTCTCTAGTTTTCATAAATAAGAAAAAATCAAGTAAATGGAGAATGTTAACTGACTCAAGAGCCATTAATTCAGTTATACAACTTATGGGGACATTGCAGCCAGGACTGCCTTCTCCTGCTATTATTCCAAAAAACTGGCCTTTAATAGTCATAGATTTAAAAGACTGTTTTTTTTTTTACTATCCCCTTAGCTGAGCAATACTGAATGGTTTGCATTTACAATTCCTGCAGTAAACAATGTACAATCTGCTAAGCATTTTCACTGGAAAGTGTTGCCACAAGGCATGTTAAACAGTCCAACAATTTGCCAGACTTATGTAGGGCAAGCAATTGAACCTACTCGTAAAAAATTTTCAGTGTTATATCATTCATTATATGGATTATATAGTTTGTGCTGCTCCCACTCGAGAAATATTACTCCAATGTTATGATCACTTGCAAAATTTGATTTCTTGCACTGGTTTAATTATAGCTCCTGACAAAATTCAGACTACTACTCCTTACTGCTACTTGGGAACCTTAGTAAATGACACTACCATTGTGCCACAGAAAGTAGCCATATGTAGGGATCAATTGAAAACATTAAATGACTTTCAAAAATTACTAGAGGACATTAATTGGACATGTCCTGCTCTAGGCATTCCTACCTATGCCATGAGTAATCTATTTTCTATCCTTAGAGGAAATCCTAGTGTCACTAGCCCTCTTCAATTAACAAAGGAGGCTAAGGTAGAGCTACAGCTAATTGAGAAGCAAGTCTGTAAAGCTCAAATAAGTAGAATAAATCCAAAAAAAGCTTTGGATTTTCTAATTTTTCCAACTCAGCATTCACCTACTGGTGTTATTGTTCAAGAGCAAGATCTTGTAGAGCGGCTTTTTCTTCCGCATACTAATTCACAGACTTTGACTCCTTATTTGGATCCAATCTCTACTATGATAGGTAATGGGAGAACTCGGATTGTTAAATTACATGGATATGATCCTGGAAAAAGTATTGACCCTATCATGAAGGCATGAATACAGCAAGCTTTTATAAATAGTCTTACTTGGCAGACCCATTTAGCTGACTTTGTGGGTATTCTCAATAATCATTTTCCTAAAATGGAACTGTTTCAATTTTTGAAATTAACTAATTGAATTCTCCCTAAAATCTCTAAATTTAAACCAGTTGAAGATGCTGAGAATGTTTTTACAAATGAGTCTAGTAATGGTAAAACTTCTTATTCTGGCTTCAAAAGTAAAGTTTTTCAGACGCCCTATATTTCAGCTCAGAAAGTGGAGCTTGTAGCTGTAGTTGAGGTATTGACTGCTTTTAATTTGCCTATTAATGTGATTTCTGATTCTTCGTATGTGGTTCCTTCCACACAGTTAGTTAAAACTGCTCAGTTATGATTTCACACAGATGAACAACTGATGACTTTATTTACACAATTGCAAAGAGCAGTAAGGAGTAGAATGTACCCTTTTTACATCACTCATATTAGGACTCATATACCTCTTCAGAACCTTTAACTGAAGGGAATCAAATGGCTGATAGCCTAGTTACTACTGCAATATCTAATGCTAGACACTTTCACAATTTAACCCATGTGAATGCCTCTGGTCTCAAATGCAGATACAGCATTACCTGGAAAGAAGCTAAAGCTGTTATCCAGTGATGACCAACTTGCCAAATGGTACATTCCTCATCTTTTACAAGAGGAGTTAATCCTCGAGGATTAGAACCAAATTCTCTTTGGCAAATAGATGCCACATATGTTTCCTCATTTGGGAGACCAACTTACGTACATGTATGTGTGGACACCTTTTCTCACTTTTTCTGGGCTACATGCCAATCAAGAGAGTCTTCTGCCTGTGTTAAACATCACCTTTTGCAGTGTTTTGTGGTGATGGGCATTCCAGCTTCTATTAAAACGGACAATGCCCCAGGCTATAGTAGCCAAGCTCTAGCTACATTTTTCTCTGTATGGAATATTAAACATATTGCTGACATCCCATATAATTCTCAAGGACAAGCCATTGTAGAATGAATGAATCTCTCTCTAAAATGACAATTGCAAAAGCAGAAAGGGGGAAACAGGGACTACAGAACACCCCATATGCAATTGAATCTAGCATTATCCACTTTAAATTTTTTGAGCCTGCCTAAAGGTCAGATGCTATCAGCAGCTGAACAGCATCTACAGAAACCAGCTGCAAAGACAGAAGCAGAACAACTGGTTTGCTGGAGAGATCTGATAACAAATAGTTGGGAAATAGGTAAAATAATAACTTGGGGTGAGGTTATGCTTGTGTTTCTCCAGGCCAGAATCATCAGCCGATTTGGATACTATCAAGACACCTGGAACCTTGTCATGAGCCCGATGCCGAGGAAGAGATTCCAGGAGGATCCCAAGGACCCACGGTTGCAGCCATGTCGAGACTGATGCTGAGGAGGACCCCAACTGTCATGAGCAACACCCATCGAACATAGCCACCTACCTGGGGACAGATTAAGAAGCTGTCACAGATGGAAGAAGAAAACCTGAGCAAAACAGGACAATGAGTCACAATGAGTAATTTAGTGATACCTATGATAGCAGTGATCACCATTGTCATGAGTATTCTTTCAACAAGGGTTGACACAGAGAACAATTATACTCATTTGGGCATATTTATCAATCTTGGCTGGCAATAATGCCTGGTTGTAATCACTCTATGACACAGTTACACAAGCTTTCTGATCTCAGTATTTACCATAATAAATCTGCTCCTTTAATTGAGACATACTACCCTGAAAAATCTATTTGTAAATAGAATTGGACCTGGCCAGAAATAATGAACGTACTGATTTGGGAAGATTACACTGCAGAACAGGCAGAGGTGCTATGCAACAATTCCTATGGAATCATTATTGATTGGTCCCATAAGGGGATGTTTAGCTTGAATCGCAACTCTCAATCGGCATGCCATGGCCACACTATGTTCAGCTGGTCTAAACAAAATGATCAGATGGTAGAAATAGTAAGAAATATGGCAAGAGTTCCTATTATCTGGAAACATGGCGTATAGTGGCACCTCGACCTCAAATTATACGGCCTGCTCTAGGAGCTAAACATAAGAATTTTTGGAAACTATTAATGGCTCTTAATAAGATCAAAATTTGGGAAAGAATACATAAGCATCTAGAAGGACACTCTACAAACTTGTCTTTGGATGTTGAAAAATTAAAAGAACAACTATTTAAAGCATCCCCAGCACACCTGACCTTAATGCCAGGAACTGGAGTGCTTGAAGGAGCTTCAGATGGATTAGCAGCTAGTAACCCATTAAAATAGATAAAAACACTTGGAGGCTCTGTGATTTCAATGATGATTGTGTTATTAATCCATGTTGTTTGTGTCTGTAGAGTCTGCAGATGCAGATCCTGACTCCTGTGAGAAGTAGCTCACTGTGATAAAGCTGCCTTTGCTTTTATTGCCCTGCAAAAACAAGAAGGGGGACATGCTGGAGATAGGCCCCCAAATCTGGCCATAAACTGGCCCCAAAACTGGTCATAAACAAAATCTCTGCAGCACTGTGACATGTTCATGATGGCCATGATGCCTATGCTGAAGGTTGTGGGTTTACTGGAATGAAGGTGTTCCTAAACCACAAACAATAGCATGAGCAATCTGAACCTTAAGGACATGTTCCTGCTGCAGATAACTAGCCAGAGCCCATCCCTTTGCTTTGGCCCATCCCTTTGCTTCCTGTAAGGAATACTTTTAGTTAATCTATAATCTATAGAAACAATGTTTATCACTGGCTTGCTGTCAATAAATATGTGGGTTAATCTCTGTTCAGGGCTCTCAGCTCTGAAGGCTGTGAGTCCCCTGATTTCATACTCCACACACTATATTTCCATGTGTGTGTCTTTATTTCCTCTAGCACTGCTGGGTTAGGGTCTCCCCGACCAAGCTGGTCTCAGCAAATAACTTTGGCAAACTTTAAAATGTGTTGCAGTCCAAACAAATTTATAACAACTTCTAGAAGACTTCTAGAAGCACTCTTCCTGGGTTTTATCTTGATTTCATTGGGAAGGACTGATAAGCTGTAACTAAGCAAGATTGCTAGTGGAAAACAAGGACCAAGTTTTTCCTAGGAGATCTTATCCGCTCTCATGACTATTACCTAACCCACAATGATATCCTAATCTGTTTCTGGCCAAGATCTCTGCAATAATATCCAGGCATATAAGTATAACCAACTACTGTATATCTTCACATAGTTAAGCCATCTTAAAGTCAACAAATCAAATATATTCTTCTCTTCCCTAACAAATCTGTGTTGTTTGTATTCCATATACAGCTGAATGGTAACACTTTCCTTCAGCCAAAAACTTGAGCTATTTCTGAATCAGTCTTTTCCTTTATTATGTTTCATCCACCAGAAAATTACATTGACTCTACGTTATGCTCCTCTCTGTTATCACTGCTTTTATCTTACTTTAAATCCTCAGGCTTTCTTACTTGAATTATAGCAACACCAACCTAAATGATCTTCTTTCTAGTCTTGCCACTTTCAAATTCATTCTTTACAATATCATAGGAGTTATTTTTTACAATATATATCTTATATAATTTATATGCCAAAATTCATTAATGGTACCCCAATATCTGTAGGATAAAAAATCTAGGTTACTTGGAAAGATAAAGTATTTGCTTAGCTGGACCCAGAATATATCTCTAAATTCATCCCTCTTCAATCTTGTGCTACATCTGCTCTTAGAATTCTATGTCCAGAAGACACAGTATAGTTGCTATTCACTTCATACTTTTATAATAGTAGTTTCTTGCCTGTAATACTACATGCTTTTTACAACTTGCCAACCCCAATTTGTCCTTCAAGACTCAGTGTAGAACTTCCACTTCTGACTATAATAGTGAAACAATGCTTACCAAGAATTAGAATAGTCAGATTACATTTTTCACAACCAGTCTGTTTGAAGACAGATTAGAATTGCTAAGGCAGCTAAGATACAAAAGACCAGACTTAATGGGAAAAGAAAGATTACTGAAGTAAGACCATCTTTACACATATTCCTCTTTCCCACAGGACAAGTCCCAACTTTCCTGTTGAATACAAAGCTGGACAGCTAGGCAGAGAGTGATTGTTGAGAGACATAAACTAACAATGCGTTTTTTTACTCATTGAAGAGAAAATTTCAGATTTACGGATGCAAAAGCAGCCAAAATCTAAGGGGTCATGTCTGGCAAAGAAGAAAGGCACAAAGTAGTAGTAAGCCCTGAATAATGTTCCCCTTGAGGTCAGAGAATTTGCTGATTATACTCTGAAAGACAAGATGCTAAAAAACCAAACATGGAATAACTAGAAAAAAAAAAAAAAAAAACTTTTGGCAATATCACAGTGGTAGACAATGGGAGTCAAGACTTGCCAGTAATGAGGGCCCTAGGAAAATTTGAGATGCCAAAAATGCTCCATCTTAGGAGTGGAGATAAAACCAGAGGTGGTGTGAGGCTGATGGAGACAGTCCCTGACTGGTTTGAAACGATCTGCCTTTCTGCTCATTGCCAGAGGATATGGTGAATCATTTCTGAAAGGAAGTAACAACATCAACAACTTTTATCATTTTAATGCAAAATACCCAGCACTTAACAAAAAAATAAATGCCAAGCCACGAAAAGAAATAGGGCCAGGCGCAGTGACTCACACCTGTAATCCCAGCACTTTGGGAGGCTGAGGTAGGTAGATCACATGGTCAGGAGATCGAGACCATCCTGGCTAACACAGTGAAACAAAAAAAAAATTAGCTGGGTGTGGTGGCGGGCACCTGTAGTTCCAGCTACTCAGAAGGCTGAGGCAGGAGAATGGCGTGAACCCGGGAGGCGGAGCTTGCAGTGAGCTGAGATCGCACCACTGCACTCCAGCCTGGGTGACAGAGTGAGACTCCATCTCAAAAATAAATAAATTTTTTTTAAAAAAGAAAAGAAATAGAATAAAAATAGACAGACACACAACCAGATACATAGATGACTCAGTTAATAGAATAATTAGCCATAGACTTAGATGAACTGTGATTAACAAGCTAAAAAAAAATAGATGACAAGATGGACAATCTCACCAGAGAACTAGAATCGATAAAAGGTAATCAGGTGGCTATTCTCTGCAACAATGTAATAATTGAAGTTAAGATTTAGTAAATAGGTTTATAAGCAGTTTGAACACATGATGCTACTGGTGTCTGCCTCCAGTTGTAGATATCAGAATGGCTAAGTATTTTAGTAGCAGTAGTCAGCATAGAAGTAGCTGGGCCATCCATGGCATTTCCCTTTTCCATGTAAAACTGACTTACTCCATGTACAGTACATCTACTTATGTAAGAAGCTATAGGAAGGTTTGAGATGGAGATATTGATTCAGGCTGTTATCAGTAATTAAAATTGCATATGATATATTGATGCAAGAAAATTCCTAACCATGTTAAACCAGAACAAGATGCTATATAATTGAAACTTAACTTTTGTTCTATGACCATTTCTTTAAAATGAGTTCAGTGGGGGTAATTTCCCCTGCCTGTGGATAGACACTTGGGAAGAGTTCATGATTTTTCTGCTCAGTCTTCAGAAATACATAGTCAATGCTTATTTTATGTTGTAAGTAAGGACTTAATTTTAAAACAATAGAAGGTATTTAGAAATTACCTAAATGTTAGTCAATGTTCATCCAAAGGTAAGACTTTTCCTTTCTCTCTCATGTGCAAACACCAATAGTTGGTGGCTACCCAACTTTACAACTGTGGTCATCTTCTGGTCTTTCAACTTACTTCTTATCCTACTTTCGAGCAGTTGTTTCCAACTCCATTGGGGTCATTCTTTTTTGTGTATTCTATAGTTTTTCATTCCTTGGGGTCTCTTTTATAAATGTGTATAAATATGTACATATTTATTCTAGTAAATAGAATAAGATGAGGACCCGTTTTTCATCTCAGAATCAGGAATCTTTCTACAAGTACTCTCCCAGCCCTTGAGATAATTTTATATCTAAGGGGGAGAGAATTTAGATATTTCCTGCAAGGCCACACATCCCTTACACTGACACATTCTGGGAATTTGGGGCTTTACCTCTTCACTTACCGCCGCAAAGTGGCGGGAACTCACAGTATGACCACTCTCTCTCTAATGGCATCCCTTACTAAATCTTCTGACACTTTCTTACTCTGACTTGATCTTATATCTGTATCTACATCGTAAGTGTCATGGAAATTGTTCACAGATACATGTTTTGTAAATTCTGCATATAAAGCATCTGATAAACACCCAGTTTGGAAGCTCTCATAACATCCCCATTTTAACAGCATATAAAATATATATACATACACATTTAACAGTTTTGGAAATTGAAGAATTGCCTGAAAAGTTATTATGTAGAATTGAATGGACTGTACTGGTGTAAAGGTAGTTTTTCACTAGTTAATGGATATGGAAACTATTGCAACTGTACATGCAATAATCAAAGTAAGCAAAATTATGAATTTGCACTTAACTAAGAGGTGTTTATTTATAGCTGTTAAATACAAACAAGCTTTGTTTTAAACTTAAAGACACCTACCAGAAGTCTTAAAATAACTGACTTCAATTATCACATATCAGAGGAAGAAGAGAATTAAAGGCTGTTATAGCTGCTTAATAATAGGATTTTTGCTCCTAGTTGGCTTATTGCTCTGGCACTGTGGAAATAATGTTTAATAGAAGGAAAAATTATGATAGTATTATCCAGAACGGATGTGCTAGAAATCATCTCATAACTTTGATATGGTTTTAATTGACAATACAAAACTAAAATCTTCAGATATTTTGAGAACTATAGCTGGACAATCTCTGTATATGTTGTGTGTGAGTTTCAATAAGTGTATAAATTTACATTTTTCACAGATTGAAAGTGTGTGAAAAAAATCTTTTAGTGTTCATCTAATCTACCTTTCATTCCCTTGGTTTGCAGAATCAAAAAAGTTGAAGATGCCCTGTTTTTGCCAAAATTACATGGAGCTGTGACTAATAAAAGTAATGTATTTAGACTTCCAATCATATTTTTATATGTTCTTGAGAGAAAGCCAAGAATAAGACCTAAAACCAAATGTTAGAGTCCTGATACCTCAATGATTTTAATACATCTTCACAAACTTCAAAAAGTATCAAAAATCAGTGATTAGAGTATAAGCAGTCTAAATGTAATGGTGTGCACCTCATTGATAAGAAATACTTAATCAGATAGCTTAATGTATCAATTTAGAAACATTTGCTTGTTTCATCAGAAGTTATTTTCTAAAAAGTAAAAATCATCTTAACTAACATATACATTGTCACTAAGATACTAAAAGACTGACAGACAACTGTGTCTGTGTGAAATACTCTGAAGTGTATCAAATGTGATTATAAGTAATACTAATTATAGCTGTTTTCATATTGTTCTTAATGTGTGCCAGACACTGTCCTAGGCAGTTCGTACACAAATTCACACAACCCACACTACAACTCAATGCAAAGAGTATTGTTACTATCATGTTCATTTTATAGATGGTGAGAGGAGTTAAGTAACTTCCTCAAATCCACCCAGAAAATAAATGTTGGAGTCAGGGTTTGAAATCTTGAAATATCACTTTAGACTCCGTTTTCTTATTTAATTAATTCCTACCCCACAGACAGCATCTTTTTCATTAGATATATAGACAACGTAATCTAAGGTGCATCGACTCTCTATGACAATAAGCTTTTTAGAATAAGTATAAAGTATGAGACCAGTACTCGTCTGTGGCCTGTTAGAAAAAGGGCTGCACAGCAGGAGGTGAGCAGTGGGCCAGCGAGCATTACCTCCTGAGCTCTGCTTTTTATGAGATAAGCAGTGGCATTAGTTCTCATAGGAGCATGAACCCTGTTGTGAACTACTCATGCGAGACACCCAACTGCTCACGTGGCTCCTTGTGAGAATCTAATGCCTGATGATCTGAGGTGGAAATTTCATCCCAAAACCATCTTCCCCCCAACAGTCCCCTGTCTATGGAAACATTGTCTATTTGGACACAAACTATCATTTTCTTTGGCTGTTCTTACAATTTTCTCTTTATCTTTAGTTTTTGCCAACCTGACTGATAACTAACTGTTACTTAAAATATTAAATTAACTTGTAGATTTCTCTATATTGTTTATTTTATCTCTTGAGTTTTGGTCACATTTTTTTCCCTTTCTTTTTGTATGCTTCATATGTTTGGATTGGATGAAAAATCACAGAAATTCTAAATGATGTCATCTTCCTCTGGGTGGGCTAAATTTTCTTGTGGAAAACAGATTGACTTTTCAAAGTCAAACCAGTGTATGACTTTGGTGCTATTAAGGCTTTCAGGCTTTGTTTGGGCTAGATATTTTACTTTTGTTCTTATTCCCAGGGTTTAGCCTTATTATTAGAGCATAGCCTTTGTGGTCCTGAAAGTCTTAGGTACTTAGCAAAGCCACCCATGTGGCTGGGGCTGAATTCCAGCTTCTCTTCCAACAACCATGTGGCTACTGCCATCTCTGCTTTGTCATTTTAATTTTTTCAGATGCGATTTCTTACTAAGTAGTTTGTATTTGGTTGTTTTGTTTTCTCTTTTTCTCTTTCTTTCTTTCTTTCTTTTTCTTTCTTTCTTTCTTTCTTTCTTTCTTTCTTTCTTTCTTTCTTTCTTTCTTTCTTTCTTTCTTTCATCTTTCTCTTTCTTTCTTTCTGCTTTTTGTTTGCTTCGAGATTTTTTGTTTTCTCCTGTTTTCATTGTTAATTTTACCTTGTGAATGTACAGTTTAGGAGTCTGCCAATAGATTAGAAGAGATTTGTAGACCAATTTTGGACTCTGTCTTTGAGGTTTTCTCCTACCTGGCAATTGCCCTTGAAATCCCAGTAAGTTTGGCAGTCCTTTAAGCAAATCTCAGTCTTCTCATCACAATAATATTTGCATTTGTGTTTGGGCTCTATTTCCCTTCTCTGGGATGTGGGAAAAAACTTCACTGAAAAGGCCAGAAAGAATGAGAGGTCAATGTACTCCTCCCTTCTCTCAGGGATTATAGTTCTTCAAGACCTGCTGACGTGGTTTGATTTTTCAAAACCTTCAAATATGTGTTTTATAAATTTTTTCCAGATTTTGTAGTTGTTATGTGCTGGAGATTAGTTCAAATCAAAGTATTCTACTATGACTGGAACCAGAAGGTCAGAAATATTTATTTTTATAAACTGTATTTTATAAAGAAAAGGTGATGTAACCCATGACAATAATTTAAAAAATCAAGAAGATTGAAGGATATGGGATGGAAAGCAAGTCTTATTATTACTCTGAATCCCAGTTTTCCTTTATAATGCCAGCTAAACTTGGTATGCATTTACAGTCACACATACGCATATCTTTGTGTGTGTTTGTGAAGGTGTACAAACATGGGTATTGAACTCTTAACTATTATGCTACACTATCTAATTAAAAAATAAATACTTGCATATTAATTTCAAACACTTTCCCAAGTCATTTTTCTTCTCACTTTTAATTTTGTATCTGTATGTTGTTAACAATCAAATCCTTTAAAAGATAATTTCTGAATTTTGTCTTATTTATGACCGTTCTTACTCCAGGCATGCTTTAAAAAAATCTTCAATTTTTAAAAAGTACTTTAAAGTTGGTATTGATTATGATAAAATGTTAAATCAATCTAAAACTTATTTTGGTAGAAGGACTGAGGGAAGGAGAAATTCAACTATATTTTTCCAAGTGACTGTCCATTTTTCCTAATAGTGTTTTTTGAATAATCTATCTTTTCCATATAAATTTGAAAATGTTGCCGTATTTGAGCTAAATTTTCAGAAATATTTGATATAATTATTGGACCTGTTTTCTGATTCACTGATTTGTTGATCATCTAATACTAATATTTTTTATTGATTTGCTTTATGATATACTTTAATGCTTGGTGTGGCTTATTACTTATGTTTCTAATAAATTTTCTAGCTAGTCACACATGTTTATATTTCAATATAAAGTATAAAGTTAATTTTGTTAGTTAAATAGTCCAGTTTGAGAAGCAGGTGTGATATTAGGTGTCCTATACTTTTGCCTATACTCTACCTCCATAATTTTTATATTTTTTATTAAATCAGATCAATAGTATCTTCAGGACCTATTACAATTACAAAAGCCCATGCAAAGTTCAGCAGCCTCAAAGATAGAATTTAGGCACACTCATGAATATGAGAAAGAATCAATGAAAAAAAACACTGAAAACTCAAAAATCCAGAGTGTGTCTTCTCCTCCAAATGATCGCAAAACCTCTCCAGCAAGAGCACAAAACTGGGCCAAGGCTGAGATGCATGAATTGACAGAAGTAGGCTTCACAAGGTGGATAATAAGAAGCTTTGCTGAGCTAAAGAGGTATGTTCTAACACAATGCAAAGAAGCTAAGAACCATGATGAAACATTACAGGAGCTGTTAACCTGAATAACCAGTATAGAGACGAACATAAGTGACCTGATGGAGCTAAAAATCACAACACGAGAACTTCACAATGCAACCACAAGTATCAATAACTGAACAGACCAAGCAGAGGAAATAATTTCAGAGCTTGAAGACTATCTTGCTGAAATCTTGTCTGACAGGTAGACAAGATTAAAGAAAACAGAATGAAAATGAATGAACAAAACCTCTGAGAACTATGGGATTAAGTAAAAAGACTGAACCTATGACTGATTGGGGTACCTGTAACAGGTGGGGAGAACAAAACCAAGCTGGAAAACATACTTTAATATATCATCCAGGAGAACTTCCTCAACCTAACAAGACAGGCTAACATTCAAGCACAGAAAACCCAGAGAACCCTGGTAAGATACTCCATAAAAAGATAAACCCCAAGACACATAATCATCAGATTATCCATGGTCAAAATGAACAAAATTAAGTTAAGGGCAGCCAGAAAGGACAGGTCACCTACAAAGGGAAGCCCATCAGACTAACAGTGGACCTCTCAGCAGAAACCTTCCAAGCCAGAAGAGAGTGGAGGCCAATATTCAACATTCTTAAAGAAAAGAATTTCCAACCCAGAATTTTATATCCAGCCAAACTAAGTTTCATAAGTGAAGGAGAAGTAAAATCCTTTTCAGACAAGCAAGCACTGAGGGAATTCATCACCACCAGACCTGCCTTGCAGGAACTTCTGAAAGAAATATGGAAGGAAAATAATAAATATGAATAAATACTCTTGCAACCACTAAGAGTCACTGCAAAAGCACACTGAAGTACAAATACCAATGACATTATGAAGCAACTACATCAACAAATCTGCAAAAATAACCAGCTAGCATCATGATGGCAGGATCAAATTCACACATAAAAATATTAACCTTCAATGTAAATTGGCTAAATGCCCCAGTTAAAAGTCATAGACTGTCAAGCTGGATAGAGTCAAGACTCATTGGTGTGCTGTATTAAAGAGACTCATCTCACACACAAAGACCCACACAGGCTCAGAATAAAGGGAAGGAGGAAAATATACCAAGCAAATTGAAAGCAGGAAAAAAACAGGGGTTGCAATCACAGTTTCTGATAAAACAAACTTTAAACCAGCAAAGATAAAAAAAGATAAAGAAAGGCATTATATAATGGTATAGGGATCAATTCAACAGGAAGAACTAACTATCCTAAATACATATGCACTTAATACAGGAGCACCCAAATTATATAATAAATTCTTAGATACCTACAAAGAGACTTAGACTCCCACACAATAATAGTGGGAAACTTTAATAGTAGACAGATAATCCCACAGAAAATTAATAAGGATATTCAGGACTTGAATTCAGCTCTGGATCAAGTGGACATAATAGACATCTACAGAAATCGTCACCTAGAAACAACAGAATATACATTCTTCTCGGTGCCACATGGCACTTACTATAAAATCAATCACATAATTGGAAATAAAATACTCCTCAGCAAATGCAAAAGAACCAAAATTATAACAGTCTCTCAGACCACAGTGCAATCAAATTAGAACTCAAAATTAAGGAACTAGCTCAAAACCACACAACTACATAGAAATGGAACATCCTGCTCCTGAATGACTCCTGGGTAAATAATGAAATTAAGGCAGAAATCAAGAAGTTCTTTGAAACCAATGAGAACAGGGCAACATACCACAATCACTGGGATGCAGCTAAAGCAGTGTTAACAGAAAAATTGATAGCACCAAATGCCCACATCAAAAAGGTAGAAAGATCTCAAATCAACATCCTAACACCACAACTAAAAGAACTAGAGAACCAAGAGCAAACAAACCCAAAAGCTAGCAGAAGACAAGAAATAACCAAGATCAGAGAGGAATGGAAGGAAACAGCAACGGTGAAAAAAGCCCTCAAAAAAATCAATGAATCCAGGAGCTGGTTTAAAAAAAAAATAGATAGATTGCTAGCAAGACTAATAAAGAGGAAAAGAGAAAATAATCAAATAGACACAACAAAAAATAAGAAAGGTGTTATCACCACTAACCCGACAGAAATACAAACAACCATCAGAGAATACTATACTATAAACACTTCCATGCAAGAATAAACCAGGGAGAAGTTGAATCCCTGAATAGGCTAATAACAAGTACTAAAATTGAGGCAATAATAAATAGCCCACCAACAAGATGGATTTACAGCTATATTCTACTAACAGTACAAGGAAGAGCTGGTACCATTTCTTCTGAAACTATTCCAAAACAATTGAAAGGAGAGACTTCTCCCTAACTCATTTTATGAAGCCAGCATCGTCCTGATACCAAAACCTGGCAGTGATACAACAACAAAAACTTCAGGCCAATATTCCTGATGCACATTGGTGCAAAATGCTCAATAAAACACTGGCAAATAGAATCAAGCAGCACATCAAAAAGCTTATCCACCACAATCAAGTCAGCTTCATCCCCAGGATGAAGGCTGGTTTAACATATGCAAATCAGTAAGTGTAATTCATCACATAAACAGAACTAAAAACAAAAATCACATGATTATCTCAATTGACATAGAAAAGGCCTTCAATAAAATTCAACATCCCTTTATGTTACAAACTCTCAATAAACTAGGTATTGATGGAACATATCTCAAAATAATAAGAACCATTTATGACAAACCCATAGCCAATATCATACTGAATGGCCGAAAGCTGGAAGCATTCCCCTTTGAAAAATGGCACAAGGCAAGGATGCCCTCTCACACCACTCCTATTCAGCACAGTATTGGGAGTTCTGGCCAGGCAATCAGGGAAGAATAAGAAATAAAGTCTATTCAAATAGGAGTAGATGAAATCAAACTGTCTGTGTTTCCAGGCAACATAATCCTATATCTAGAAAACACCATTGTCTCAGCCCAAAAGCTCCTTAAACAGATAAATGGCTTCAGCAAAGTCTCAGAATTCAAAATTGGTGTGCAGAAATCACAAGCATTCCTATACACCAAAAAAAGACAAGCAGAGAGCCAAATCATTAATGAACTCTCATTCACAATTGCTACAAGGAGAATAAAATGCCTAGGAATACAGCTAACAAGGGACGTGAAGGATCTCTTCAAGGAGAACCACAAGTCACTGCTCAAGGAAATAAGAGAGGACGCAAACAAATGGAAAAACATTCCATGCTCATGGATAGGAAGAATCAATGCCGTGAATGAAATGGCCATACTGCCCAAAGTAATGTATGGATCCAGTGCTATTCCCATTAAACTAGCATTGAGATTCTTCACACGAGAAAAAAAGAAAAGAACCTACTTTAAAATTCTATGCAACTAAAAAAGAGCCTGTATAGCCAAGACAATTCTAAGCAAAAAGAACAAAGCTAGAGGCATCATGCTATCTTACTTCAAACTATGCTGCAAAGCTACGGTAACCAAAACAGCATGGTACTGATACAAAAACAGATGCATAAACCAATGGAACAAAACAGAGATCTCAGAAATAAGACTGCACATCTACAACCATCCGATCTTCCACAAGCCTGACAAAAACAAACAATGGAGAAAGGATTCCCTATGTAATAAATGGGGCTGGGAGAACTGGCAAACATACACAAGAAATTGAAACCGGACCCCTTTCTTAAATGTTACACAAAAATTAACTCATAATGGATTAAACACTTAAATGTAAAACCCAAAAGTATAACAACCCTAGAAGAAAATCTAGGCAGTACCATTCAGGACAAGGCATGGGCAAAGATTTCATGACAAAAACATCAAAAACAATTAGAACAAAAGCAAAAATTGACAAATGGAATCTAATTAAACTAAAGAGCTTCTACACAGCACAAGAAACTATCATCAGAGTGAACAGACAACCTACAGAATGGGAGACAATTTTTGCAACCTATCCATCTGACAAAAGCCTGATATCCAGAGATTGCAAGGATCTTAAATGAATTTACAAGAAAAAACAAACAAACAAACAACTGCATTAAAAGTGGGCAAAGGACATGAACAGACACTTTGCAAAAAAAGACATTTATGCAACCAACAAACATATTAAAAAAAAGCTCAGTATCATTTATCATTAGAGAAATGCAAATCAAAACCACAATAAGATACTTGTAATCTTATGCCAGTCAGAATGGCGATTATTAAAAAGCCAAGAAACAACAGATGATGGCAAGACTGTGGAGCAATAGTAATGGTTTTACACTGTTGGTGGGAATGAAAATTCAACCATTGTGGAAGACAGTGTGGTGATTCCTCAAAGACCTAGGGCCAGAAATACCTTTTAACCCAGCAATCTCATTATTGGGTATGTACCCAAAGGAATATAATCATTATAGTATAAAGATACAAGGACATATATGTTCATTACAGCACTATTCACAATAGCAAAGACACAGAATCAACCCAAATGCCCATCAGTGATAGACAGGATAAAGAAAATATGGTATATATACACTATGGAACACTATGAAGCTATAAAAAGGAACGAGATCATGTCCTTTGCAAGGAGATGGATGGAGCTGAAAGTGATTATCCTCAGCAAACTAATACAAGAACAGAAAACCAAACACTGCATGTTCTCACTTACAAATGGGAGCTAAACAGTAAAAACACATGGACATGCGAAAGGTAACAACACAAACTGGAGTCTGTTGGGGGAGAGGGGAGGGGTTAGTTAGAGCATCAGAATAAAAAGCTAATGCACATGGGGCTTAATACCTAGGTGATGGGTTGATAGACACAGCAAACCGCCATAGCACACATTTACCTATGTAACAAACCTGCACATTCTGCACATGTACTCTGGAACTTAAAATAAAATAAAATTAAATTTAAAAAAAGAAAAGAAATAAAAATATTTTCACAATCTTTTATATGTGTTGTAAACAAGAGACACACAGAGATATATGGCACTTTGTAAATTGACAAGAACTGACATAACTTAAGTTGTTAAGACTATCACTTATCCATAGCCTACTTGAAACTTCTAAGATAAGTGGCTTCAAAGCAAATACATCAAATCACACGCTGACTTGTTGATTTTGTTAACTGTGCTATACAAATAAGTTAAACCATGCACTTCTAGGAAATGGAAAATCTAAATAAACCAATATGGTAAGTATTATGTTAACATAAAATTATATTTTTCTGTCACATAGTTGCATGAAATTTTCCCAAAATTTTAGAAGAAAAGCTTGAAGATTTTAATTTAATAACAAATATAGCATAAGACATATTACTCCAGTGATAAATTGAAATAAAAGAAATAGGTTAAAATGCTGCTTTTTGCATAATATTTTAAATGAAGCTCTAATATATTGTTTACAGTTCAAATAGAATTGGTCATTTATGTTAACTACAGTCAAATTTTCAATGTGTAAAAATTACTGTAACTAGTAATTCTTTACAAAATTATGTACGTCCTCAACCTTAAGAGCTTTGTGACTTACATATCTTTTAAATTATAATCTCAACCTTTATTCTCTGAAAACAATGAATATTGTAACACTCACTTGATATTAACACAAGTTTCTTTTAAGTTTTAATATACAAAATTATTCTAATTTTGTTATACTGATAAAAATTTCATATAATTCCTGAAGTGCTAATAAATGTCTTATAATTTACAAACTTATTTTACATATAGTATTTAATTCAAGTTTGACAAAAACTTCATGAAGTAGGTGTTTATATTCCCATTTTACAATTGGGTAAAACAAAAGGAAGAGGTGTTAAATGGTTTGTTTTAGACTCATACTCTATTAACTATACTCCAAAATAATTTGAAAATAGACACTTGCTTTAAATATCATTGTTAATAACTGTTAATATTTTATGAAAAATGTTTATTAAATAAAAATATTTTATTAAAAACTTATAGTGATGCTATTGAAGTGATTCTGAAATGTAAATGATTTTTCCAGCATAATTGAAATAGTAAAATGACATACCAATTCTTTTATCTATTGCTAATATCAGACTATTTTTTTATGACAGGAGGTTCAAAATTATCACTTAATTTTCCAATCTAAAGCCTATAAAATTTTTCACATCCATAGAATAAATTGCCAATCATCGCGAGGACATGAAAAGGTGTTATGATCATATATTCCAAGAGGGAAAACTAAATGTTTCTATCATTTAATATTTTATTTGAAATATCAAACAGTTTATTAAGGAGAAATTTCTAACGTATAATTTTAAAAATTGATGTTCAACTTTGAATAAAATTTCTGGTCTTGACTCATGTTCTAAAACATTATTATGAAGGCAAAAAGTTTATATGAGATCCTAGTTTAAATTTTATTTTATGCCTATTATATAGAGTTATTAGAAATGTTTTACCCACAAGTGGTTAAAGGAAAATTGTGAATAAAAAAATTAGCAGAAGACAACTTCGGAGAAAAGAGAGGGGAAAAGAATTAGAAAAGAATACTTTTATAAATAACTGAAAGACAAAGGACTCTTATCTGAAAAGCATATCTGGCTTTTCCGATTTATAACAGGATACTATGTTAAACACCATCTATGCTTGGAGGGTAATCCTTTATTCATTTGGCCCATGCCAAACTGAAACACTGGGCTATTGTGGATACCTAGCTACACACCTAGACCCTTAGGATAAAATCAGTGAGTCAGCCATGAAGTTTTTCTGGCAACAAATTAAGAGTTGAGCACTTCCATGTTGTCAGGGCATTGGGCAAAACCAAAATTTGGAAGACCAAAAAAAAAAAAAAAAAGGTGAAAATCAGTTCTTGGTTGACTAATTAGACTGGAGTCTAGAATATCTAAAGTCAATAGAACAAATAAAAAACAATGAAAATGCAGAAGGAATTAAGCCTAGACAGAGGCATTTGTAATGTCAAATAAATCTAAGAGGTATAGTGGCCCTGGAGGCTTGTGTAGGATAGATACAACACAGATAATGGTGTTAATGTGCTTATTTGGTACATTATGAGAGTTTATTTCTATACCTTTCTTTTGTTGAAATAATATGATCAACTGAAATGCCTGACCTTCTAATTGTTTAATTAAAAAGGAGTAATTCATGTGTTCTGGTGTGGAATCCACCTAAAGTCATCTCAAAGGAATATTGGTTCATTGCAATGCAAGACCTAGTTTGAATTTGTTACCTTTTTTTTTTTTTGAGACAGAGTCTCACTCTGTCGCCCAGGCTGGAGTGCAGTGGCGCGATCTCGGCTCAGTGTAAGCTCCCCCTCCCGTGTTCACGCCATTCTCCTGCCTCAGCCTCCCCCAGCACCTGGGACTACAGGCGCCCGCCGCCACGCCGGACTATTTTTTTGTATTTTTAGTAGAGACGGGGTTTCATCGTGTTAACCAGGATGGTCTTCATCTCCTGATCTCGTGATCCGCCCGCCTCGGCCTCCCAGAGTGTTGGGATTACAGGCGTGAGCCACCTCGCCCGGCCTGTTACAGTTTTTAAGAGACTTGTTGCATTATACATCATGTCTTTGAATAATGATATATTTTAATCATTTAATTTTTATTTATTTACAAGATATTGTCTGGCTGGCTATGGTGACTTATGCCTGTAATCCAGCTTATTGACTGGGTGTAGTGGTTCACACCTGTAATCCAGTGTTTTGAGAGGCCAAGGCAGGAGGATCACTTGAGGTAAGGAAATGAAGATCAGCCTGGCCAACAGAGAGAGACCTCATCTCTACAAAAGATTAAAAAAAAAAAAAAAGAAAGGAAAAGAAAAATTAACCAGGCATTCAGTGCACTCCAATAGTCCTAACTACTTGGGAGGCTGAGGCAGGAGGATCGCTTGAGCCCAGGAGCTTGAGGTTATGATTGAACCACTATGCTCCAGCATAGGCAATGAAGTGAGACCCAGCCTCTAAAATAATTTTTAAAAGAAGACATTATCCACAAATACTTGTGCATTTTGTAATTTATGTCCAAGAATACATACACATGTAATTTGAACATATTAAGAACCATTTACATAGGATCGCTAGGCAAATAATTTCTTATATATGCAGTATTTACTTTTATATTCACCCACTCTATTCCCTTGCAATACCACCAATGATAAAGTGTTAAAATTACAGCATTTGGCCTGTCATACCCAAATGTGAGGCCTTTGCAAACATTTAAATACTGGAATATAAATTTGAAATTCTTTATGTGATTTTTTACTAACAGGTATAACTAAATAATAAACTTTATTGGATATGTTGCATTGTTTTTCCTTCTTTATACATGCCATCTTGTTTAAACATTTAAACATTTTTCTTAAGTCAATTGAAGAAATATAGCAATCCTGAAAGGAAAGAAGGAATATTCCTTCACAGTGAAAAAAAAAAAAAAGTAGACCAACCCACAGATAATTTCCGCCAGTTCTAATGGCTCTTCCCCAGGTCTTTTGGTCAATATGAAGTTCTGTTTGACAGTAGTCTTCAGTGTAGCCCTGCCAGAGAAAGCTAGGCTGGGCATGCACCAGCCAAATATTCCTCCACGTCCTCACACGCTGAGTAAATCTTTACTTACTGGCAGCCTTGCTCACTGGTTGGAGCACTCAACTGGAAAGGAGAAACAGATATAGATGTGAAAACCTGGGCTAGGGTAAAAGCAGAGAAATGGAAAAGTTCAGAAAAATAAAAATAAAAAAAACCACAGGCAAAGGATTTGAGATTTTTTTTCCTTAAAAATAAAAAATAAGAACTTTTAGAATGATGAATGGAGGTGAGAAATGTTCATATGTATTTCACAGCTACTCGTCTGTTGCCTCTATGGGTTTTGAAAACAATGCAATATAATAAAAAGAGTGTTTAAATAAAAGCATCCACAATATTGACTTACAATTTCTCTACAATTAAAAGAAACACAATTCTTAATGTAAAGCAAGATAAACATTTATTTCCAGGAAAAAAATGTTGCCATGAAAGACAAAGAAGTGCTGTTTTTGTTCTCATTAGTTTGGCGCTATATCTTAGCAGATATGTTTAAGTTCTTCTGAGTCTTCCTCAGATGAACAGAGATAAATCTATACTGGCCATCATTTCCTTTTATACCTATATGAGAATTAAATTTCTTATTTAACCTTGTTAAAAAGTGTCACACTGAGACATGATAGGTCAAGAAATGTTGAAGAATATTTTTTTTTCTGTCTTTGAAACCCTGATAGGCATAGAAGAAATGGAAGAAAACCTATGTATTAATTTTAAAAAACAAGGATTTAAATTAGCTTGCATTGAGAATATTTAATGGTAGGATAGTAACCTAAATAAAGCACAACTGAATTCTAAAAAACAATATGACCATAGCATGAATGTTCTAATAATAAAATTTATTGAGTATTATGTTCTACATGGATATAAATTATTCTATTCTTTACATGATAAGATAGATGAAAGCCAAATAATTTTATTTTTTGAAAGAAAGCATTGATGATCAAGAGCAAATAATTAATTCCTTTCAAGAAAAATGTATTTTCAGGAGCACCATTGAAAATAACTACAAGTAAAATATTTAAGATAATGTCATCATATTTACTATCCCACAGTCATTTTTAAGCAAGCCCCTTCTATAGATAGAATGTATGTAGGTAACTGAATTTGTGTGAGGATAGAACAATGAGCCATGGTCTTGCAGTATTGACAGATGACTAGACATTTATGAATGGAGAACAAATAAAAAACTCACTGATAACAACCTTTCACCCAGATTTTTCTATAAAGATGTTAAATACATCATCGTGGTATTCATTCTGGGCCCCAGGCTGACAGGGTAGTATGTGGAACATAACTGCTGATTTTGCTTGAGGGAAAAGAAAATGTAGGGACATAACTGACTTTTCGTACTTCCAGCTACAAGTGACTCATGTTTCTTCTACTCACATTTCACTAGCCAAGGTGATTGGCCAGGTTTATTTTCGAGGAGGCAGGGAAATGTAATCTTTCCCCAGGAAGAGTACCAGGTATTGTTGAACAGTAATGGTCTTCCTCATTATTCACGTTATTGATTAAAATAAAAAGAGGAAATTGCTCCGGGATGTAAGCATTGGACTTTTGGCATTGTAAACTGTAAACTATGTTTTTATTTTGGAGGAAATAATCCTTTAGGTTGACTTTCAATGCAGTATGGCCAAGCAACGTTCTTTTCCTAATTAAAGTGCAGAGGTCATTTCACGAATGAGGACAAATTTCTAAGGAGTTTCCTTATTTCTTTATCATAGATCACAAGACATTCAGTCAACTTTTCACTCCTTACTTATTTCTAACTTTCCAGTTACATAGGAGTTCTCTAAAAATCCCTATGCTATTGAATAATTTCTCATGGTTGTTTGACTACTTTCTGTCTCCAAATATGCACATATTTATTTTTACTTTAGAGTTTTATTGCTATTTATCGTAGAATGTTAGTTTCACAAGGGCAGAGAACTTTGTCATTTGTTTGCTACTGTATCCCCAATACATAGAAGGTAATATGTGTTCAATAATATTTGTTGAATGAATAAAAAGGTCTGAGTGAATAATGGCAATGTGTTGAAATGATAATCTTACTGTATGACTGTTGAGATTTTACCATATTTTATTACTTTTTTTTCAGAAAAATCTCTCTTTTTTTTTTTTCTTTTTTTATAAGAAGGTACTAAGAAATTCTACACAACTGTCACAGGTCGAAGGAGACTAATGAGACGTGGTAACAGAACATCATATCCTGGATTAGAATCTAGGGAAATGCAAATGAAGTCTAGAGTTCAGCTAATAGTACTTTGTCAATGTTAATTTCTTAGTTTTTATTATTACACTGCAGTTATGTTAGACGTTAGCATTAGAGGAAGCTAGATACAGAGTACACAGGAACTTCTCCGTCTTACTTTTGCAACTGTGTTGTAAATCTAAAGATTATTTTAAAATAAAAATTTAAAGACATTTCATGACCTTTAAAAATTTTGGCACAAGTTGGTTATATTTATGTTTTTAATATATAATTTGCAATGTCATAAGAGTATTGTTAGGCTTTTGAATATCTTCACTTAAAAAAAACCAAAATATTTTAGGATGAAATATTATGATTTTTAAATTTCCTTTAAATAATCCCACAAAAAATGTGAGTGCATAGGTGAAAAAAGATTAGCAAAATATTGAAAACTGTCAAAGTTGGTGGGTTGATACTGGGCAGGGGGAGTCATTGATTTATTCACTTTACTTTTAATATGAGCTTTTCATAATAAAACTTTGAAAAGTAATTTTAAAATACATATTGTTTATCTTTGTCTTCTGATAACCTATGTTTCATGAATACTCTGCCAAATGATACCATTAAACCTATCCAGTAGTCCTTATTATCTTATAGAACCTCAATTTTTAGGAGCTGGAATGCTCAAGAAAAACAGGACTACTCCTGCTCCCTACGGGATAAAGCATAGATAGCTGACCTAATCATGGCCACCATATTCATTCCACCACAGATTTTATAGGGTTAGGAAGGTAATTCAGTTATGAACAAAGATATTTAAGAAGGCATCTGCTTGGGGACTGGCTGGTTCTGGCAAGAATTTTGCTCCATAAATGAGAAAAAAAAGGACAGAATAATAGATACTCCTTTACCTTAAACAAAGTTGTGTGAGGATACAATGGTTTGGAGCTGTGATATTCATTATGTGACCAACAAGTGGCAAGCATTTATTTGATTGAAGCTAATATGCTGAGGATGGCAAAATGGAAAAAATGTAGGAATGCAGGAGTTCAATAATTTTGACGAGTTATAGAATCATAACTCAACTTCCTATCTCCAAAGTTTTAAAAGTCTTTATTTCATATGCCAACATTATTCAAGTCTTCTATAATATTTCCTGCAATCAAAACCATTTACAACTGTACAATTACACAAACATTACTGATGATGGTTTCATGATCACCTCTGAATTTTCTTTCAGTTCTGTAAAATCTAATGTTTCTGGGCCCACACACTTGAAATGATTTGAAATGGCTAAGTCCTCTTAGCACCTTTTGCCTGATCTTGGCTTCCAATTTCCTCTTAACCACTTTTTCTATCTACTTAGACAGATAAGTTGAAAGAATATAGTGTTTAAACTTCTTGAACTAGTAGGCATTTCTGCATTTCCTCTTCTTGTTTCTCTTATCTCTTTAAATGTGATTTAAAAGTTCTCTTTTGCATAGGCAATTTTAAGAATTAATCTTATTCTGTTTCTGTGCTCAATTTTGTTCACAATATTCTTATTTATTTGTGATTTCTTTTTCAGGTTATCATTGTTTAAAGATTCTTCTTTCTATCTTTTGAATACATGTAACCACATTATTTTTTCATTCTTATTCTCTACCTTTCTCAATTATCAACCTCCAAAAACATTTTTATAAGAAAATTTAATTTCTATAACAAAATTCCAAAAGAAACACCAAGCAATTATTCAAACACAAATTTCTAGATTATGGGCTTCCCTAAAGGCTCTCTTTTAAAAAGTGGGGGTTGTGGGGAGAACTTTGGCAAAAAAGCTCCATGCAAAGCAATTCTTTCTTCCTGGAAAACTGTGGGTATTAGCAATTTCTGATGTTTTCACTAGTTGAAAGAAAATACCAAAGTCATCCTTCTGTGGTTTTGTCTTTTTAACTTGAATCCGAATTTCCATTTTTCTAGGCAACAGTTTCTTGCTCCTCAGTACTTTACACTGGCAGGAATGCTAGGCCTCTGAAGAAAATCTTGAATGAAATTGGTCAGGTATTAGATAACTGATCCTGTTACTGAACTGACTCATGAGTCACCTTCTTAACTATGTACCTGATCCCTTCATAACTATGTTATCCACAATGCCAAATGGTCTTACTGAGTCATAAAGCTGATCTGTCACTTTCTTGCTTAAGTCTATGTCTCTCTATTGCCTACGGGATGGATCAAGCTCCCTCTCAACCCACAGAAAGCTTTTTATTTCCATGAAATTGATTCTCCTCCCCAATCAGCCTCATCACTTTCTACTCTGTTCTTGGAATTTAGAGTCCAATAATACTGAAGGACCTACAGATCCCCACAGTTTGCATGACGGTTTTTACCTCTGTATCTCTGCTTGTTGCTTTAAAAATTTTCTTCCACTGGAATAAACAACAAACAAACCTCAAACTCTACTAATCAAAGTAGAGTTTTTACGTGAAAAGTATATGAGATTTGAATAAACTTGGCTCAAGCTCACAGACCTATATTCTGTTTTGGCATGTGTAATGTGGAGGGGAGGGAGCAGTGTTTTAGTGTTTTCACTTAGATTACTGTGCATTCCTTGGGTCTTATTTTTTTTTTATGGTGACACTTGATCCCAGTACCTGGTTCTAGTGAATAATAAGTCTTTCTTCCCAAGACTTTTCTCCTATCTTTGTGCCATACCAATACAGACATAGAATAAAACCACTTTACTTGAGTTTTCCAAAACCCAACCATTTGTGTAGCAGCCCTTATCTTAGTCTAGGTTATTTTTTGAAAAATGCATTTAACATGAAACAACAGAAATCGTTAAAAAGTGATCTTAACTTCCTGTTATTTAATCGTCTTTTAGGAACCCCATCACTTGAACTCCTCAATATGTATCTTTTTCTCCATGGACTTCAATACTAGCCATTTTGCTTTACACTCTTGCCACATAATTCTTGATCAAAAAATGACTTTTCATGAGTCAACTTAGTTAAACGAAATGAACTTGGAGGTTTTAAAGTTTAGACCAATTTTTATTCTTTCTCTGAAAAATCTCTGCATATGAAAGTCCAGAGGTATGCCTTCCATTTACTCTGAATTAGCCAGCCCTCATAGAATTGTGGAGGGGAAACAGTCGATACAGGATTCAGAAGAATCTCCTCTCTCTACAGCCTTAAACATACCTTCACTCTCTAAATACACACCTTTTGAAATATCTCTGAGCAAGATGATAAACTTCTTGAAGGCAGGGCATTCTGTCTGTTTTGTTCACTATATTTCAACTATTTTAATATTGTCTGATATGTAGTGGCACTCAATACATTTTTTAAGTTAAATTTAATTTAAACTAGTTGTTGCCTCTTCCTAAAAGTGTTGCTTCTTAAGGCTATCCAAAAACTTGCGTATAATGTCTGTTTAATTGTATGACTGATTACAAGAACATCTTTTATTCATATGATACTTTAGAGTTCTAAAAGAATTCTGATGTAAATTAGTTTTAATAAAATCATCATATGTACACTTTGGGGTAGATAGAACAGGTAGTATTATTCTTGTTTTGCAAGTAAGGACACTGAGCTGCAAAGATACTATTACTTTTCTAAGATTAGTAAGTTTGGACACAAAACTTAAATCCAGATCTTTGTCCTATATTTTTTCTCATAATAAAGCATATAAACAAACACAATTTTTGTTAAATAGAAACGTCAGATATCTGTTTCTAAATTGATCTGATAGATGAGGAAATTATCAATAGAACTGTTTTATAAAAGCACACATCAAAACATAAATACTCTTTTCAGTTAATATTTAAAACTGAATTTTCTAAAGTAAGTTTTAAAATTTGTGTTCCAAGACATGTAACATAAAATTAACCATTTTAAAGTGAACAATTTATTGACACTTAGTACATTCACAATGTTGTGAAATCACCACCTCTATCCAGTTCCAAAACATTTTCATTACTCCAAAATAAAATCCTGAAATTGTTAAACCATTTCTCCATATTAGCCTTTACCCTCAGATCTCCCCTCAGGCAAACACCAATCCTCTTTTGTCTCTAGGAATTCACTCATTTTAGATAGTTTATGTAAATTGAATCGTACAACATACAACCTTTTATGTCTGTTTCTTTCACTTAGCACAGGCTTTTCAAGGTTCATCTGCACTGTAGCGTGTATCAGCATTTCATTCCTTTTTGTGGCTAAATAATATTCTACTGTGTGTGTATGTGTATACATTTATATATAATTGTTTTATATATATACACATTATATATGTATATACACACACACACACATAGACACATAGATGAACACTTAGGCTATTTCCGTCTTTTTGCTATTTTAATAGTCCTGCTATGAACACGTGTGTTCAAGTATTTGTTTGAGTACCTGTTTTCAATTTGTTAAGGCGTATGCCTAACAGTGAAATTTATGGATTATATGGCAATTCTGTGTCTAATTTTCTGAGGAGCTGACAAAATATTTTCCACAGCAGCTGTGCCATTTTATATTTCTTTCTGCAATGCCCAAGGGTTCCAATTTATCACATTTTTGCCAACCATGCAATGTTTTTGTTTTTCTGAATGTAGCCATCTTATTAAGTGTGAAGGGGTTTTGATTTACTTTTCCCTAATGATCAATAGTGCTAAGTAACTTTTCCTGTGCTCATTGGCCATTCATATACATTCTTTGGGAAAATGTCTATTCAAGTATTTTGCTCATATTTTAATTGGATTATTTGTCTTTAGGTTGTTGAATTGTAGTAGTTCTTTATGTATTCTGGGTGCTGGACTCTTATCAGATATATGATTTGCCAATACTTCATCCCATTCTGTTCTGTTTTTTTTTTTTCATTGTCTTGACAACATTCTTGATGCACAGAGTTTTTTTTGTTTCAATTAAGTCTAGTTTGTTGCAAGCTTCAATTGTGGGAAGGAGAAAGATTTATGAATTATAGTTTGGAAGAACAATTAGCTTACTTCGTTGAATTATAGAGAACCTTTCTGAGATGGCAATAAAAGTCTCTTTAAACTTTCTTATTAATTTTTCACTTTTAGTTACTGCTAAAGAAAAGAAAATTATTTTGAAATATCAACATTATTCTATTTCATTAGTAGAAACATTTAGCTTAAAAAAAATCCAAGGCTTGTAATCCCAGCACTTTGGAGGCTGAGGCTGGTGGGCCGTTTGAGCCCAGGAGTTCGAGATAAGTTTGGGTAACATGGTGAAACCCCATCTCCTCCAAAACAAAAACAAAAACAAAAAATAAAAATTAGCCAGGCATGGTGGTGCGTGCCTATAGTTCCAGCTATTCTGGAGGCTGAGGTGGGAGGCTGCAATGAGCCAAGATAGTGACGCTCTACTCCAGTCTAGACAGCAGAATGAAACCCTGTCTCAAAAAACAAACAAGCAACAACAACAAAAAATTCTAAGAATTATTGTCTGTCTTCTGATTAAGATTTGTTTTTGGTTAGTGTAAGCCATATATTTAAGCCTGCATTCAAATAAACTGGAAGCTGTTAAGTATATAAAACTATATTAAATATTGTACAATTTAGTCTTATTTTCTTCTTTGAAAAGAAGAAACAAATTCACAGTTGATTGCCTCTTGCTGCTTCACAGATACCAGGTTATGTCTTTGTATTGATAATTCATTAATTTCATGGAATGCATAAGTCAATTCAGAGCAAAACTATTGTTAAAAATTTATTATTCTGCACTTTGGGAGGCCGAGGCGGGCGGATCACGAGGTCGGGAGATCCAGACCATCTGGGAAAACACGGTGAAACCCTCTCTCTACTAAAAATACAAAAAAAAAAAAAAAAAAAAAAAAGCCAGGCATGGTGACGGGTGCCTGTAGTCCCAGCTTCTTGGGAGGCTGAGGCAGGAGAATGGCCTCAACCCAGGAGGCGGCAGAGCTTTCAGTGGGCGGAAATCACGCCACTGCACTCCAGCCTGGGCGACAGAGCGAGACTCCGTCTCAAAAAAAAAAAAAAAAAAAATTATTATTCTGACGTCAAGCACTCCAGTTTGCATAGGTGTGTGTCTATGTGTACAGCTCTTCCTTTTTAAGAATGTGTTTATTCTGCAGTTATTATGTGTAGGCATTCTCTTATTCCCTATAAATACACAAATGCTTTTTACTCTTTTTGTGTTCTCATTCTAATGATAGAAGATAAAAAATAAATGAACAAACTATCTAAACTAGATTAGAAGAAAATAAATTTGGAATATGGAATATGCTCTAAAACTGTTGAAAAACTTTCAAAATAAAAATTAAACTGGTCTCATTTGGAGGGATAAGCTGTAGATCCCCAGTTCAAGCCACGACTTAGAAAACTTAACAGTGAAAGACTTTCAATACACAACTTGTTTTTGGCATAAACCTCTTAACATTGAACTGAAACTCAGTGATGTGACGTTATTAGACACAAAGGCAACAGCATTATTTTTGGGTTTCATCCCAGTGACTGGTACTCCTGGACAAGAGAGTGATATGTGCCCACTTAGAACTGAATCATCTTTTGTCAAGCTAGGGAGGAAAGCACTGCTGTAGCCAGGAGTTCCTCTGGGCAGACGTCATTTCGGTTCTCTAATTTAATAGGGTGCAAATAGATCCTAAAATTAAAAACCCAGTCCTCTGTTTATTTCTTCTGTTTTGGAAGCAGTCAATAAGCTCCACAAAACATGAGCTCTGTGCTGTGTTTCCAATGTCAGCTGCCTCTGTGGCCAACTTTTGCTTGCTATGAAAGGATTCCATTGACTTTTACCAACCAAAAACACAGGAGACTGACTATCCAGGAACCCCACTTTATTTTCAGTTATGGCTCTTCTGTTTCCATATTTAAAAACAAAAAGTCTTTCTTCGCTCTGGTTTTCCAGTTTCACAAGGTCTTCAATTTTACTAACAATAGTGTGTCTATATAGTGTTTCAAGCCAAAGGAAGCCCCAATTCCTTATATGAATATATATGTACATACAGCCTCTCCCTCTTCTCCTTGCCTTCCCATCCCCCAAACTTGTGCATACAAATCACGTCATTCCTGAAATATGACCTCTCCAGGGTGGAGTACGTTGGATGCTGAAATAGCATATAACATTGGCCAGTATGACTGACTTCATATAGGGCTGCTGACAGGCTGGCGGGCAAGGGAGAAACAAACATTTTTTCAAAAAGAAAGACAAATGCCTATTGCAAATAAAACAAGCCAGGGAACTAAAGGGAAATATATATTTTCCAGTCCAGAATTCAGAGGGAAAATTATTAGCTAAGATTTGAAAAAACAATGTAAAGAAGAAATCATCTCATTGATTGACATAAATCACATAACAAATGTAACTTTATCATTGTGACAAGCAATATAAAATTTGGAGAAAATATATTTTGTCATGAACTATTTACTGAAAGATTAAGTTGATGGATAGTATGTCCTTGGCTTCTTGAGTAGTGAAATTAGATTCTAATTAGAATTCTAAAAATATGAAGGACAACAATTAGTAAGAGAGATTATAAAAATCAACAAAATTTGTTTAAATGCTAGCAGAAAATCATACTGGATTCCTAATTAAAACATTGATGTTGGATTCTTGTGGTGAAGGCATTAAAATGGATACAGGGCCTGCTGCCAGTTTTACAAATAAAAGTTCTTAGGGCCCAACATAGAGACATAGACACACAAACATACAAGAGTACACACAAACACACACACAAATGGGTATGCACCAAACACTGTCATTAAAAAGCGACAAAACCACAATGAGAGATCACTCCACTCCTGTATACTTCCATGCTCATCAATAACATAGGGGATACACCCCCTACAAAAGGACAAAGGTGGAAATGGAATTTAGATATATCTTCCTTACATACAACTCCAGTTACATCCACATGCTTGGTTAAAAAACATAAATGACTGCTTAGTGTGTATTAAATTGAATTAAAACTTTTTGACCTGCATTTATGGTTCCTTATATTATAAAACAATAAGAAAAAAAATCTTACCCTGTTTGCTAGTAAAACAAATCACAACATTTCTACTCACTATTCTACTAACTTTTTACTCACTTTGTTTATAGTTAGTTGCTCTATTTCATAATTCACTTTTGCCTTTGGTATCTATTTTATTATAGCTTCAGCTAATACGTTTTAGCATTTTACAATTTAACAGAAAGCACAAGCCCATGGCATCTTAGTTCTTTACATGTATGCCAGGCCTTAGAGGACATTAAACTCCACTCCCTTGTATTATAAGTGACTAAGGTCCAAAGAGACTAAACACGTTTTCCAAGTTCACACAGTAAGTTCTGGCAACAGAATAAGGACTAAACTCAGATTTTCTCTCTCTCTATTCTGGGCTTATTGGCATCCACATTTAATATGGCCCGTCATTATTTTCTCTTGTTCAATGTTTGTTACAAGCAAAAACAACATGAGGACCTAACAAATTCATAGGTAGATATGTTAAGATTTATTAAGCATTACATTGAAAAATGTAGTGTACACACATGTGTTTTCATATGAATATTTATATTCTCTGAACTGGTATAAAGAATAATTTTATATACTTGATAAATATAATGAGGCTTTTTTCTTCTTTAGACTCTTCTGTGTTTTTGACATTCTCTGTCTTTTACTAAAAGACAGAACATTAAAAATGATTTATATTTTTCTATAATATGGGAGCAATGGTGAACAGAAACATTAAATCTTAGTTTGCTGATGGAAAAAAAATTATTTTTAGACATTCTATTTGGTGTGGATCTTTTCAAAATCTGTGTGCTTTCGGCTTTGGGTCATGCAGGGACCTTAACAGTAAGCCAACCAAAATAGAGGAAATAATCTGTTTTCCTAGCACAAGAGGAGCTTCATATGGTGTAGGATTGACTCCCATTGAAGTGGTAAGAAGTCCGATTCATAATATGCATGGGACTGTAGGAAACTCCCATTTGAACAAGGCTGAGATTGATTGACACTGGTTCCTAATTTTGTTTAAAGTAGTAGGAGTTCTGAGCTGCAGTAATACTAATAATTACACATTTGACACAGTCCTGACTCCAGGCAAGTCTCTCTGAGTGAAAGTGGGATCCAAACCAGTGATTTGTAGGACAGGCAGGCAATAGAATAATACATCTTAGGAAAGGGAGGGGGAGGGTGAGAGTGAAATGATAGAGGATACAGATATGATGAGCATTGCTCAGTGCAAATCATGGATTTAGGGCAGGCCTCCAACTCCAGAAGGTAGCACAATCTCAAGGTTCAGACAAACATTCTGAGGTATAGGGGAAGGGTAATAGGAAAACAGGTATGGTGGACTGCAAAACTGGAAATTAAAAGCAGGCCAGGGAGCCATAGCAACCTCGCCAGATGGTAGATCTCAGTGCCAGACTTTACCTGTTAGAGAGCATGCAGGTCATTTTGCACTGAGAGGCTGGATTATTTTGGTTCATGTTCCGAGGAGAACTTTTGCCTGCAGGTTGAAAAATTTCATTTCTTTTAGTCTCACAAAAATGAGGAGGTAGAGATTTACTACAGCTGTATATGAGATTGTTTCCTAAATGCAAAGGCAGGCTAGCCAGTGACTAAGTAGATATTTTTTTCACTACATATAAATGTAGAACATTTGCGAGGAAAGAACTCTCTTAGTAATCCCAGCACTTTGGGAGCCTGAGGCAGGTGGATCACCTGAGGTCAGCAGTTCAAGACCAGCCTGGATAACATGGTAAAACCGTGTCTCTGCTAAAAATTTAAAAAAATAATAAAAATAAATTTTAAAAAAGTTAGCTGGGCGTGGTGACATGGGCCTGTGATCCCAGCTACTTGGGAGGCTGAGGAAGGAGAATTGCTTGAACCCAAGAGGCAGAGGTTGCAGTGAGCCGAGATTGCGCCACTGCACTCCAGCCTGGGTGACAGAGCAAGACTCTGTCTCAAAAAAAAAAAAAAAAAAAAGCCTTTATTCCTTTTATTCAATTCTTCAATTCATGTAGTGTACATCTCCTTAGAGTGTGACATACGTGTACGTGGGAAAATATAAATTTACCCCAACAAAGTTGTCTTTAGGCAAAGTTTTTTTCTGTTTGAAGCTCTAAAGAAACAGTTCCTAAAAGTATGTTTTAACTTAGAAAAAAATTTTCAATCTGAGGTGTGTTTAAGTGAGATCATATTGAATGTGATATCATAAGCAAGGTTAAAATAGTTAACATTTGTAATATCCTAACATTTATTATACTCATTTGTGCACACTAACTTATTAAATCTTGGCAAATATACTGCGAGGTAATTATTCCTATCATTGCTTCACAAACAAGGAAAATAATATTTAAAGAGGTTTATCAAGATTAACAACCAGTTTATCTTGCATTTTGAGTTTCATTCACATTCTCCTGCCTCTAAATAACAATTTAACAATAGCAACAAAAATCAGTATTTCTGGTTATACAACTTGTCTTGCTAACATCTGCTTTTCTATTCCAGATAGAATCATCCATTAAAAACATCAATAGGTAAAACCATTTTTAAGTAAATACAAGTATATTTCCATCTTTGCTTAGTTTCTAAAACTTAAACATGTTATTGAATGAAGACAGATTTAACCTGAATGTGCTCAAACTTCACAAAATTGTAGGTGCAAATAAGCCTTTATGAGCAAATTTTCCTTGTTTATTATCCCTTCAGTTTACCAAGCATTCTAAGTCACTAATCCCCACATTTCTGAGATGTCCCAGAAATATATTCATGAGCAAAGGCTTGCATATTTGGTGAAGCTATGCTTTCCTCTGTGCAGAAGCCATTCTGTACTCTGCACAGAAATGAGGACAGTTATTGTTCTCCCGTCCTCATTATTCTCTGGCTAGGCTCAACCTAGGTCACCCTGCTATACATTTTTATAACAGCATGTTTTGTACTTTTGTAAATTTGAGATAGAGTCTTAATTCCACCCTAGCAACAAAGCAAAAGTGTATGGTGAAAAAGAATGTTACACTGGAAATCAGGGCATTCAGGTAAATTTGCCATATTTTCCCTGTGAGATCTTAAGCAGGGTATTTTATCTCCTTGAGCCTCAATTTCTTCATCTTTAAAATTGCAGTATTAATACTGCCAATAGCTAGGGGTGATCCTAGGATTCAAAAGAGAATGGATATGAAACAATTATACACTTTAATGTAGATTTATTGCATTAAAAGGGGCTCTTTGGGATCCAAGGGATAGAATACATGTTCTTCTAACTGAAATAAAACAGAATATGCATTGGAAGCCCGAGCGTGGCACACCTGGGTCTGATGCTTGCATTTGCCTCTCCTGTTGGCTGTGTTCTCTCCCGCTTCACAAATGCTCTCCCCACATGGAGGACGAGGTAGTGGCTTGGAAAATTAAGCTGACAGTCTTAGTCTGAGATCTAAAAGGAAGAAAAAGCCTTTCTCACCTCCCATCTATGTGGCACATTTCAAGAAACGGTTCTGATCAGCTGTAATTGAGCTATGTGTCTAATTCTTTGAATGACTTCTATACATGAATTGAGACACATGGCTATGGTTCAGAGAATGTATCCTAGGATCATATGGGATGAAGGAGGGGCAGTTCTGCTCTGGAAAGAGGGAGTGCTAGGCAGAGTGGAGAGGGTTGTTCATTATAATCTTTTGCATCCTTAAAGACTCAGCTTAAAATTCACATCCACTTCATACTTTTTCCTTAGGTCTTTAGCCCTCCTAATTATCTTTCCCCACTGATGTCATCCAAACATTTATGGAGCTTCTACTCACTGGCTGGTGGTGCCACTCACTGGGAAAACAAAGATAAAAATACATGGCCCTCAATAGCTCACTGCCCAGCTGGAGAAACAGTGATGACACAGTGTGACCCTCTGAGGCTAGACATAGGCATAGAGTGCAATAAAATACCAACCAGAGCAGTAAGGGGCTAGGGAGATGGAGGTGGGGCAGACTGGGGCATGCTTCCCATAGCAGCTTATGTGTAAAATGAATCTTGGAAGATAAACACAAATCAGCCAAGCAAAGATGACGAGAAAGAACGTTATTGTATGGTCTAAAATTACAAATCATCTTGTGTTTCTTGATACATATTTTAGGCTTCTCTCTTCCATTTTGATCATAAGTTTCTTGATAGTGATCACGTCTTAATTCTTCTATACTGTTGGCAACGCTTACCAATACTAACCACCTTATTGACTCTCGCTGTCTAATATGTTTCATGTTGGCAATTATTTATTTTTATCACTGGCCATCTGGAACATTTTTTCCTTTAGGAAAATGAGCTAATCATCAATAGTAATGGAATGGCTTATGAAACAGGGTGTCAGTTTCCCTGGGGAGCTTTTTAGATTTCACCAGCTTTTCACTTTTTTCACCCAGGGATTCTTAATACTACTCTAGTAGTGCCATTTTAGCCAATTTAAGAATCTACAGCCATTGATACATGACACCTCCAAAGCTATGCCTCTTCTAAAGCACCCGTTAAACTGAAAAATAAAATCTGACTTTTGCCAACTTCTTTGGTCAAACTTTTGTTCAGAAAAATATGTTAACTTAGGAAAATAACCTCATGTAGCTATTCCATGCCAGCAAAAATACCACCCTGTCCAGAAAACACACTCGTGGGTGGCTTGATTTGCCTAGAACACCTAATTAAACTTTTTTCTCCCTCCCTAAATGACATTTTCACATTCACTGATTGGTTGCTGGTTATATAGGTGCCTCCAAAACCAGTAGTGTCCAATTTACCTCACGTGTAAGACTTAGAAGCCAGAAAAACAATACTAAAAACAATATTGACTTTGAGTGAACCAGGGTAAATTACTTTGCTCTGAGCCTGTTTATCTACCTACATATGAAATGAGTGGTCATCAATATATGCATCCATAGGCTAACCAGAATATTTATTCTTACTAGATTGGATATTAGGAGTATTTTTATATTTAAATATGTCAATCAACTCAACACCACAAGTGGTTGGAAGAATACAGATATGTTCTCCATGAGTGTGAGGTAATCCTCACTTTTTTTTGGATTTTTGGATATGAGAATGGAATGATCAATAGTGACACGCCATCTCTGGAAACGATCTGGCAATGTTTGAATTTTCCAGGACTGCTTTATTATCAATTCCACTTCTAATCCTGTGAAATTTATTGTGTGCATTTAGTTTTCATACAAAGAAATATGGACACATTCATAGCCATTGCCTCCAATAAGTCAGTGGTAGGAAATCTTTCTTTTAAATCCTCATTCAGTTCAGTTGCATTAGAGATCTTTTTGGGAATGTGAAACAGGATTTCTTTTAAACTTCTCTTCTTCGGAGCAAGTAGGTGGTCCAGTGGTGTTTACTCGGCTGGGGTGTAGGGATAGAGTGACATTGACCTTTCGAGTATGAGTACAAGCTGAAAATATAAACGGACATGTCCTTAATAAGAAAATGTGTAGTCTACATGACTCTAGAATCCAAAACAGGACAAGCAAAGAGACAAGTTCTGAAGCAAGAGGACAGCCTCTGATTCAGGACAGAACTGGGTGAAATATTCTGGACAGACAGGCTTTTTTATTTCTTGGGTTGCCTGGGGTGCATCTCGGAATCGGGAGGATGTTATTAAGAACACTTTAGTAGTACAGAACTTGTTTCATGAATTGAGTGGGCTCATATTTCCTCAGATTGGTGAATTCTAATACACTTGGCATCATTCTCAAGACAGGAAGCCTGTTACCACAACTGCTGCACTGGGCCAGGCCCTTCCCAGTGGGATAGGCAATATGCTAGCAACAGAATGAGAGAATGTTTTACAGAGGTTCCCTCAGTTTGACCTTCCAGAAAGATGACTAGCATTCAGAGGAAAGAGTACAGTCTCAGGAGGCTAAGAGCAAGACGAAGAGTTAAAATATCTAGTGGATTTTCTTGGATAGAATCTTTGGAAGCAAGGAAACCGGGAGAATGGCCTCCATCACAATGAAAACACTTGGGAGGCCATTCCCCTCTTCTCATTGGTTGATTTACACATATAATGCAAAGAAAGTTAGAGGGTACCTCCCACCTACATGTCTTCCTATGAGTCTTATGCCAACAAACGTGCTTATTATGTGGCATTTGCCCCTCCCTGCTAATTTTCCAAAAATAATTCTGAGTGACCTACATTTTCCTTGGGTTTTGACTAGCTGCCAAAGTTTTAGGGCTCATGGGGAAGTAGCATAGAGTAGAAGCTATTAATGCTATTAAGTGGGGATTTTTTGATGGAGAAGGCAAGTAAGTCAAGGCTAGAAAAGTGAAAAGGTTTTTCCACTGATAGGAAAGATGTTGTTTTAGCACAGTGATGGAGTTCTGTGTTTCAACATCTTTTCATGGATGGTGAGCAGTGGAAACTGGACATAGATTTGAAGGATATGAAGTTTTTCCAAATCCAGGAGTCGATCAGGATCTTTGGTTGGGGAACTAATTAGTTTAGGAGTGGTTAGTGTCCCAAATAGAGACTGTTTGAGTTTATAGTAGTCATCTCAGAAGGAGTGGCTCAAGAATCTCAACTTAAGTTTGTGACTTGGCTTGAAGCTTGGAAAGAAAATGTGCCTACTTTGGGAACATACAGGCAATGGGCTCTTGGAACCAATTTAATTGCAACCTTCCTTACACAAATATATAACTGTTATTTGCACATAAATATTTCTTGAATTTTATCAAAATTAAATATAAATGTAGACATTTTAAAATAAACCCTAAGTTTGTTCCAACACTGAACCTAGTCTCAAAAGATGATTTTAATCACTCTTTTTATTCATCTCTTATATTTACTTGCCTATGATGCTCTTTGTAAATTGCCCTAATTCCCTCTTGTTATCTCACAGCAGAGTGAGAAGTCGGCAAACAATGTTGGGCTTATTTCTTTTAGCATATTGGACCCAAGATAAAGAGAGCCCTCCCTGCTATTTCTAATACAAAAGTTCTCAGGGGATCAAGAGTTGGGTAGACTTGTGGTTAATGACCATTTCTGAGCCGGGCTACTCTAGTTGGCCAGATTAGGTAAGTAGGCCGTTCTTATGGCTGCTGGGAGATGGAAGGCATATTAGCATGATTGACAACTCCACCTAAACCTCATGGATTGTGGGAGCAGTTCTCTAAAAGAAAGATCTTATTTTTTCTAATAAAATAGAATGATGGGAAATCTTGGGTGGATACAGCAAAAGCTGCCATAGTCCACTTCACAAGGGTTATCTCTTAAAATTGGGAAATTTATATTTAGAACAAAGTAAAGGACATTCAGGTGTTCTCTTAATGCAAAATTCTAATATAAACAATTTTACTGCTGTTTATTTCATCACAGCCATTATACACAATTGTTAATACTTTTCAAGACAATTTAAATTGCACTAGAAAGAAAGTAGATAAGCCCAAAATTGAGCAAAAATTACAGGATGATGAATAAAGTTAATGAAAATGAGGGAAAGTAAACTAAGGCTTTGCATTCTTACCATATTAAGAATCAAAATCTGGTACATCATACAGTACAGTAAAAGAGATGGAAATGGGAGATGAAGCTTAGCAGACAGCAATATTATGATTGTAGGAGGGAAAAGTCAACAACTCAGAGATCAGAGTCCCCCTAGCTCAAGCCCTGATTGTCTTTCAGCTTGTTAATGGAAATAGTGTTCTAGTCTCCTTGCCTCCAGTTTGTCCTCTGTCCAATCAATTTGTCACTCTTACCATTGTCATCTCTCAAATACAAATTTATGATCATTATAACACCTCAAAAGGATGGAGAATGGAAATATTAAGCATAATGAGAAATATCAAAGTGGTTTGATCTACAGACTGAGTTTGAGGGGCAGAGGAGTGATGTAAAATCGCTAAAGATAGAACATGATATTGAGATCATTGGAGTGAGACAAGTCTTTCTAAGGCAAGTGGGTGGCATCGAACGGCCCACAGAGGGCCGTATGCCCCAATAATGAAATAGATAAAGTTACCAATGGGGGATATTGAAATGACTATGTCAAAGAAGTGTGTAAGCAGGTATTGGATATTATAGTTTTATGGCAAAGTAAACATATGTAATGAATGTCTGAAGCAGGGTTCATAATCCATAGAGGTTCATGGAGAGATCTGGAGAAGTGCATAAAAATGGTATATAGGATTTAACGTGTATGTGGTCTTTTACCAGTAATTTTTTTTTTTTTTTTTTTTTGAGACGGAGTCTCACTCTGTCGCCCAGGCTGGAGTGCAGTGGTTTGATCTCAGCTTACTGCAAGCTCCGCCTCCTGGGTTCACGCCATTCTCCTGCCTCAGCCTCCCCAGTAGCTGGGACTACAGGCGCTCACCACCACATCTGGCTAATTTCTTTTTGTATTTTTAGTAGAGACGGGGTTTCACCGTGTTAGCCAGGATGGACTCGATCTCCTGACCTCGTGATCCGCTCACCTCGGCCTCCCAAAGTGCTGGGATTACAGGCGTGAGCCACTGCGCCCAGCCACTTTTACCAGTTTTTTAATGCTGTATATAACACCCCACGGAAATGTTCACACTGAAAATAAATTTCTTATTCTATTTGCTCTTAATGTATAGAATTTATTTAAGTTAGGAAATATTTTTAAGAAGAGCCAGTCAAATCACAGACATAATACTTGTTCAATGTTTATATATAATTTATACTTTTAGCCTAGATTACATTTTTGAAATTTCATATTTCAGTTTGAGTGACAATAACAATTTGATATCATGTTTTTTCTACTTTATATTTTACTTTGTTCTCTAATTTTGGCTTGTCTGGAAAAAGTAAACATTTTTATACAATGCATAATTAATCATTCTATTTGGAAGTTTTATATTTAAATTTATTCTTTCACGTATCTTAAAAACATTCTGGAAAACATATTTTTTCATATAATAATAATATAGTGCAGCAAAATCTGCAGTTTTTAAACCTTAAATTTGTTCCCACTGCTAGGCGTCTTTTAATGGCAGGAATAATAAATTCATCTTTGTGCTCTCACACTCCAGTGGCTAGCACAATGGTTGGTAAGTAGTAGCTGTTTCAGTAAATATTTGTTGGACTGAATTGAAATGAATCAAGTTGTAAATATTTAATAAATATTTTTTATTATTAAAGTCACATGAATAAAATTAAGTAATACACAATTTTTCTTGGCTGAGTTTAGGAGCTATTCCGACACTAATAATTAAACATTTGCCTTTGGACCAAATTTCGAAATTTGAGTTGAGAGCACTAACCACATATAACCTGTTTCTTTCTGGAACAGATGAAGAAAAATTTTCACTCCTTGTGAATTCATTTTTGAAAAAAGAGATATGTGCATATAATAAATATAAAAAAGCAGTATTTGTTTGTGTTTTGAAACATTCAATTCTTAATTAAAATGCTGGATATTAAAAATTGTCAGAATTTACTCACCCTAATGCAATAACATGAAGCACTATCTGGAAAACACATGCATTCTTAGAATTAAAATGCTGTACTTGACAGTGGATCAAAGATAATTCTATAGACTTGACTCTAATGAGAATAGAACACTCCTCCAGAGCATTCAATCTCATTTGTTTGAATTCCATATTCAATAAGTAACCCTATGTTTACTTACTTTGTTTCTTAGGCATTTAGTTGGTGCTTGAAAGGGTTATCTTTGTTACAGAAATAAGTGTCCCAATGGTTAGTATGGCATTATAAATTAGAAAATTAAAATTTTTTTATTAGTTTACTACTAGACTATTATATATATAAATCTAATCATCTGTGTTGTATAATTTTGGAAAAAAGAAATCTATAAAGCTGAAGATCAGATCCTAGATCAGAGTTAATCCCCCAAGACAAAATTCCTAGGAGAAACAGAATTTGTAGACATTAATATCCTTTCTTGATATTTCTGAGTTACATTGTTTTTCTTATAGGATGATTTCTAACTAAATTCAAAAGTTAGAAATGATGAGTCCTTTGTGATGAATCATTCTTCTCTACTTGTCTCTGTACTTACACTGGCGAATTTGGAATGAGGCTTTCTCTTGTTAGTTGTTGAAAAGTTAATGTCAAAATATTAAGCTATATTGTTGTCAAGTAAACATTTTTCTTTCTTCTTAACTCAACCTTGTTAGGTTATATGCATTGAGAAATTTACTCAATTTGCAAACCAATAATGAGTAAAGAGATCAAAGCCATAATAAAAAGGGTGGGAGGGAGGATGAAGAAAAAATATAAAGGTATTTATTACCACTGAACTATACACTTAAAATAGTAAAGATGATAAGTTATTTATGTGCATTTTACTTCAATAAAAAATAAAAACATTTTAGATGAAAAATTTAATCATAACCTTTCAAAAAGAGCACTCATGTCTTTAACTTGTCTTAATTCAGAATATAAATAGTCAAACAATCTAAGCCAAGTGCTTATCCAATTCAATCACTGAACTTAATATGCCTCATGCATTAAAAAAAATCCATTTGTTTACATGGGGAAAAGAGTAGAGCAATCTAATACAAAATTATAGAATGGAAACCTTGTAATAGCCTCAGCTTTATACCCCAGTATCTTGGCATAAGGTCAGCTTTGCTTATTATGATTGGGGCAGACTGTACACTAGCAAGTTGGCCTAGTGAGACTGAAATAAATCTAGCTGTTTACATCATTAAATTTTGAATGATGACATAATTTTATTTTTTTCTGCCAACTTTACCTCTGATAAATAATTCTCAAGATCAATAATTTCTCAGCTATGACAATCAGGAATGAATTCAGATAAACTAATCCCATATTATTTATTTTACAGCACATTCTCAAGCTCTCCTAGGGGGACTCTGAGTTATTAGTGTGTATTGAAAGCAAAAGCAGAATACAGTATTTTCCAGTGAGTGCTGAGTTCACTCCAAAAGTTTATATAAATGTTCTCATTTTGTTGCAACTCTACCACTCTGTTAGAGAACTGTTTTATTTCATTCCAACACAACATTTCCAAGGGTTGGCATATCTATTCCCAGGCTAAGGCCTTAAGGTCAATTTTATACCTTTAAAAACATAATTAAATATATAAAAAAGAAACCCCACATCCTACAAAAATCATTAATTAAAGCAATCAGTTCTGTAGCAACTGTGAATTGGATTGCTATCCCAAGGTGAGTTTACAAGGAGAACTGAAAATGGCCTAATAATTCCAGATCTGACTGGAAAAATTGTTGGCTTTAAAAATCCAATAAATGGAAGTTTGAATCCTAGCCCTGGAACTTCCTGACTGTGTAATTTTGGACAAATTACTTATTCACTATAAGCCTCAGTTTCCACTTCCCAATGTTGTTGTGACTATAAGAAAAATAGAGTATGAAATTACCTAATAGAGAACATGGCATGGTGTAAGTATTTTATTTTGTTTTACATCTGTCCTTCACCATGATATTGTGATTTACTTAAGGACAAAAATCCTTGTCTTCCTGGGGTTAAATGCTGCAACAGAATGCTACAAACATTCTTCCAAGGAGAAATTCTTGGTAAGTATTTACTGAACAGATCAAGCCTCAATTTCTTCATTGCTAAAATGAAGGAAGGAAATAATTTGTTCACATATTCTAATTTAAAGCTACATTATCCTTTTCTTTCCCCATTATGAGCCGTTTAAGTTGTTTCCAAAATTAGAGCATGTGTATACGTGTGTGCATGTTCATATTTTGTGGCATGAAGTTTTAAATTATATTTCACTTTTACTTAAATGTAAATTATTTTGTATAGAATTATAACACAACATGAATCAATATTTCAAGGCTCCCACTACATGCAGCAAAATGTATTTCCAAAAAATAGTGTATCAATTTGTGACCTCAAACTATTGCATGAAAATAACTGTTTAGCAACACAATAATTAAAAATGAATATTTTTATTTTTTGAGTTTTTCTAGCTTTAAAGACGAATTCACTTTCCCTAGCTATCTTTGATTACATGCAATAACTATGCAATGTTACTAAGAAGTTTCTGAGCTAACTCATGAGTTGTGACTACTTGGAATTGGAAGGGTTCTGTACAATCAGTGCTCAGTAAGCAGGTCCTGAATGGGTGGGAGAAGGGAGTGGTATACCCCCAACATTGAAGTCTTATGTAAACAACTTTAAAACACTGGGTTTCTATGCATAACCATCAAGCAGATCCATCAGAAGATACACACACACACACACACACACACACACACACACACACTTCTCATGAAAATGGGGTATGACAAGTCCTGTACTAGGAGGGTGAACAACATTCTATAGGGTAAAGGAGAGGCCTAAGAAGATGGGAATGTGATCTTTGTTCTGGATCTTGAAATAAGGTCACAGTGGTAAAGATATTCACTAGTAGAGAAAGGACTTCCTTGAAAGATGAAACAAAGCCATCAAATTAGGGACAGTTTATGAAAGACTTAATTGTTAGAGTACATGTATAGTTTTTATTTTTTAAACATTGAATAACCATGGAAGTTATTTAATTGCTTTGGTTTTCCAAATCTAGTACTGGCAATAGTATAAAAAGATGCAGGGCTAATCGTTGTTAAAGAAGAGAGCCTGACTGCGTAAATGAAATACAGGGAACAGATTTAGGCAGGCTAACTAAAGTGAATGTCTTTTCTCTCTTAAAACAACCCTTCCTTGCCCCATATCCACTTGCACCTCTGCCCTGTCTTCTCCTTTTCCATAGCCAAACTTCTTGGAAGTTTTGCTTACGTGCCCTATTTTTATTTCTGCACTTCTTTCTCATTCTTTAATTTATTCCAATTCTCATCAGTCTTCCCTCCCCCAAAAAACTACCAAATTTATATGTTCCAAAGTGAATTTATGTCTTCCTTTCTCTTTTCCCAGCAAATCCAGTCTTGTATCCAGTGGCTCCTTCAGTTCACAAACCACCAGCCTTCCAGGGACCTGTGGTTTACTCAGAAGTCCAGAAGTTTCTCTTTGCACCTCCTTCTCCCTCTGCAGTTATGTAAAATCTCTGATTTACCCTTAAGCCTTGCCAATTTGACCTTCTACATACTTTCATATTGAGCCATTTCATTTCACTTCCACATCCTGCTGTAGCTGGGTTATAGTTGTTAGGTTCTGCCGTAGATGTTTCTACGTATTTCTCGCATCCCTTTTCTCACTCAGTGACATGCCAAACACCTAACTTTCAAAATCATTCAAAGTCCTAAATGCCAGAGTGTGCAAAACAGTTTTTTTTTGTCTAAGGGATTAGACAAGGCTGAGCATATTGAAATTAGAGAAAAATGGAAATGGTGATGAAAAGAGGGAGGCTGGTAGAAAGAACATGGGACTTCTCAACATGGAAAAGAGAATCCTTCTATTGAGAACAAACGGATGAGTTGACTGAGCTACAATGTGATGCTACCAATTGCCCATCATCTGTGAGTATTCCGTCCTGGCTACTTGAAAGTACACAGAACTGGTGGACTTAGTTTTGGAAAGCCATGGAGGGTTTTTAAGTAGAGGGGACAAGATCAGAGGATTGAAGGAAATGGGGTGACATGTGTGAATGGATTAAAAACAGCGAGGCCCTATAAAGTATATTTGCAGTAGTCTAGGCAAAATAGACACAAGTCTGAATCAATACGCAGAAATGTAGAGAAGGGAGTGGGACTTATGGAAAACATATTTGTTGTAAATTTGATAGATCTTTTCACTAAATTTTAAGATAATCTCTAAAATGAGTATACAACATTTATAAAACACCTTTTGTTGAGTCACTCAGAAAAGCATTAACTTTGTCTCTTTTATTTCTTTGAAAAATTATCAATTGACAGATTTTCAGTTGTTTTAGAAACTTTTCTAAAATGAACCAAAAATTTTCTATTTAGTCTGAATAAAAAAGTAGTCATCATTAATAAATATAAACTCTGTGGATCTGTTGGCAATTTTATCATTCATGAATATCATTTGATTATTAAAATTGCTATTGCTGTTGATATATATATATATATGTATTTAGAATGCTAAACTGTGCTAGAAATGAAAAAATAATGTAACAGTTGATCCCATACAATGCATTCCAGGAAACATAATGAAAATTAAAGTATTATTTGTCCCGCTCATATTATTTGATCATATCACTCACCCCTGTGTTAGTTAAAACACTTTCTTCACTTTTAATCATGCCACATCTTGTAGCCATAGTTTTATTCATGTGACAATATAAAACAGAGGTTATTGGAGTTGACTAACTGCCTTTAATCTGCAAGGTTATTTATAAGAAATATGCAAATGTTTCATCCTTATATCACATTGCTATAAAGTGAGAGGATATTCTGAATTTGTACCTGAAACAGAGTATAGGAAATACATGATTTAAGCTTTCTGTCATAACTATTGTATTTTCTTTTATTATAGAGAAAATTACCTGTTTGTGGGGCAATAATATATTTTCCTTTTTTTCTTCAACTTTTATTTTAAGTTCTGGGTACATGTGCAGGAGGTACAGGTTTGTTACATAGGTAAGTGTGTGCTAAGTCGGTTTGCTGCACAGATCAACCCGTCACCCCGGTATGAAGCCCAGCATCCAACAGCCAGTCTTCCTGATGCTCACCCTCCCCATGTCCCCCTTGACAGGCTGCAGTGTGTGTTGTTCCCTTTCATGTGTCCATGTGTTCTAATTGTTCAGCTCCCATTTATAAGTAAGAATATACAGTATTTGGTTTTCTGTTTTTGGTTTTTCTGCATTAGTTTGCTTAGGATAATGGCTTCCAGCTCCATCCATATCCCTACAAAGGACATTATTTCACTCCTTCTCATGGCTGCATAGTATTCCATGGTGTATATTTACCACATTTTCTTTATTCAGCCTATCATTGATGGGCATTTGGTGTGTTTCCATGTCTTCACTATTGTGAATAGTGCTGCAATGAACAAAAGAGGGCATGTATCTTATAATAGAATGATTTATATTCCTTTGAGAAAATACCCAGTAGTGGGATTGCTGCGTCAAATGGTATTTCTGCCTCTACATCTTTGAGGAGTCACCACACTGTCTTCCACAATGGTTGAACTAATTTACACTACCACAAACTGTAAAAATGTTCCTTTTTCTCCACAATCTGACCAGAATCTGTTGTTTTTTACTTTTTAGTAATTACCATTCTGACTGGTGTGAGATGGTATCTCATTGAAGTTTTGATTCTCATTTCTCTAATGATCAGTGATAATTAGCTTTTTTCATGTTTATTGGCCATATAATGTCTTCTTTTGAAACTGTCTATTCATGTCTTTGCCCAGTTTTTAATAGGATTGTTTGTTGTTTTCTTGCAAATTTGTTTAAGTTCCTGACAGACTCTGGATATCAGACCTTTGCCAGATGGATAGATTACAAAATTTTTCTCCTATTCTGTAAGGTGTCTATTTGCTCTGATGATAGTTTATTTGGCTGTGCAGAAGCTCATCAGTTTAGTTAGATCCCATTTGTCAATTTTTGCTTTTATTGTTATTGCTTTTGGCATTTTCTGTCATGAAATATTTGCCCCTGCCTATATCCTGAATGGTACTGCCTAGATTTTCTTCTAAGGTTTTTATAGTTTTGCGTTCTACATCTAAGTCTTTAATCTATCTTGAGTTAATTTTTGTATAAGGTGTAAGAAAGGGATCCAGTTTCAATTTTCTGCATATGACTAACCAGTTCTCCAAGCACCATTTATTAAATGGGGAATCCTTAGCCGATTGCTTGCTTTTGTCAAGTTTGTTGAAGGTCAGATACTTGTAGGTGTGTAGTCTTGTTTCTGAGTTCTCTCTTCTGTTCCATTGGTTTATGTGTCTTTTTTTTGCATTAGTACCATGCTATCTATTTTGGTTACTGTAGCCCTATACTATGGTTTGAAGTTGGGTAGTGGATGCCTCCAGCTTTGTTCTTTTTGTTTACAATTGTCTTGGCTATTTGGGCTCTTTTTTGGTTCCATATGAATTTTGAAATAGTTTCTTCTAATTCTGTGAAGAATATCCATGGTAGTTTAATGGGAATAGCACTTAATCTATAAACAATTTTTGGCAGTATGGCCATTTTCACAATATTGATTCTTTCTATTCATGAGCATGGAATGTTTTTTCCATTTGTTTGCATCCTCTCTGATCTCCTTGTACAGTGGCTTGTAGTTCTCTCTGAAGAGGTCCTTCACTTTTCTTGTTAACTGTATTCCTAGGTATTTTATTCTCTTTGTAGCAATTGTGAATGGGAGTGGCTCTCTGCTTGCCTATTTTGGACAACCGTTATATTTTCTACCAAATTACAGCTTACCTTGAGAATTCAATTATTTTCTCTTTTTATTTCAACAAAAAACTTTTGAAATCCCATAAATGTGTAATTTACAAAATTGATATAAGCAGTCATATGAAATACTCATTTAGATATTATCATTCGTATCATGCAAATAGCTTTAATATAATTCCTTAAAGTTTTAGATTCAAAACACGTACAATTTCATCCTGCTCTTTATATATTGTTAAAGTAGATTTTATGTGTTTAACTGTCTAGGTAGTTAAATGTATATAATTAATAAGGAGTAAATTGGAACAGCTTATCATTTGGGGAGGAAATATTTTTAAGCAAGTTTAGTGTATAGTATCATGCACATAAAAGTAGGCTACATGCTGCTGTGCAAAAACATATTTTGGTAGCTTGTCAGGTGGCCACACAGGTGGGTCTGTCTTAAATGACTAGAAAATAAAGCCTTCTTGTTTTGCACTGATCTACCTTGATTTGGGCCAATCAACTAATTAGTAACACTGAAAAATTGAATAAACTTTATAATTTATCACCTAACCTGATTTAGAGTTTTCATTGCTCCTTAGTTTCTCTCTTGGGAGGGTACCTTTCCTTCTGTTGATATCCAAGTCCCTTACTTTCAAAAATATGTGGATAAAGACATTCTTGTACTGCCTTTCAAATAAGGATTCTCATGAGCCTCATGCCAAATCCTCAGAGGCATCTTTATAGTACAGGAAATGCAAGCAAATGGAGAGGCTAAATAAATTTCTCAAGAACATTCAACAAGCTGGAGGCAGAGCCAGGAATAGTAAACAGGTCTTTTCATTCCAAGTCTTTGGCACAATTGCGAGATCTAGTCTCTCTCTGACGGTGAGAGGATGAGTTAGCCTGGCATCATTCATTAATTGTCCTAATTTAGTTAACATTGTTGCTTAAGAAAGTAAGTGTATAACAGTGGACTTTAAATAGAAAATACAGCCCAGAGCAGAAGGTTCTATTAAACTTCAATTTAATTCTTAACCTTCCTTCATAGGAACAATAGATGAAGAATTAGATCAAGGACAATTTGGAATGGTGCACGAAAGTTGTCAATAGAAGTTACTGCATTAGTATCATTATTTAACAGATATTCCTGAAACATTTATCCTGCTTCAGGAACTGCATGAAAGCAGTAAACATGATTTAGACATTGTCCCTACCTTTGAGGAGTTGACAGTCTAGCAGAGTAGACAGACATAAACACATAAGTGTCAACAAAGTTTGTGAAATATTAATGCAGAGCATTATAGAAGCTCAAAAAAAGGGGTCAGAATTTGAACTAAGATGAGGATTCACAAAATACTGTCTTAGGAAAAGATTGAGCTTTGAAGGGTTCTAGTTTTAGCCAAAGAAGAAATTAGAAGAAAATTACAAGCAAAAGGAATATTTGTGAATGCAAAGCGATGTGAATTGCAAATATTGTGCAAGGAATTGTAATTCAGCAATTCTATAATTCAATAATCTGACTATGTAGAGGAGAAGAGTTATGAGAACTAAAACCAGAGAGGGAATAAGAGAGTGCTAAAGACACTGTTAAAGATCTTGTTAAAGTCCTTTTAGGAAGGGGAGCCAAAGAAGGTTTTAAGCTGTTAGCTGTTACATGATATGATTTGCTTGTTAGGTAGATTGTGTTTGTTTTAGGGTGAAGAATGAGCTTAAAGAGGGTGAAATTAAGTGACTAATGTAATAATCCAGAAAGAGTTGATGAAGCAATGGCTAAGAGGATAGACTGTGAAGAGATACAATCATAAGAATGTGGTGACTGGCTGGGTATGGGCTGTGAGGTAAAGATTTCTGTTGTTAATAACTGCATAGACTAAGGTGCTCCCAATAGCACTCAAGCATGTAGGGAAAAAGGTGTTGGGAAAGATGAAAAATTAAACATGCATTTTTAGGGACACACCAGTGAAGATATTCTTATTTTTTTAACTTTTATTTTAAGTTCAGTGGTACATCTACAGGTTTGTTATAAAGGTAAACTCGTGTCATAGAGGTTTGTTGTACATATTCTCTTGTCACCCAGGCGTTAAGTCTAGTGCTCACTTGTTGTTTTTCCTGATCCCTCTCCCTCCTCCCGACCTCCACCCTCTGGTAGGCAGGCCTTCATGTCTGTTGTTCCCCTATATGTGTCCATGTGTTCTCATCATTTAGCTCACATTTATAAGTGAGAACATGCCGTAGTTAGTTTTCTGTTTCTGCGTTAGTTTGCTAAGGATAATGGCCTCCAGCTCCATCCATGTTCCTGCAAAGAACATGATTTTGTTCTTTTTTATGGCTACATGGTATTATGTGGTGTACATGTAATACATTTTCTTTATTCATTCTGCCATTGATGGGCATGTAGGTTGACTTCATGTCTTTACTATTGTAAATAGTGCTGCAATGAACATATGTGTGTATGTTTCTTTATGATAGAACGATTTATATTTCTTTGTGTATATACCCAGTAATGAGATGGCTGGGTCAAATGGTAGTTCTGCTTTTAAGTCTTAGAGGAATTTCCACACTGTTTTCCACAATTGTTGAACTAACTTACACTCCCATCAACAGTGTAGAAGCATTCATTTTTTCTCTACAACCTCCCCAGCATCTGTTGTTTTTTGACTTTCCAATAGTAGCCATTCTGACTGGTGCAAGATGTGGTTCTGGTTTCACTGTGGTTTTGATTTGCATTTCTCTAATGATCAGGGATGTTGAGCTTTTTTTCATAGGCTTGTTGGCCACATGTAGGTCTTCTTTTGAAAAGCTTCTGTTCATGCAGTGACAATATCCTTTAGGCAGCTCAAAATATGACTTTGAGTCTTAAAAAATAAGTCTGAGTTGGAAACAAAGATTTCACATTGCTGAGTATACAGAAGGCGGTTACAATCTTGAGAGTATACTAGGTATGACAAGATATAGGACTGCAGAAAAATAAAAGTGAACCAGGAATGAATCTTGAGATATATATATCTGAGATTAAAATTCAGACGAAAAAGAAACGTGAAAGAGACAAAGAAGGAATGGTGAGAGAAGTGTACAAATTAAAGTCACTTAAGTAACATAATAATGTTCTATGTTTGTCTAGTAACTAATTTTTTCCTGAAGCATTTTCTTATTAGAAATGTTAAGTACATCTCAAATTGAATATAGGAAAGGCGAAGTGAGTATGACACTTCAGATAGGTCACTCTTACAAATTAAGAAATTGATTCTTTCTTCATAATTTCCTTCCAGTTGTTTTCATTTAGTGTAACCTTACATGATGTATCCATCTTCTTTTCTGTTTTCTACATCATTTCTAAATTGTGTTCATCTATTTTTTTTTTCACTTTTTCTACAAATTGTTGATCTAAATTACAATGATTTGCATATTCAACTATATATTGATCACCTTCATCTGGATTCTATATGCTTTTCCTTCTGGGTGTTCGTCTCTGTCAACGTCATCTGTCATTGTTAATCCAGTTATTAAAGTCAGTAACTAAGAAGTCATCCTTGGTTTTCTGGTCTCTCAGTTTCCCTATCTGATAAATCACCAAAGCTATCACTTTTCACTTTTTCCTCCCACCTTTCAAGTCTTTCGATTCTTCCATTCCCTCCATTTAGGTTAGGACACCGTTTTTTCTTTTATAAACTATTATAACTATTTCCTGATTTACCACTCTGCTTTCAGGTTTCCTCTTATTTCGTCTGCTGCCAACACTCCAGACAAAGTGGAGTTTGTTACTCTCTGTTACTTAAAACCTTCCATGCTTCTACCTATTCCTTCAGGATAAATTCTAAAGCTCTTTCTATGGCATATGTGATTTTTAAAAATCTGATCACTCTAACTCCTCTGAATTCTTACCTCATCTCTTATCCTATCCTGTATTCCCACCACATTGAAGCACTTGCAAATCCCTAAACAAATATGTTCCCTCCCTCTCTGCAGGATTTTTCTATTCTATTTGCCTATCTTGCCTTACTCTTTTCTCATTTACAACTTCCAACACACGCACACTCTAGTAGCAGATACACTGGTGCTTCTACCAAATTTTCTCTTCTGTAGTACTCACCAATATACCTTCTCATATAACTATTGTGAAGTGTGTTTCCAGGAAGCCCAATCTAAGACACAGTGTTTTTCTTTGCATGTCAGTTAGAAATTAGATCTTTAGGAAGCCTCTCATAGCTAACCAAGACTTAGTGATCCTGCCTGAGATACTTTTAGATGCTATAATTAGTCTGGTATTTATGTATTGTAATTGTTTTGCTTACCCAGTAATAAACAACTCAAGAATAGATTTTGTCTTTAATTGTAGTATTTGCAATGTCTAGCACGTGGTGGCTCACACCTGTAATCCCAGCACTTTGGGAGGCCAAAGCAAGTGGATCACTTGAGGTCAGGAGTTTGAAACCAGCCTGGCAAACATGGTGAAACCACGACTCTACTAAAAATACAAAAATTAGCCGGGCATGGTGGCGCACGCTTGTAGTCCCAGCTGCTCGAGAGGCTGAGGCAGGAGAACTGTTTTAACTCAGGAGGTGGAGGTTGCGGTGAGCCAAGATCACACCATTGCACTCCAGCCTGGGTGACAAGAGTGAAACTCCTTCTCAATAAATAAACAAATAAATAAATAAATATGCTTATCAGGTGTTGCTGAATTCTTGAACAGTTTCTGAAAAAAAGAATAAAAATACATGTATAAATTAAACACGGAAAAGATTGCACTAGAGATCTCTGTCTTCGAAAAAACTTAACAATATTATGATATTAATTGATTACAGAGACAAATCAGAGCTAATACAAAGACTATTTTATAATCTTAGGATGTTATAGCTGTAGTCCCATATACAAGAAAATCAGACAATAGATTTATTTGCATAACACATATTTTCTGGCATAGAGGTCATTGCCCAAAATTGAATCTGAGCATGGCCTTAGCATTTCCTTTTACTAATGTCTACAATAAGTAAACATACTTTTTAATTCAAATTCATTTATCTGAGACCAGATAGGGTGCCACTGAGAATGAAAAGTTAAACTTTGCAATCCTATGTTTTCTGTCTATAGGCCAAAATATTATCCTTATATTTAAAAAGTTTTATTAGTTTTGCTGAATGAAAAATGAAAACAAGAAGATACAAGAAAACTGTATACAAAAATTAAAATATTCTAATAGACATGAGGAACATTTAAGAGGAACGTGCTGAAAATAATGTAGTAATACAAATTGGGGAAAGGCTTAAAGTGACTGCAGTTAAAAATAGAATCATTCGTGGCCCGGGGCGGTGGCTCATGCCTGTAATCGCAGCACTTTGGGAGGCCAAGGCAGGCAGATCACGAGGTCGGGAGATGGAGACCATCCTGACTAAACGGTGAAACCCCGTCTCAACTAAAAATACAAAAAATTAGCCGGACGTGGTAGGGGGAGCCTGTAGTCCCAGCTACTCAGGAGGTTGAGGCAGGAGAATGGCCTGAAGTCAGGAGGCGGAGTTTGCATGAGCCGAGATCGCACCACTGCCCTCCAGCCTGGGCAACAGAGCGAGACTACGTCTCAAATAATAATAATAATAATAAATAATAATAATAATAAAATCATTCTCAGTGAAGGGAACAACAAACACTGGGGACTACTTGAGGGTGCAGGGTGGGAGGAGGGAGAGGAGCAGAAAAAATAATTATCGGGCACTAGGCTTACTAGCTGGATGCTGAAATAATCCGTATAACAAACCCCCATGACACGAGTCATGTATGTAACAAACCTTCATGTGTACCTCTGAAGTCAAAATAAAAGATTAAAAAGTCACTATTTTCAGTTTTTGTTTTATATAAAGTTCTCTCCATTCAAAATTTTTCTTTTTGACAATTTGTATGCATATATGATACTGCCTAAAAATCCCAACATTAAGATGATTTAAAAAATATGTCTACATATAAGAATCAAGTTTTTGTTTTACTTTTAAGTATAGTTACTATTTTTATAGGCTGTTGCTATTTGCAGCTCTCTCTATTTATTTCCTCATTCTCTTATTTTAACATGCTGGTTGATTCTTCTAGTGTATCTCAGAAACAGAGGTTCATTACCATGGTTCTATGATTGAAATCATGCTGAACATAAGAACTATGCGCATATGTTCAGCATTCTGACACATGAAACTTACATTTACCAATCTCATTCATTGTTTTCCACCCACAACAAGCCTTTTAAATGATTTTCAGGGTGTTCTAGAGGTAGGTTGAGAAACATCTGATGAAAACACTAACTTTTTCCTGGAAAACTTAATGTAGTTTTTAACAAAAAAATGCTGAATATATAATCTGTGGTCATTTGGTTTATATATGTTGTTAGAACTATGAATCTTAGATTAGTCTGAAGCTTTATTATGTGTCGCCATTTGCCTTATTGCCCTGTCTCTAAGGACATGTTCATCTCATTTCCATTATTTTCCAGCTTTCCTTCTATCAGTTTTCTGTAATATTATGACTTTTTTGGTAACAGTATGGTTTCAAGTATATATAAGTGGACTATAACTTATTTTTTAAAGTTGTTCTGTTTGTATTTGCCTTGGTGTTTGGGTTAACTTATTTGGATATATCCAGTAGTGGCTTAAATTATTCTCGTTGAAATAATATGTGAAATAGTCCATTGGTAGGCGGCATTATGAAAAAAAGGTGGAAATGTTAACATAGTTGGGATATAAGAAACTTTCCAATGCTTGTGATGAATTATAACTGAAATTAAACTTATTGCCCAATCATGGTCCAATAATGTGACTAGGCAGTAGTTCTCAATTGAGAAGTTGTTTGAGATGCAAATTCTTATGATCCCTCTCACACCTACTGAATCAGAAACTGGATGTATTTAGAAGTGGTAAGGCCTAAATGAAAGTAATGAGCCTAGCAACCTGTGTTTTAATTAGTCCCCCAGGTGATTCAGACACACACAAAAGCTTGAGAATTACTGTTTTACATTATTCATCATTGTAAATCTATGGAGGTCTTGAAAGAACCTACATCAGAATGTAAGATAATTAATTCATTTAGACATATTCTAATGCCATACTGTTATGTGCACACTGAAACCAGATACCTTTTTGCATTTATACATCTAATTAATAGTGAGCTATTTTTATGAGTGTTAGCTATTTTTCATGATAAATACAGTTTTTTGTCTTGCTAGATTGATCCTTTCATCATTATATAATGTACCGCTTTGTCTCTAATAATTTTCTATGCTATGAAGTCTACCTGACATCAGTAAACACTTCTTTTTGTCTTAATTAATACTTGCTTGGTACATGTTTTTCCACCCACTTACTTTCAGCCTACTTATGTACCTATTGTTATGTTTGAAGTGAGTTTCTTGTAGACAGCATATTTTGGATTTTTTTTTTTTAAATACACTCTAGCCATTTTATTTTTAAACTGGTGTAGATGAATGTAGATGAATTCAATTTAAGAAAATGGTTAAAATTGTTGACTTAAGGCATAAGTCTGCCATTTTATTATGAATATATCTGCTTGTAAAGTTTACTTACTGGTTGCTCTAGGTATTACAATACACAGTCTACTGGTATCGAGACGTCTTCCCACTTTGAAAAAAGGGTAGAAGTCTTGCTTTCATTTACGCCTTCCCACTTGTAAATATAATTGTCTGAAGTATTTAAGTATTTCCTCTACATTCCTTGAGTACCACATTATGTGGTGTTATAATTTTTGTTTCAATGATCAAGTATTATTTTAAAAACTCCTAAGAGGTAGACTAGTCTGTTTTATTTACTCCTATGTTTGCCATGTCTTTCTGAAGTTTCAAGCCTTTGTTAGCATTTCCTTTCTGTTCAGAGAACTTCTTTAAGGGTAGATTTGCCAGCAACAAATTACCTTAGGCCTTTTATTGCGGGGGGTGAGGGTTTTCTTTGAAAACAATTTCATGGTGGAAATTAGAAGTATGGTTTAATGTTTCTTCAACAGCATTCAAAAATATTAAATTGATCTGAGACAAAGGATTTCAAAGCCAGACTTGAAAGGCCTCTGAAGTCAGACTGCCTGGTTTCTAAATCCAGCTCCACCATTTATTAGCTATGTGACCCTGAGCAAGTGATTTAATTTTCTTGTGCCTATTTTCTTATCTCTAATGGATTCTAATTGTACCTACCTTAGAAGGACTGAGTTAATACTTGTATAGTATATAGATAAAGGGCTGGCATGTATGAGAAATAAGTGCCAGCCATTATTTTTGCTAGGGATTATGGAGGTAGATACATGATACCACACTAGAATTATTCATTTCCATCTGTTCTGATTTTAGGCTGGCATATAAATTTGCTTTATATCTAGAAGTAACAGATTATGATAATGTATTAAAAGCATGTGAAAACATGTTTCAATGTAGTAAAACATAACTGTTGCTGAGAATTTTGCTTTAATTCCCAGTTCACTCCTCAATAGAACTTTGGCAATTTAATTTCTTGAGCATGGTCATCTTCAGTAAATGGATATACTAATTCTAATCTCCTAGGGTTAATGTGAGAATGACATGAGAGAATGTACAGAAGCTACTTAGCCCAAAGCCTGGCTCTTGGTGACCACCCAACAAATAGGAAGTCTTGTTTTTATTACTCACACATTTATTTCTCACACATGCCAGCCCTTCGTCTAGGATGTCACACATGCTTAAATAACACTCACAGGTGACATCCTACTTTAAGATTCTTACTATTCTTAATATGTTTTAAAATTTTTTCATTAACATTATTTTAATTGGCAAATCATAATTGTATTACATTCATAGGGTACAATGGCATGTTTTGATACATGCACACTGTACAATGTGAAATGATTAAATCACACTAATTGAAAGATCCATCTCACTTGTTTAACATTTTTTGTGACAATACATTTGGAATGTACTTTCTTATTTTGAAATATACAATCCATTTTTATTGGTGATAGTCACCATGCTGTATAATAGATATCACAATTTTGAATATTTTGAGTTAAACTCTCAGGTTCAGTCAATTCTGGGAAGCCAGAAAGATGAAATTTGTTGATCTACAACGTTAATAACCAGGCCGCAGACTATGGAGATTTTGTTAGGTAAAATGCCACCATGCCAGATATTTGCTTGAATCTCACTACCATCTTCACATGTCTCGTTATTAGATACTCCATGTCTTACTGAAGATGAAAGATTGGAAACTAGGCTCTGCCAGCAGGATTTCAATTAGATTCCACCAATGAGAGACACTCAGGAAAACTGAGGGAGACAGCATTATTCTCCAGTAGCAGCTGTAAGCAGGAATGTGGCAGACGGCAGAAGTGAGATTGTACCAGAAGCTCCCAAAGTTCTCCTGAGAGTCATTCATTTGGTATTACAGTGAGCCATAATTATTGGTGGTGGTTTCTATGCGATTTCTTTACTTTTAAACTTTTTGAAAGTACTTTTCTTGATCTTAATTCCTTAGTTCTTCCAGTATTTTTGCAGATCACAAATTTCCTGTTTTGCACTACTTCTCAGATGTTCAGAGTGGCTTCTGCTATATTGACTAAACCTGTTTGACACAGTCACCCATGAGTCTTCTTGATCGACAGTGCTATGTGATTTTCTGATTCTACATGCTTCACGTAGGGATCTACCAAACTATAATACAACAATAGTAATTTCAGTGTGACAATATTTTCATTAGCAACATGGATATGATACAATGGGGATGCAGAGATACTATTTTGAAGCTAGGATCTTCACAGCAGCAACCAAACAAATGTATGTAAGTACCCATATCTGCATTCATCCTAACCTTCTCATTGTAACAAGAGACAGGCTGCTCTTCCTATCCTTCCTTGAATTTTGTTTCAACATCTCCTTTTTTCTTTTCTTTTTCTTTTTTTTTTTTTTTTGAGATGGAATCTCACTCTGTCACCAAGGCTGGAGTAGAATGTCATGGTCTCAGCTCACTGCAACCTCCGCCTCCTGGGTTCAAGAGACTATCCTGCCTCAGCCTCCCAAGTAGCTGGGACTACAGGTGCCTGCCACAACACCCGGCTAATTTTTGTATTTTTAGGAGAGACGGGGTTTCACTATGTTGGCCAGGCTGGTCTCGAACTCCTGACCTCAGGTGATCCTCCTGCCTTGGCTTCCCAAAGTGCTGGGATTACAGGTGTGAGCCACCGCACCTGGCCTTCATTTTCTCTTATCAGAAACCTTTAATTTATAAGGGTCTATTTTTACTTTTGTATTCATTAAATGTTCCTCAATCAAATCTTCCCACTACTTTTTAAAAAAGTGTGATTTACACTCAATAAAATTTGTTCACTTTAAGTTCAATATATTTTGACAAATGAAACTTTGAAAACTACTACCACAATTAAGATACTGAATGTTTCCATCATCCCAAAGAGTTCTGCAGTATCCCTTTGCATGTGATTCCCCCTTCAGCATCAACCTCTGAAAACTACTGATCTTTCTGTCACCATAGTTTACCCTTTCTAGAAAATATTATTATTTGAATCATATAGTATGTAATCTTTTGTGTCTCACTTTTTTCACTTAACATAATGCTGTCAAGATTCAGTCATGTTGATGCATGTATTAATATTTTCTCCTTTTGAATTGTTGAATAGTTTCCATTGTATGAACGTACTGCAATTTGTTTATCCATTCATTCATCTATAGATATTTGGCTTGTTTCACATTTTGGCTACCACGGAAAAACTCATTATACATATCTGCATGTAATTATTTGTGAGAATACGTATTTTAATATTTCTTGATTAAATACCCAGAAATGGTTTGCATATTAGATGTATATTAAACATTTTAAGAAAATACCAATCTTTTCCAAAATCAGCTCTACTATTTCTCATTTTCACCAGCAATGTGTAACTTCCAGCTGCTCCATAGCCTTCCTTACCTACACTTGTTAATTTTAGCCATTTTAGTGAGTGTATAGTACTCCATGGTAATGAAAACTAATTTCCCAGTTGATGTTGCATACCTTTTTGTGTCTCTTTTTTTTTTGATAAGAATTGTCTCAGTCCAGGTATCCTTTTTTCAATTGAGCTGTCTTTTTACTGTCGTGCTCTAACAGCCTTTTATGTATTCTGGAAATAAGATTTTTCATCAGATATATGTTGAGCAAATATTTCCTTCTTTTTTTTTTTTTTTTTAAGACAGTTTCACTCTTGTTGCCCAGGTTGGAGTGCAATGGCTCCATCTCGGCAATGACTCCATCACTGCAACCTCCGCCCCCTCGGTTCAAGCCATTCTGCTGCCCCAGCCTCCCGAGTAGCTAGGATTACAGGTGCCTGGCACCACACCTGGCTAATTTTTTGTATTTTTAGTAGAGATGGGGTTTCACCATGTTGGCCAGGCTAGTCTCGAACTCCAGGCCTCAAGTGATCTACCTGCCTTGGCCTCCCCAAGTGCTGGGATTACAGGCGTGAACCACCGCACCCAGCCAATATTTTCTTTCATTTAAAAAAATAATTGTAACTTTTATTTTAGATTCAGGTGACAGGTTTATTTCCTGGGTATATTGTATGGTGCTGAGGTTTGGGGGTACGAATGATCACATCCTCCAGGTACCGAAACTAGTACTTCATAATTAGTTTTTCAGCCCTTGCCCCCCTTCCTCCCTTCCTCCTCTACTAGTCCCCAGTGTCTATTGCTGCCATCTTTATGTCCACGAATACCCAATGTTTAGCCCCCACTTATAAGTGAGAATATTCAGTATTTGGTTTGCTGATCCTGTGTTAATTCACTTAGGATAATCTGTGATTTGTTTTTCATTTTTTCAAGAATGTTTTTCAAAGAACTGGTTTTAATTTTTATGTCATTCCAGTCCATAGTTGAGCTAGGCCTGAGGTTTTTATAGATACATCATCATGAGTGACCCCCATTCTTTACATTCCTCTGGTGGTGGACTGAAGCCCCGCTGTGCTCGACGTGGGGACTGTGGTGCTAAAACACGTCTCTCTGTGTACCTGATTCACTCTCACCTGTTGTAGACTCTGCCACCTGTGCCCTGCAGTGATCTCTGTCACTTTGTCCTTCTGCCAGCAGCAGTCTGTGGTGCTTGTTTTATGTAGGGTTAGTGTTGGGGGCAGTCAGGGTTTCTCAGCTTTCTGAGTCCAGTTTTCTTCTGAAGCAGATCCTGTGCCTCTAAGCCTGGAAGTGGAGCTTTCTCAGTGTTCCTGATCCTCCACCAGTGGTAAAAACTTTTCTTTTCTCCTCAGTGCAGAGGGCCATGGCAGGTGAACTCTGCCCTGGATTGGTTGGGTGTCTGAGGAGTGAAGGATTTTCCTGCTTCTACCCCAACAGCAGCAGACTTCTGCTTCCTATCACTTGAAGATCCTGCACATGTATGTATTCCTTGTGCCTGCAAGTGGCTTTACCCAGTGTCAGGGCAGGCTGGTGGGGTGGGGAAAAGTTTCTATCCCTTCCTTCCTTAGGAGATAAACACTTTCTCTCTCTCTCGTTTTTTTGTTTTTTTTTTTTTTTTTTTTAACAGAGTCTCACCCTGTCACCCAGGCTGGAGTGCAATGGCACAATCTCAGCTCACTGCAACCTTCCAGGTTCAAATGATTCTCCTGCCTCAGCCTCCGCAGTAGCTGGGATTACAGGCACCCGCCTCTATGCCTGGCTAATTTTTGTATCTTTTAGTAGAGAGGAGGTTTCACCATGTTGACGAGGCTGATCTCGAACTCCTGACCTCAGGTGATCTGCCACCTACCTTGGCCTCCCAAAGTGCTGGGAACCACCACGCCCGGCCTCACTTTCTCTTCTCTTAAACAGTCATCGAAATACAGAACACTTCTGCTCACCAAAGTGTGTGCAGTCTTTTTGTTTGTTTTGTTTGTGTTTTTGTTTTGTTTTGTTTTTTGCACATATCAATCAGTTTTCCAGTGGGCACCTACTGCATGTCTACATATTAACTCAATTCTGATACTATCTACCTGAAGTTAGAGTTAGATCCTATAGGTTAAGGTCTCAGTCCCATAAAACTGCCCCCACTTCATATCTCACCCACAAGTCTCAGGTTGTGACTTATGCTTCAAACCTTCTAACCAACTGGCTATAAATCAGGGGTCTCTGTTACCCCTTCTCTGGATCCCATTAATTTGCTAGAGCAGCTCACAGAACTCAGGGTTATACTTCACTTACCTTTATTGTACAAGATACAGATGAATAGCCAGATGAAGGAATGCACACGACAAGATATCTGGGAAGGGGCATGAAACATCTGTGCCCTGGGCATGCCACCCTCCTAGCATCTCCATGTGTTCAGCAACAAACAAACTTTCTAAATCCCTTAGCTATGAATTTTTACAGAGTATTCATCACATAAGTATGATCAGTTACTAATTCAATTTCCAGCTTCTCTTACCTGTCTGAAGAACAGAGGCTGGAAGTGAAAGTTCCAAGCTTCTAATAATGCCTTGGTCCTTTCTGGTGAGCAGTCCCCATCCATGAGCCCAGGAAGAATTACCTCATTAGAACATGAGATATTCTGGATAAGATAATATTTAGAAAAGATAGCCAAACTAAGTATTTGAGAAATTATTATCATTAAGAAAACTCTAAGAAATTAGGAGCTCTATGTCAGGAACCGGGGTCAAAGACCAAAAATATTAGAATAAAAAATGCACCTAGAACCCATTACTCTGGAAATTAAAAGCGTTCTAGGAGTTATGCGCCAGGAACTGGAGGCAGAGACCAAGTATATATTTCTTGTTATATCACAACATGACATCTCCCCAGAGGGAGCTTACTTTTGCCTGGAACAGGGGGGTAGAAGTATTTCCGGTCTCTCTCCCAGTGGTAGCGATCATTTCTCTTAAAGCATTATCAAGTCTGACACTTGGGCATGGATGGGCTTCTCCAAGTTTGCCTGCTTCACCCACCAACCAGGCCTTGCTCATCTGCACCACTGACTCTGTCCAGTGTTTTGCCTTGCCCTTCCTCCCACACACCTGGTGGAGGGCTGTGGGAGATGGCTGGCAGTGGGTACTGGCTCTTCCTGCATCTGGGACATCCAAGGATTCTAAACTATCATGTGTGCCTTTAAGAAACTTAGCCTTTAAGAAACTGTTCAAAGTTTTAGATTTTCGCCTTACTTTTATGGTTGCCTCCTCTTTTTCACATATTCTGTTAAGGTGAAATAATTTATATGTCCCATTTTCCATTGGAGAGGCTTGTCACACTTTGAAATTTGAGACACTTGCTTAATTTATGACCTCAGGACTCTCATAGGCTCCATAATTATGATTTTGGTGACCATATTAATCTTTCCATAGGGTTAAAGTGAATTCTCAGATGGCTGTTTAGGTCTTAAGCCACAGAATATTATTTGGCTCTGTGTCCCCACCCAAATCTCATGTTGAATTGTAATCCCCAGTGTTGGGGGAGGGACCTGGTGAGAGGTGATTGAATCAGTGGGGCAGATTTCTCCTTTACTGTTCTCGTGACAGTGAGTGAGTTCTCATGAGATGTGATTGTTTAAAGTTTGTAGCACCTCCCCTTTCACTCTCTCTCTCCTGCTAGCAATGTGAAAATATACTTGCTTCCCTTTCTCCTTCTTCCATGACTGTAAGTTTCCTGAGGTCTCCCCAATCATGCTTCCTGTATAGCCTGCAGAACTGTGAGCCAACTAAACCTCTTTTCTTTATAAATTACCCAGTCTCAGGTAGTTCTTTATAGCAATGTGAGAATGGACTAACATACTACATGAGTTTGTAGTCAAATGTCTCCTTAAAAAAAAAGCATTTTCTAAGTCCTATGTCTTCTAGCTACTGACCTACTTCTTTCATCCCCCTAAGTTAGTCTTTTTTTATTGTTTTGTGAAAATTAGGTGAAAAGAAAATTTGTAAAGGTCCAACAAACAGTATATCATAGCTTTGCATATCACTGTTACAATTGATTAGACTAGATTTAAACGAAGGTAACCCTACTAATAGAGTCTTTTCATTTCAGAATATAGAATAATCATTGTTAAAAGTGAATGTTTGGCTGGGCACGGTGGCTCACACTTGCAATCCCAGCACTTTGGGAGGCTGAGGTGGGCAGATCACAAGGTGAGGAGTTCGAGACCAGCCTGGCCAATATGGTGAAACCCTGTCTCTACTAAAAATACAAAAATTAACCTGGCATGGTGGTGGGGCGCCTATAGTCCCAGCTACTCAGGACTCTGAGACAGGAGAATCACTTGAACCTGAGAGGGGAAGGTTGCAGTGAGCTGAGATTGCACCATTGCACTCCAGCCTGGGAAACAGAGTGAGACTCCATCTCAAAAAAACAAATAAACAAAAAAGCGAATGTTTTATTACTGCTATACTTGTACAGATCAGTAGATTGAAATGTAGCAGTTCAGGAAAATTTAAGATAAAATAAAAATATAGTATTACACTTGATCTTTATAATAAGGTATCATCAGGTACTGTTGGGAAAATATTAAAATCATGAAGATATATGGGCTCCAACAATATTCACACTGATAAATGATGTATACCTTTAAAGAAGAAATTTTGTTCAGATATCTCAGGACATAAGGGACATATTTCAAATAGAAGCTGGAAAAATGTGCACTACTAAAGAATTGTTGAATAAAAATATTTTCTTTGGAATTAAAAGATAGCCAAACTACATATATCTATGAACAGTGCTTAATATGCAATAAGAGATGCAAATTTCACTTTTATATTCCATTCAGGATTTGGAAATTTGATTTTGAACATATCTAAATGTTTAATTAGGAAAGGAAATTTTCAAACATCAGCTTTTTGTTTTTTAATAGGCATTTCTATTTCAATTGGCAACAGAGAACATTTTTTCCTTTTTTCGTAGCAGCTAAATCTGCTTTCCAAACTGCAGTCCAAAGAATTATTTTAGGCATAAATTCCTGTAACTTTTAATTTTTGTTTAATAAAAAAGTACCAAAACAAAAGTTTAGAACAAATGTTTACTAGCACAAAACATTTGCATTTTCTTGGCATATAAATTCTAATAGATATCTCTAAGCTTCTGAATTATCAACCATAATCCCATAGCTCTCAGTTCAGAGATTATTGTCTTAATTTATGGAAATGATTATGTCTCTCAAACTTGAATGAAAATTATGGTTTTCTATAGTTTATTGAAGGATAAAAATAATTCCACATTTTTTGCCTGCAGCATATAAGGAGCATATTTATTTCCATAATGTCAAATTAAAAACTGTAGTTCAAACAAATATCCTTCTTAAATGAATTTAAAAAAGAGAGAAATCTATGTCTGTATGACTTTTCATAAACTTGTCTCAACTTAGTACTTCTGATAGTCTAAACATTATCCACAAAGTAAAGTCTAATATACTAAATGAAATGGTTTCTTCCTTCACTTAGAACTTTCACAATATAAATGAAATAAATTATTAAATGGATTATTTTATATTTCTTGTTATGCTTGCTGCTTTCTTTTTTTGCCTATTGAGATATAATTGAACAGTAAAAATGTTATATACTTAAGGTGTACAATGTGATGGTTTGACGTAGGTATACAAGTTAACTAACACATTCATTACCTCACATAATTTTACCAGTAACTTTTTTGTGTGTGTGGTGAGAATACTTAAGATCTATTCTCTTGGAAAATTTTGAGTTTACAACACAGTACTATTAACTATGGCCACTATGCTATACATTAAGACCCCAGAAATTATTCATCTTATATCTCCCAATTTCCTTCCCCACCCTCTGCCCCTGGCAAACACCCTTCTACTCTCTGCTTCTATGAGTTCAACATTTTTAGATTCTGCATCAATGAGATCATGCAATATTTACCTTTCTATGTCTGGCTTATTTCACAAAGCATACTGCTCCATAGGCCCATCCATGTTGTCTCAAAGACAGGATTATTTTTCTTTTTTAAGGCTAAATAATATTGTATTGTATTTATATATACTCCACATTATCTTTATCCATTCATTCAGCAATGGACACTTACGTTATTTCCATATCTTGGCTATTGTGAGTAACGCTACTGCAATGAACATGGAAGTGCAGATAGCTCTTTAAGATACTAATTTTATTCTCTTCCAATGTATACCCAAAAATGGAATCGCTGAATTATTTGCTAATTCTATTTTTATTTTTTGAGATAACTCCATGCAGTTTTCCATGATGGCTGTACCAGTTTACATATCCATTGACAGTGTTCAAGGGTTCCCTTTTCTCTACACTCGCGACAACATTTCTTATCTCGTCTTTTTTATAATAACCTTTCTAATAGCTGTGAGGTGATATCTCACTGTCATCTTAGTTTGCATTTCTTGATAATTGGTGATTATCTTTTCATATGATTGTTGGCTATTTATTCATAAGTCTTCTTAGCAAACAAATGTCTAGTCAGGTCCTTTGCCTATTTTTTTATCAGGGTTTTTTTTTTTTTTTCCTATTGAATTGTATGAGTTTCTTATATATTTTGGATATTAGCCCTTTATCAGACATATAGATTGCAAATATTTTCTCTCATTCTGTAGGTTACCTTTTCATTTTGTTGATTGTTTTCTTTGATTTCCAGAAGATTTTAGTTTGACATAGAATAGTCTCATTCATTTATTTTGACTTTGCTTATATGTGCTTTTGGTGTCATACACAACAAATCATTCTCAAGACCAATGTTAAGGAGCTTTCCCTCTATGTTTAATTCTAGGAGTTTTATATCATAGTTTCAGGTCTTACAGTTAAGTCGTTAATCTATTATACATGGTGCAACATAACCCTTCAATTTCACTTTTTGCATACATATATATATATATATATATATATAGTTTTCCCAATGCCATTTCTTAAAGAGATTATCCTTTCCTCAGTATGTATTCTTGGCATCCCTGTCAAAGATTAGTTGACTATGTATGCATGGGTTTCTATCTGGGCTTACTATTTCATTCCATTGGTCTATATGTATGCTTTTATGTCTGTACCACACTGTTTTGATTACTATAGCTTTGTAATATAGTTTGAAATCAGGAATTGTGGTGCTTCCAGCTTTGTTCTTTCTCAGGGTTGCTTAGGTTATTCAGGGTCTTTTGTGGTTCCATATGAAATTTAAGACTTTTTCCCTATTTCTGAAAAAATGCCACTGGACTTTTGAAAAATTGCATTGAATCTATAAATCACTTTGTGTTGTAAGGATATTTTAACAATATTAATTCTTCCAATCCATGAACACAAGAGTTCTTTTCATTTACTTGTGTCTTCTTCAATTTCTTTTATCAACGTCTTATAGTTAGGTGTACAAATCTTTTATGCTCTTAGTTAAGTTTATTTCTAAGTATTTTATTTTTTGATATTTTATGAGTGCAACTGTTTTCTTAATTTCCTTTTTGAACAGTTTTTTCTTATTGTATAGAAATGCAATGTATTTTTGTATCTTGATTTTTGTGTCCTGCAACTTTACCGAATTTGCTTATTAATTCTGACATTTTTTTGTGGAGTTTTTAGGGTTTTCTCTATATACAATCTTGTCATTGGCAAATAGAAAGAAATTAACCTTTTTTCTTTTTCTTGACTAATTATTCAGATATGACTTCCATTACTGTGCTAAACAGAAGTGGCAAATGTGTGCATCCTTCTTTCTCATCTTAGAGAAGAGAAAACTTCCTGATATTTTAGAAGAAACGTACAGCTTTTCACCATTGAGTATAATGTTAGCTGTGGGCTTGTCATATAGATCTTTAGTATGTTGACGTATATTCTTTCCTTAATTTGTTGACAGTTTTATCATAAAATGATGGTGAATTTTATTAAATGATTTTGTTCTTCTCTATTGAGATAATCATATAATTTTAATCCTTTATTCCATTAATATGATGTATTTACATTTATCGATTTGCTTATGTTGAACTTTCCTTGCATCCCAGATATAATGCCACTTGATCATAGTATTATCCTTTCCATGTGCTATTGAGTATGGCTTGCCAGTACTTTGTTGAGAATTTTTGGATCTATGAAAATCAGGGATATTGGCTTGTAATTTTCTTTTTCTGTAGTGTTCTTTTATGGCTTTGATATAAAGATGATGCTTGCCTCGTTAAATTAGTTGGACAGTGTTCCTTCATTTTCAAGTTTTTGGAAGAGTTTGAGAAGGATTGGCATCAATTTTTTAAAGGCTTGGAAGAATTCACTATTGAATCTATCAGCTCTGTTCCTGGGCTTTTCTTTTGGGGGATATTTTTTGAATTTTTTTTAATTGCATCTATCTCTACCTTTATTCACCTTTTCAGAGTTTCTACTTCATGATTCAGTCTTGGTAGGTTATAAATTTCTAGGTATTTATTTGTCTCTTCTCAATTATCCAATTTGTTGGTGTATAATTGTTTATGGTAGTCTCTAATATATTCTGAATCTCTGTGGTATCAGTAGTAGTATCTTCTTTTTCACTTATAATTTTTTTATTTCAGTATTATCTCTTTTTTTCTTAGTTAATATAGCTAAATGTCTGTAGTTTTATCTTTTCAAGAAAGCAACGCTTGTTTTCATTGATCTTTTATTTTATTTTTCTACTCTCTGTTTGATTTATTTCTGCTCTAATCTTTATATTTGCTTCCTTCTCCTAACTTTGGCACTAATATGTTCTTCTTTTTCTAGTTCTTTTGGGTATAAAGTAAGGTTGCTTATTTGAGATTTTTTTTTCTTAGTATAGGAATTTATGCTATAAATGTCCTTCTTACAACTACTTTCGCTGCTTCCCATAAGTTTTGGTGGTTATGTTTCCATTTTTATTTGTCTCAAAATGCCTTTTGATTTTCCTTGTGATCTTTTCTTTGACTCATGGGCTATTCCGGATTATGTTGCTTAATTTCCACATATTTGTGAATTTTCTAATTTTTCTTTAGTTATTACTTTCTAGTTTCAAACTGTTGTGGTCAGAAAAGCTACTTGATATTATTTTAATCTCAAATTTGTTGATGGAGGCTTGTTTTGTCACCCAAGATATAATCTATCCTGGAGACCGTTCCATATGTGCTTGAAAAGACTCTGCATTCTACTGCCATTGGATGACATGTTCTGTGTATGTATGTTAGGTCTATTTGATCTATAGTGTTATTCAAGTCTGCTGTTTCGTTATTGGCTTTATGTCTGGATAATCTATCCATTGTTTAAAGTAAGAAGATATAGTAAGATACTGAAGTCTCTTGTTTTTTCTCTGGTATGATGGATCAATTTTAAAATTATTATTATTGAAAGTGTAGAAACATTTATTTAGGCCTCACAAATCATTTTTAGTTATTTCCTGGGAATAGTTATTATTGTTTTAAACTTCGGGAAAGCCTCAATTAAGTTTCTTTCACATATGTCTCACCAAACCTAAACTAAATATCTTTTCATCTTATCTTACCCTTAGGGGAATTTCAAAAATATTTATAGCATTCTGTTTTATCCTGACAGTAGGGGAAATCTGACAGAAAATTTAGACTGGAAGGAGACAGTCTGCTTAATTGTAGCTTAAATACCTTAGTTTTGCAATTTTGCAAAAATATGTGACTATGTTGACACATTTATTAGGGTCTCTCCCACACCTTTGGAAAGAACCTGTGCAACCAAGAGGCTCTGAAACTTAAGCATCGTTTTCTTCACAGCAAACTACCTCTGATAAGCACTGCGCTAGGCGAATAACGTTACAGTGATGAACAAGATGATTCCCCACCCTTCATACATTTTGCATCCTACAAGAAGAAAGAAAATAAACACATTTTTAAAATATAGGTTGTGGCAAATGTAGTGAGGAAAATAAAAGGTGTACACAGCAGAATTATTCTACATAGGATGATCTGGAGAATTCTCAACGGAGGTAAAGTTTGGCTTGGGCGATACCATAGTTTTTGAAGCAATTCTAACAACTGCATGAGCACTTAGAAAAATGGCAGTTTTATTGAGGTATAATTCACATATCATACAGTTCACCCTTTGAAAGTATACAGTGAGTGATTTTCAGTATATTCACAAAGTTTTGTTAAACAATGACCATTATCCAATTCCAGAATGTTTCCATCACCTTTCTGCAATATACTCATGGTCATTAGCACTCCCCATCCACCGTTAACCACAGTCCCTGAAAACCATGAGTACATTTTTTGTTCTTACAATTTTGATTATTCTGAACCTTTTATATAAATTGAATGATATAATATATGTGTGATCGTGTTTGGATTCTTTCACTTGCATAATGTTTTCAAGGTTCATTTATATTATAGCATGTATAAGAACTTTGTTCTTTTTGTAGCCAAATAATATTCCACTGCATGGACAAACCATCTTGGTTTATCCATTAACCAGTTGATGCAAATTTGTGTTGTGTTGTTTCCACATTTATGCTTTGAATAATGTTATAATCATTTACGTACAAGTTTTTATGTGAATATATGTTTTCAGTTTTTTTCAGCACCTAAGCAGAGAATTACTGGGACATATGTTAACCCTAAGTTCAATATTTTGAGAAAATGCTGAACTGTTTTCTAAAGCAGTTGCACGATTTAACATGATCCTTGAAATGTCTGAGGGTTCCAAGTTCTCTACTTTTTCACCAAAACTTTTTATTTTCTGACTTTTTGATATGGCCATGCTAGTGAATATGAAGTGGTAACTCATTGTGGCTTTGATTATAGTTCCCTGATGGATAAGCCTTTTTTTATGTGTTTGTTGATCATTTGCATGTCTTATTTGAAGAAATAGGTATTCAAATACTTTGCTCATTTAAAAATTGTGGTTTTTGTTTTGTTTTGTTTTACAATTGTTAAGAATTCTTTATATATGCGGGATACAAGTATTGTTTCATATATACAATTTACAAATACTTTCTCCCAGTTTGTGAGTTGCTTTTCACTGTCAGTGGTGTCTTTTGAAGCAAATCATTTTTAAATATTGATGAAGTCCAATTGAGCTGTTTTTTCTTTTGGTATTTTGTTTTATTTCCATTTTGTTTCTATTAATCCTTGTTCCTAATTCACTTCATGTTTCATATTGTTAAAGAAACTTATGTGGACTTACTGCTATATATTCAATGTTATTTGTACATTGATTCTGTGTGTTCAAAACATTTTACAATATTCACAAAAGTTAAAAAGATGGCTTATAATAAGATTCTCTTAGAAAGATTCTGGGAAGACTTTCAAGAGTTATAAGGATAGGTATAATATTTTTATGTATACAAACAAACTCGAGGCGTTATTGCATAGAATAGCTGTAAATGGTTTACCATACAGTTTTGAAAAAGACATCACTTTGTCCTATTTGATGTGAAAAGAGCTTGAATTATTGTTTGGATATGAGTTTATTATTTAATGCTTTGCATACTTGCAAAGTGTTAGAACAAAGCCTTTCCTAAGAAATGCTGTAGAATGAATAGAGAAATGTTAGAGAATTTTTATGTCTTTTAGTGTGTAGTGATTAATATGTGAAGCTTCTTTTGTCTTTTTTTCTAAATAGTTTATTATTATTATTATTATTATTATCATTTTGAGACAGAGTCTTGTTCTGTCACCAGGCTGGAGTAAGGTGACATGATCTTGGCTCACAGCAACCTCCACCTCCCAGGTTCAAGTGATTCTCCTGCTTCAGCCTCCCAAGTAGCTGGGACTACAGGCACATACCACCAAGCCCAGCTACGTTTTCTGTTTTTAGTAGAGATGGAGTTTCACAATGTTGGCCAGGATGGTCTCCATCTCTTGACCTCATGATCTGCCTGCCTCGGACTCTCAAAGTGCTAGGATTACAGGCATGAGCCACCACGTGAGGCCTATTATTTTTATTTTGAGTCTTTTCTATGATTTTTCTACTTATCATTGACTTCATTTCACCAACTTTTTATTCATACTAATTTAATATTTTTAATATTATTATGAAAATTGCTTGTTAAACAGAATAAATACTTTGTTTAACAAACATTCATCAACTAGTAACCATTTGGCAACCCTAAGCATTAAGGGTGGAAAGAATTATGGTATGGTTCCAGTCTTCAAGATTGCCATAGCCTTGCATGAGATATAAATATAATACTAATTATAAGCAGTATAATTATAGCTATGAAAAAATTATAGACTATATGAAAAATTATATACTGTAGGAGTGCAGAAGAGGAAGTAATTCCTTCTTCCAGTGGTAAATATTAGGGTGGGTAAAATGTTAAAAACTTGTTGATGAAATAAATTTGGAAGGAAAAAATAAGTTTCTGCATGTCCAGAGTAAGTGCAGAGACTCTTTATAGTGAAATATGTGGGCACTATGCAGGAAGGTACCAAGTTTCCCAGACAATGATGTGTTTGGGAATGGCTTGACTGTGTTCCCTGAAGTTCAGTTCTTCGTCTGTTTATCCTTTTATGGTACTTGCTGTATTTGAATGGGGTTTTTTTTTGTGTGTCAGTTGTTTTAACTACTGTTGACATGATAGTGATGCTAAGACCTATATATGCAACCTCTACCTCTCTCTTTAATTTCAGCCATGAGAATCTGATTATTTGCTGAATCTAGTTTGCTCAGTTACTACACAGATAGCTCAAAACCCACCAAGCCAAAGTCATCAAAATCTCCTCAGGTTGTATTCTTAATCTCTGAGAAAAGCATGACAACTGATCTATATGTGAATATTTAAATGTCATTTTCAGGTTCCTTTTTCCTACATCTCTTTTTTCAACAACTCACAAGTTTGGTCAATTTTTTGTTTTAATTGTTTCCACAATTAATCCAGTCCTTTTCCTTCTTATAACTATTCCAGTCCAAACTTCCTCAGTAACATCAGTTAGCAACTCTATCTATGGCGATCACCTCCTTGGTGCTGTCTACCTCCAGTCTTCTCTGAATTTATTTCCTAGGCAAAGATCTTTTTCCTGGCTTCAGAGGCACCAGAAACATTTAGAACATTTTTCAAAACATATTGTAATTAGTAGTTTACATGACTTGTCTATTGCACTGTAAGTCATTGAAATAGAAATTCACAAAAGATAGTACATGGGCCACTTGATTTAGAACCTCGGAATACATATTTAAAATTTCAAGTATTGTCACCCACCCCAGGTTTACTGAGGTATAACCTTAGAGCTATGAGACTTAGGAATCTGTCTTTCAAAACAAGCACTTTATGTGATTTTTATAAACTGTAAAGTTAGTGAACCACTGCTGTGATCAAAAGAAAGTTTTAATTACTTCCCTATCTTAATGTATGCATAGTGAATATGGGAGAGAAAAAAAGCAAATAAGCATAAAACAAATGATGAATGAATGTAGAAGACAGTAGAAGATGAGTCAGGAAAGACAAGAATGGGTCAAATCCTCAAGGGCCTGGAATTCCATTCCAAGGAATTTGAGTCTTAGCCATTAGACTAGTGGTAGCCTACTAAATAAAGAAGGCAGTGTTGTGGATTAGACACATATTTCCAATCCTGTGTTTACCACTTACAGGTCTAGCTATAGAACAACTGCTTTGTAGAGCATAGTTCATACTACTATAGAAGCCTGTTACGGACTTTTGGGTTTTTCCTAGTTTTGAGGTAGCATGAGAAGTCTCTTAAGAATATTTGTCTTCAAGACATTGTGTGGCATATGTTCTCGTGTTTCCTGGGTAGATACCTAGAAGCAGAATGACTTGGTCTTACGGTAAGGTACATTGAATATTTTAAGAAGTTGCAGAATTTGGTTATTTAATGCAAAATCTGAAAACAACTTTGATGAGGCATACATAATATATAAAAACTGCACATATGTAAAGTGTAAAATTTGATTAGATATATGTATACACCTATCTCTATAATACAAACCATTTCATCTAGGAAAAAAAGAAACTGCAGAGCAATTTTCCAAAAAGTGATTGTACAATTTTGCAGTTCTACCAGCCATGTATGAGAAGGGGCTCCAAATCTTCACCAATAATCAATATTTACTTTTTGGTATTAATATTTAATACTTTAATATCTAATAATATTCTTATAAAATGTTATCACAATGGTCAGGAGAGATAAGAGGTAGAAGTGCTTTTTTAAATTGTGAAGTCCTGTGCAAGTAGTAGAAATTATTACTGCAGTGGATCCTCTATCTTACAGGTATAGAAATGTTTATAGACCTCGCTATAACGTCACTTGAATCACATTTTAAATTCTCAAGGGATTTTTGTTGCATCACTAAAGAGATTATTTTTATACCATGCTTTAGAGAGCTTTTGAATTAGTTTTGCTAATAATAAATAAGAGGCTACAATTTCCTGATGTCATATTGGAAGAAAAAGTTAGACATGCCAAGCTGTCTGCTTTAGAACAAAAATGGTTACTTCAGTGGAATTTAAGATTGGTGAAGTAAAAGGATTCAAAACCAACACCAGGCATGATTTATTGAGTAAAAATTTAATGACGAAAGTTGTTCTCCCACAGTTTGAAAATCACTTGACCCAGATATATCCCAAGTGCATGCCGGCTGGGTTATGTAGTGGTTTAAGTGTCCTAGAATCCGCAAGCTACAGCAGACCATTCATTTAACAATATTTCTGCAGAAATATTAAAACTCAATTAGCAATCTATATAGAAAAACTATGTTTATTTAAAATATTCAATCAACTTTATTAAGGCATGCATGATATTAAAATGCAGAATTCAGTGAACTTGACAAATGAATACATCTTTACAAACATCCCATTAGTCACTGTTTTTTTCCCTCATTTTTAAAAAAATTTTTTGTTGAATAACATTCCACTGTATAATAGATCATGTTCTGTTTATCTGTTCATCTGCTGGTGGGCATTTTAGTCATTTACAGTATTTGGCTTGTGTGAAGAAGGCTCTTAAGAACATTTGTCTTCAAGACATTGTGCAACATCTGTCCTCGTTTCTCTTTGAGTGGAATGCCTTGATCTTATGGTAAGATATATTTAACATTTTAAGAAACTTCAGGGCAGTTTTCCAAACACGTGTTACAGTATGATTTTGTATTTCACCTGTCATGTCTGAAAGTTCCAGTGGCTCCAAATCCTCACAGACAATCAATATTCATTATTTTTGTTTGTTGGTTGGTTTCGTGTTTAGCCTTTCTAGTGAACGTGGACTGGTATCTCACTGAGATTTCAATTTGCATTTCCTTAATTAGTAACGATTTTTGGCATCTTTCCACATGCTAATCAACCATTCATAGGCCTTTTGTATCTTATGTCTGCTCAAATCTTTTGCCAATGTTTTCTGAGTTGTTCTTGTTCCAATTTTAGTGTTGAAGAGTTCTTTATATATTAGACACAAGTCTTCCTGTATCCAATGAGTTGCAAATATTTTCCTCCAGTCAGTGGCTTGTGTTATTTGCCTAACAATAGCTTTCAAAAAGCAAAAGTTTCTAATTTTGACAAAGTCCACTTTATAATTTTTATATGTTCTTGGTTTCTGTGCCTATGAAACCTTTGTCTATTCCACAGTCTCCAAAAATTTCACTTATGTTTTCTTCCACACATTTTATAGTTAGCTTTTGTATTTATGTCTGTGGCCCATTTTAAGTTCCCGAATTCTTTCACTTAAACACATATGGAACAAAACATTAATTGAGTAAATGCCTTACTTAAGGGGAGTGAAGGTATTCAATACTTACCTTTATGTGTTCATGATGTATTAGATGCCACCCCCCAACCTAAAGGAGCTTTATGTGAAGGTCCTCAAATCATTCAGAAACGTTTTATGTAGAAAGTGCTGCTTATTAAGCAAGAAAATTTCTATTTATGAATTTCCTATCCTCTGACAAATGAAAATCTTTGGGTCCAGTGAAGAATTCTGAGGTCCAATGAAAACACCTCTCGTGGTTTGCCCCCAAAATACCACAAAAGATGGAAGAACAACAGACATTACAATTTTCACTGGTTTCTACTAGTAAGCCCTAATCTTCAATAAACTTTATACCTCTAGTGGGAGAATCCCTTTTTCGCATTCTTGGAGGGGACAGTAATGATAGCAGCTAACATGTCTTTAGTTTTTATTTCATCTCTGGTGTTGGCATAGTAATATTGCATAAAAATAATGTACTAATTTATATCTCACAATAACATTGTCAAGTTACAGTAATATTATTTTCACTTTTTGAAGAGAAAACACAAGTATAGAGAAGTTACATGACTTAACCAAGTCACATAGCCATGAGTAGCAGAATTAGGATGATGTTTTTAATAGACAGCAAGTTGTTCTTAAGGAACAGTAATATGCATGACTTTCTGAATTCACATGAAGACACTAACTTTGAGGATAGTTATACAATTTGGAGAGATACCATTCTATTTTCCTTCATTAACATCCCTTTCTCTTTGTAGAAAAATTTAGGTTTTAAGTGGTAGAAACTCAACTCAAACTAGTTTAAGCAATGTAATAGATTTGTTGACTCATGAAACTGAGAAAAATGTTGAGGACTTTTGTCAAAGAACTAACAATAATATAAAAAACAAACTGGAAGGGCCGGGCATGGTGGCTCACGCCTGTAATCCCAGAACTTTGGGAGGGCGAGGCAGGTGGATCATGAGGTCAGGAGATCGCGACCTTCCTGGCTAACCCCATGAAACCCTGTCTCTACTAAAAATATAAAAAATTAGCCAGGCGTGGTGGCGGGTGCCTGTAGTTCCAGCTACTCGGGAGGCTGAGGCAGGAGAATGGCATGAACCCGGGAGGCGGAGCTTGCAGTGAGCCAGGATCACGCCACTGCACTCCAGCCTGGGCAACAAAGCGAGACTCCGTCTCAAAAAACAAACAAACAACAACAAAAAAAACCCCACAACAACTGGAAGAATACTAGTGTCAGGGTCAGCTACCAACATTTTTTCTCCCTCTTTTTCCCTCCTCTTTTTACACTTCATCTGTCCATTTGTCTCTTCTACGTTTTAAATGTAGGATTTAACGTCTCCTACTGTAAATAGACATTGTTCCTACGTGGTGGCTCCAGAACGCAAGGTTTCTTTACCCAAGGGGAAACGAGCTTTGCTATCCTGCTGTTCATACATTTCTAGAAAGAGCTTTGATTTGCCCTCATGCTGTATTATTTATTGCTGTGTAACAAATGACCACAAACGTAGCAGTTTAAATAATGTGAATTTATTATTTTAACTCCAGTGGGACAAGAATCCAGACACAGTTTAGTTGGATGCTTTGCTTCAGTGTCTGTCAGAGACTGAGATCAAGGGCTAGGCTGTCATCTGGAAGCCTGACTGAAGAAGAATGCACTTTGAAGCTCACAGGGCTGTGGGCTGGGCTTGCTTCCTTGCAGTCTGTTGAGCTAAGGGCCTTAGTTTCTTGCTGACTATCATGAGGAGGCCACTCTCACTTCCTTGCCAAAGAGCCTTGCTATATGGTGACTTACGTTATCAAAGACAACTGGAGAAGAAGTCCATAGAGAGAGTTTTCTCACAAGATAGAAGTTAAAATCTTGTGCAATATAATCACAGAAGCAGCATCCTTTTACCTCTGCTATATTCTGTTGATTAGAAGAAAGTCATTGTTCCTGCTCATGCTCAGTGGGTGGAGATAATACAGGGACATTAACAGCAGGAATAGGGATACTTGGGGGCCACCATTTGGACTGGAGAAAAATTAGCTACCCATCCCACTAGAACTCCTCAAGGACTTTATTCTTTTATCCTTAAGGATAAAAGGAATATGGTCTATGACTGTTCAAGCCTAAGTCAATTATCCTATGGGTCCATGGGGGCCACATGTGTTACCAAATAAAGAAAAGTAGAAAATTTTCTGTGGAGAAAAATTAGTTATCCCACTGGAACTTCTCAAGTCTAAAATTAAGTTCTTATCTGTCTCTCCAAACTAAGTTTATTTATATCAATTTCATGTATCATATTTAAAATTTATTCAGAACTTACTATTTGGAGAACTTTTGTCCCGATTCCCAATTTGTGAATTTTATAATTGGAAAAGAAAACCATTAATCTACCCTGAAGTAAACGAATTGATCAAATATGTTGGTTTTGAATATATATTTGTATTAATCAAAGAGAATGGCTGTCTCTAGACTCAGAGTTTCTTAGCAAAATGGTCAGTGCTGCATTTAAGGGAAAATATAACAGACCTTATATTTTATTTGCTTTTCAGCTTTATTGAGATACAAGTGACAAATAAAAATTAAACATATTGGCTGGGTGTGGTGGCTCATGCCTGTAATCCCAGCAATTTGGGAGGCCGAGGTGGGTGGATCATGAGGTCAGGAGTTCGAGACCAGCATGGCCAATATAGTAAAACCTCATTTCTATTAAAAATACAAAAATTAGCCAGGTGTGGTGGCATGTGCCTCTAGTACTAGCTACTCAGGCGACTGAGGGAGAATTGCTCAAACCTGGGAGATGGAGGTTACAGTGAACCGAGATCACACCACTGCACTCCAGCCTGGGTGACAGAGAGAGATTCTGTCTCAAAAAAAAAAACAAAAAAAAACCCACAAATATATTAAAGATGTACACTTTTATATGTACATGATATATGTAAACTTTAAGATATGTAAACATTGTAAAATGACTACCACAATCAAGTTAATTAAGATATCCATCACTTCACATAGTTACCTTGTTTATGTGTGTGTGTGTGTCTGTGTGTGTGTGTAGTGTTGAGAATACTTATGATCTACTCTTTCACCAAATTTCAAGTATACACTACATTATTTTTAACAATAGATTTAATAGACCTTAAATCTTTGTTTTTACTTATTTTTTTATAAGTAACATTTGAAAGTTAACTATATTCTGTGAGTAGGTTCTAGGGACTTTCCTATGTAGTATCTCATTTATTTCTTATAACAGTCCTTGCAATTAAGTAGAGCAGCTGCCATTTTATAGAAACAGAAGCTTGGATGATGACACCGTGGATGTGTGTTAGTCAGCAGAGATGACTTAGAAGGAAGTTTCAGAAGGATCAGGGGAAAACCACAAGCGTGTGACGCTCCGGAAGAGAGCTACTGTGCAATATGTAGTCTAAGATGTCTCAGAATATTCAGATAAAAATAGGCCAATAGTATTTAGCAACACAGAGATCATAGGTGACCAGTAAGAAGACGTTGTCAGTGCATGTTGGAAACAGAAGTCAGGAAGGAGTGTGCTGAGAAGTGAGGACAAGAATAAACCTGGATAGGGTGAGTAGGTATTTCAGGAAATTTGTCTATAAAGGGGAGAAAACAGACAAGGGACAATAATTGAGGGGAGAGAATTTTTGTATTTTTGTTTGTTTAATGAGCGTGTGATTTAATGAGTGTGTGATTTTAAGGTAGGAGACACTTGAGAAACTTAAATGTTGATTGGAAGGATTAATTTTTCTCCAGCCCAATCCTGAAGCAGCAAGGGGTAAAAGATATAAGAAAGAGGCGCAGTGGCTCGCGCCTGTAATCCCAGCAATTTGGGAGGCCGAGGAGGGCGAATCACGAGGTCAGGAGATCAAGACCACCCTGGCTAATATGGTGAAATCCCGTCTCTACTAAAATACAAAAAATTAGTCGTGCGTGGTGGCAGGTGTCTGTAGTCCCAGCTACTCTGGAGGCTGAGGCAGGAGAATGGTGTGAAACTGGGAGGCAGAGCTTGCAGTGAGCCGAGATCGTGCCACTGCACTCCAGCCTGGGTGACAGAGCAAGACTCCGCCAAAAAAAAAAAAAAAGAAATATATATGAAAGAAATTATCTGTAGTTCTTGAGAAGGGAGGATGGGATGTGATTCAGAGCACAGGTGGAACACTTTCTCAGAGACACGAAATAAGTAAGTTTGAAGCCAGGACTTGCCCCAGATTTTAATCCGAAACAGGACAAATTCACTTTGAGAGCAAGATGAACATTTTCTTTTTCACACTTGCCATTCTCTTTCCGTAGACATGGCCAGTTTTGTGTGTGTGTGTGTGTGTGTGTGTGTGTTTTCCTGAACTAGTTCATCTATTATTTCCCAAGGGGCTCTTTTAAATGGACCAAAATGTAAATGCAGTATGGATAAATAGGATAAATATGAGGAAAATTGTGCTTTTGGCAAGTTAACAGTTCCGCTTGAATAGAGACTAGATATTAAGGTCAGAAATTGAATGAGGTGATAATTTCTTGTCAGTTCTAAAGTCCTCATTTTAAGCAGAAAATAATATGAGCAGCAGGAAGTGGGAGGTAAGTCAGAAGATTGTCATAAGATTACCCAGAAAGCTTTGATGATTTAAACTAGCCTGAACATCACTAAACTTTCTGTATCTAAACATAGATAGTGTTAGAAAGTATTACCAGATAAAAATAGTTTCCAGTTTCACTCAGTACTCAGTTATTCGCTCCCAGGTATACACAAGGCAGAGAAGTCCCCTGTTCCCAATTAGTGCTTTGGTGCGTTTTTTTATTTTTTTATATTATATACTTTATATTATTATATTATAGTATATATATACTTTATATCTATTATATATTATGTATATGTATACTTTATATGTATTATATATTATAGTATATATACTTTATATGTATTATATATTATAGTATATATATATTATATATATTATAGTATATATAATTTATATTACTATGAAAGACATAAATTACATTTTAAATGCAATAAAATCACCTTCAGTAATGCTTTGTGATCTCAACAATCCATACAAATGCTCTAAGCCTTAGATTTCTCTCCAGTAAAGAAAAATGTATACAATAATCTCTAAGATTCTCTTAGCTTTATTAGTTGCATGTGTCTAAGTTAATAATTAAGTCTTTCCACAGGAAAAGTGACATATCTCTAAAACTCAATGCAGAAATCCTCTTATCTAGGTAAGGGTGTTTCTTGTTGAGGGTGGGATGCAGTGAAGAGACTGGGGATTAGCTATATCAAAACCAGCAGACAGAGTTTATACCCCAGACACTCTATGGATACAGAGTACAGTTGAGCTAACGACAGTAGGCCACAGAGGGGAAGACTAGCATGTTTTCAAAACAGAGGCCAAAAGCAGATAGAGAAAGCAAAAGTATAAAGAACCCAGGGGTAAAAAAAAAAAATCCCAAAGCAATACGTAAGGAGAGTGAAAAAGTGGTGAATAGACTAGGCAATATATGGATCCAAATTCTTGCCTTTGCCTGTATTTTATGTGTTTACTGTGGCATTGCATTTGGAGAGACTCCAATGTTCAACGGGTAGACCTATTTGAACTTCAGGTTCTAAAAGTTCCTCAGATTACAGAGTGTTCAAGAGCGTGACAGTTAATAACCAAAAATAAATATTATATGTATCAGTTCAGAATCTCTTTTAGAGGCAAATAGCAAGCAGAAAGACCAACTCAAGTTGACTTTAAATGCAAAATTACTGGCTGAAGTAACTGAAAACTCAGGATTAAGACTTAGTTATAGACAAAGCATACATTATTAGAGACTTAAAAAATGTCATTGTGGGTACTTTTAGCCATTGCCACCTTCTCCAGTCTGAGAATTGGGCAGGGAATGAGTAATTCCCCAAAGAAAAATCAACTTACTGGCAGTGCAGCAGGGGTTACAGAGGCTCAGAGCAAAACAACGAACGTCTTCTACATGATGGTGAATATCTGTGTCCGCTCCCCTCCCTTACCTACTGAGGATGTCTTAGCATATCTCAGTTCAGCCCCAATGGACAGGAAGAAAACTGCTCGCCTCTTTACCATGACTGATGTGCAGTTGTGTCCTTTGGACCTAAGTGTCTTCACGCATTCAAAAGGGAATTATTCCCATAAAATAGCCATGTAATTAAGAATGCAGGGAGACAAAGAACTGGCAGGAGGCCGCTTCTATGCCAAGATTTCAAGGTAATTTCTTACCTGGGTTATAATATAAAGCTCATGGAAGACAATATTTATTCCTGCTCAGTGGGCAAGATATCCCTATGAGTTATTTTTTAGACCACAGAGTTAGAGTCAGTTCCCTTCACCACTCTCATAACCCCCATCTTCATGGTTCTTCTGGTTCCTGGATCCAAAACTTTTGAAACCGGGGTGTCACTTATGACAACATTCTCATGGATGTGACCAACATTTCTAAACTTCAAGATTTATCACTTATTTCCCTGCCTTTTCCCTAGTCTCTCTCCCTGGATGCTTTTATTTTTCAAACAGAAACTTCAAATCGCAATTACTTCCATGCCCCCAGAAAACAACAGCAAAAAGGACGGATCTTGAAATCCTTTCCAGCAATGCTTTCCGCCTCCCACCCCCACCGAAGGAAAACTACATTATTCTCTCCAATTAAAAGATTTGAAAGAAAATAAAAATTTAATGTCAATTAGCCATGCTGTTGCATATGCCCAGATGAGAAAAATAACACAAGTAAATTTCAGACTAATGATTTCTAGGGCTGACATTATGTTATTTAAAATGGTTATGCCCAGTCTTCCTTAGCAATGTTCAACTCACTAGAGAAATGTCAGGGAATAAACCTTGTTCATTCTCTGGCTCAGATGTTAGACTTGAATATAGGTGATAGTGGTACCTCGTAGAGTTCTTTTGTGGTTTTTAAATGAAATATTCAGTAAAATGAAAGACTTAGAAAGAACTGGTCCTCTTTCTGAGATAATGTACATTGGTAACTCATGATGTATGTGATGTTGGTGAAGAGCTCTATTTTTAGAAATAAACTTTTGAACTGGAAATCTTTTTGCATTCAAGTGAAAGTAGATGATCTCATAATTTGCAAGTTGTCATGAGAGCACAAATGCCAGAAAGGCAGGGGAAGAGCAATGTAAAGGATTTCATGTGCTAAGTGAAATAGTTTATTGCTTCATGTCATTTCCTTCCTTCAAGTCATTCTTTATCAACATGCCCCTGTCCTGCCTCCTAGATTCACACTTGCCAAATGTCTTAGGGCTGACAGGGAAGATTTACTGGAAAGAAAACAACAGTAATAAAAGAAGGGAAGGAGGCCCAGCTGGGCAGTTCACTTGCATGTGATGTTCAGATTTGGGCAAAGAGAATGTGAAATGGTTTATGACACTCCAATGTCCAATACTTCTGTCACTGTGAAAATAATCTTTGTCTTTGCCTAAGAATACAGAAAGTGTTAAAGGGAGAGAAATAAGCTTTTTAAAGTACTTGTTTATATCAGACATCAACTAGAATATGTTTTTATGTATTTTTCATATTTGCAAAGCATATATTTGATGAAGGACTTGTATTCAGAATATAGAGAATACATAAAGAATAGCTTAATTAACAACCCATTGAAATATAGGTGTAATGTGTGAGTGGACTCTTCACTGAATAAGTTATATGCATGGCCAATAAACACACATAACAACCTAAATAACATTAGTCATCAGGGAAATGCAAATTAGACTACCAAGAAATAGTACCACATACCTACTGGAATGATTGAAATTAAAAGCTTTGACAACAAATGCAGCAAAAATGTAGAGAAACCAGAACTTTCATACCTTGCTGGTGAGAATATAAAATGATACAATCCTTTTGATAAACTGTTTGCCTTATTTATTTAGATTTTTAAAATTGATATAGTATAGCTGTATATGCTTTTGGAGTGCATGTGACATTTTGATACAGGTATGCAAAGTGTAATAATCAAATTGGGGTGATCAGTATGTCCATTACACTAAACATTTCTCTTTCTTTTGTGTTGAGAATATTACAATTATTCTCTTAAAGCTATTTGAAATATACAATAAATTATTTTTAACAAGGATATTTTACCTGTGTTTCTTCACTTTACCCTCAAAGAAGTTTAATACTACATACAACTTTACATCACTATGTAATTTTGTAACAGTTAAGAAAGTGCTGCCGAAACATATTATTTCTCACAATAATGCCTTTCTGGGAGGCATTATTCCTATTATTTTAGTGAAGAAGAAACTGAGCCAATTTATTAACAAGGTTAATTTTGTTTGATTTTGGACACTGATGCTAACATAGTCTTTTCTTCTTAATTCTACAATGGAGCCATCTTTACAGGAGTTAAGAAGGTTAAATGAGATGGTACAGGTGAAGTATTTGTTTGTACAGTGGCTGCACATAGTATGCACTCAAGAAAAGTTCACCCTGATTTTTCAGAGAAGGTTAGTGGTTTGCTCAATACTTACATGTAAAGCCAGAATGTGGTAAGATTTAGACTCAAAGCAATTCTTCCAACTCCAAGCTCTTTCTACTATGCTCTGTCTCCTGAACAAAAAGACAAACATGCAGAAAAATTCCATTGTTCTAATCTTCCAAAGTGTGCACAGAGATGTACCCGTGCACACATCACTACCTTTCACCTCTTTCCTGGGCCATCATACTTTTTGGTCCTATTCTTTTCATGCACTTGTTTAGATACCTCTTACAGTAGGCAGAATAACAGACCCTTAAAGTTGCTACATCCTAATCCCTGTTACTTTACATGGCAAAAAAGACTTTATGATAAGATTAAAGATCTTGAGATTGGAGTTTTATACTGGATTATCCAGCAGGACCTAATATAATTACAAGGATCTTCATAAGAGGGAGGCAGGAGTGTCAACCTAGAGAGGAGAGATGACAACAGAAATGAAAGTTGGATTGATGGGACCATGAACCAAGGAATGCAGGTGTCCTCTAGAAGCTGATAAAGGGCAAAGAAGAAGATTCTTTCCTAGAGTTTTCGGAAAGAAAACTGAAAACAGCCCTGCCAACGCTGAATTTCAGCCCAGTAAAACCAATTTCAGGCTTTGGACCTCCAGGACTGTAATATAATACATTTGTATTGCTGTAAGCCACTAAATTTGTGGTAATTTGTTACAGCAGAAAAGGAAAACTAATACATCTCCTTTCATTTCTTTCTCCTCCTTTACCATGCTCCTCCATACTAATCTACTCAAATATCTTGGTAGTGAGGGTAAGGTAATTATTTTTATTTGTAACAGCAAATTTAATATTTAATCTTTATGTGGCAGTGGCACAGATGCCAGTAGACTGGGTGTCCCTAGAATCTCAGATCTTCTGGAAGTATCTTTTAATATTTAAAATAAACTGCCTAGATAATACAATCCTGGTAATTTGGGAAATAAAGCATTCCTTTTAATATTCTTGTGGATTACAGAGGGATTTTGTTTATTTATTACCTTTGATTTAAATTTTTGTTTTTTGGTAAATTACCAGTTTTCTCTCTAGAATTTCATTTTCTGTGGCTGCAGTTCTTTTCTATTTGCACCATGTCAAACTAAGTGTGAGGCACAGACCTCCATTTATCTCCACTCACTATCTATTTATTTTATGCAGAAAGTAAATTAGTACTAACATGAGGTACTGTATATAGAAGAACTTTCCCCAAAAGTTGGAGTAAACAGGGTGTGTTGATGTTACACGCCAGTGATACGGTAAATATTTAATATTAGCTTGCTGATTTTAAATATCTTTGCTTGTTTCCAGCCTTGGGGATTTCTTATGGGTCTCTGCTTCCATACTCCATGTCAATGAACCCTGTGTCTCTCCCTAGATTTCCTCCTCTTTTACCTACTCTCCCACTGTCCATTAAAAAATTGTTTGTTTCTCATCTAAAATTTGTTAAAGCTCTATAAGCCTCCAGGGAAACCAACCAGGTATAAAATTCACTGAGCAAAAAGAGTATCAGTTTGGAGAAGTATCTAAAAAGGTAATAGGGAAGGGTTTTTATAGGGCTTTGATAGTTGGAGTTTTAGTCATCAGGTAGCATCAGGTAAAAGTTAGGAAAAGAAGAAAGATCTTATAAACCAAGAGATTTGCTGGAATAGCTAGTGGTCTTATTTCTGAAACATACGTGTCTTTGTAAAGTTACTTTTAAATCAGTTAGTCTTTGTTCTTATATTAGAATGCAAGGGTCTGAACTAGCTGGTATTAAAGCATTTTAAGATTTTTTTGTCTCCACTCCAAAGTACTTCAAGTTTTCAAAACATTTTGAAAATATACTCAATTTGTACATCCAAAAACTCTTTTAGGGGCTTTCCAAAACAGAGCATCCTTTGTTTGTCCACATTTTTTCAGCATAAAGTATTCCCAGAGGCATTACAATTATAACCTTTCCTTAAAAACAAATCAATTCTTAGAAATGGCTGCCTTCTCCAGGCTCTCTGGGACAAATACAGTATGCCATTCTGGTAGAAGGCAGAATCAGAAGAGTAAGATTCTGCAAACCACATGCTTTTCTTCTTGTGATAAAGTGGGCTCTATTCTTTTCATTATTCTCAGTTTTCGGGTGAGTTAAATGATGCTGACAGATAAATAACTTGCCTAAGGTGTGGCATGGAGGTGTGATATGTCTGTGCTGTGCTGCAGCTACGATTCAATTCATTGAGAACTTCCTATGAAAAGGCACACAACTTTGGAGACACCATGCAGGCTCAATGTCCCAATGAGACATTGCCCTAAGATTTGGAACATTTTACAGATGCTAAGATTTATGTCTATATGTTTATTGTCTTTCTCCATAACTGCTTTCATTTCTAATCTTAGAAAAAAATTATTGTCTCTTCCTACTGTATACTGTCTACATTCTGACATTATGTTTGTGTATATGTGTGTGTGAGAGAGGAGAGAGACAGAGACAGAGAGACTTTAGTATCTGAGAGAGATACAATCTTTGTTTTGTCCATGTACTCCAGATATGGTTAAGTTTGTGTCCCCACCTGAATTGTAATCCCCACATGTCAAGGGAGGAAGCTGGTGGGAGGTAATTTGATCATGGGGGCGGTTTCTCCCATGCTGTTCTAGTGACAGTGAGGGAGTTCTCATGAGATCTGGTGGTTTCAAAAGTGGCAGTTTCCCCTGTGGGCACTCTTTCTCTCCTGCTACCATGTAAGATATGTCTTGTTTGCCTTCATCTTCCATGCTTGTAAGTTTCCTGAGGCCTCTCCAGCCATACAGAACTTTGAGTCAATTAAACTTTTCTTTATAAGTTACCCAGTCTCAGGTAGTATCTTTATAGCATTGTGAAAATGAACTAATACAGAAAACTGGTACTGCAGAGAGCAGGGCACTGCTATAAAGATACCTCAAAATGTGAAAGCGACTTTGGTACTGGGTAGTGTGCAGAGGTTGTAATAGTTTGGAAGGTTCAGAAGAAGATAGGAAGATACGGGAAAGTTTGGAACTTCCTAGAGATTTTTTAAATGCTTTTGACCAAAATGCTGTTAGGAATATGGACAATGAAGTCCAGGCTGAGGTGGTCTCATATGGAGATGAGGAACTTCTTGGGAACTGGAACAAAAGTCACTCTTGCCATGCTTTAGCAAAGAGACTGGTGGCATTGTGCCCCTGCCATAGAGATATGTGGAATTTGAAACAGAGAGAGATTATTTAGGGTATCTGGCAGAAGAAATTTCTAAGCAGCAAAGCATTCAAGAGGTGACCTGGCTTTTTCTGAAAGTATATAGTTACATGCATTCACAAAGAGATGATTTGAAATTGGAACTTACGTTCAAAAGGGAAGCAGACCATAAAAGTTTGGAAAACTTGAAGCCTGATTATGTGGTAGAAAAGAAAAACCCATTTTTCTGGGAGAAATTCAAAGCTGCTGCAGAAATTTGCATAAGTAACAAGGATTCAGATGTTAATAACTAATACAATGGGAAAAATGTCTCCAGAGCATGTGATATGGTTTGGCTGTGGGGAAAGATCTTTCCCCATGTAGAAAGACCACCCATGTGGAGCTGTAAGTCCATTAAACCACTTTCTTTTGTAAATTGCCTAGTCTTGGGTATGTCTTTATCAGCAGTGTGAAAAAGGACTAAGAGGCATGTCAGACATCTTCACTGCAGCCCCTCCCATCACAGGTCTGGAGGCCTAGGAGGGAAAAATGGTTTTGTGGGTCAGGCCCACACAGCCTCAGGACTTGATGCCCTGCATCGGAGCTGTTCCAACTCCAGCCACAGCTGAAAGGGACCAAGGTACAGCTTGAAGCATGACTTCAGAGGGTGCAAGCCCCAAGCCATGGCTTCCACATGGCGTTGGGCCTGTAGGTGCTCAGAGCTTTAGAGCCTCTGCCTAGATTTCAGAGGATGTGAGGAAATGCCTGGATCTCCAGGCAGAAGTCTACTGCAGGGGTGGAGCCCTCATCGAGACCCTCTACTAGGGCAGTGTAGAGGGGACATGTGGGGTTGGAGCCCCCACAGAGTCCCCATTGGGGCACTGCCTAGTGGAACTGTGGGAAAGAGGGCCACTGTCCTCCAGACCCCAGAATGGTAGATCCACCAGCAAGTTGTACCATGCACCTGGAAGAGCCATAGGTACTCAATGTTAGCCCATGAAAGCAGCCGTCGGGGCTGTATCCTGCAGAGTCACAGGGGCAGAGCTGCTTAAAACCTTGGGAGCCAACCTCTTGCATCAGCTTGCCTGGGATGCGAGACATGGTGTCAAAGGAGATTGTTTTGGAACTTAAAGATTTAATGACTGCCCTGCTCCGTGTTCTATTTGCATGGGGCTTGTGGCCCCTTTGTTTTGACCAATTTCTTCCATTTGTAACAGGAACATTTACACAATGCCTATATCCCCATCTTGAAAGCAACTAACTTGTTTTTTATTTTATAGGCTCATAGGTAGAAGAGACTTACCTTGTCTCAGATGAGACTTTGGATTTGGACTTTTGGGTTCATGCTGGAATGAGTTAAGACTCTGGGGGACTGTGGGAAGGCATGATTGGTTTTGAATTGTGAAAAGGACATGAGATTTGGGAGGGGTTGGGGTAGAATTATATGGTTTGGCTCTGTGTCCCCACTCAAATCTCATCTCAAATTGTAATCTTTACATGTTGAGGGAGGTACCTGGTGGGAGGTGACTGGATCATGGGTGCGGTTTCCCCATACCGTTCTTGTGACAGTGAGGGAGTTCTCACGAGATCTGATGGTTTTAAAAGTTGCAGTTTCCCTTGTGCTCTTTCTTTCCTGTCATCATGTAAGATGTGGCTTGCTTCCCCTTAGCTTCCTGCCATGATTGTAAGTTTCCTGAGGCCTCCCCAGCCAAGCAGAACTGTGACAATTGAGTCATTTTCCTTTATAAATTACCCAGCCTCAGGTATTCTTTACAGCAGTGTGAAAATGAACTAATCCACTTCCTAATGGAGGATCTTTTTAATATCAATTGCCACTCATAGAATCACTTCAGCCAACTTGGATTGAAGGTAGAAGTGAAGGGTACATAGCACAGGAATCCTGTCCTGCTGAAGTTACATAGTCACATTTACCAATTAGAAACACTCTAAGAGGTGAGTATTTAATAATCATTTTACAAATAAAGAGAATGTTCCAAGAGAACAATTAATTTATCAGAGGTAGTACAGCTAGAAATTACATTTGTAATAGTGTCCAGTTAGGCTACATGAACTGTCTCAAGTTAGTACACTGAGGTTACCTTTTGAGTCCACTCAGATCAACCTGAATTTGAAAACTTGGCTATGGTCATTATCCCCTGCCTTCTCTTTGTTTTTTAAGAGTTTATTTAATTCTTACCACTGTGCTTATTGGAATCCAAGAGTTTTAGAATCCCTTTTCTCTATACTGTTTAGTAATGACACACTAACCTAGCAATTATGTGGAAAAAAAAAAGAATCAGAAACCCCATATTAGTGGAAGTAAACATTTAGAAAAATTTATATATGTCTTCTAGTTTTGTTTTAGGTCAAACTCTTCTCCTGCCTGCTTAGTTTCCTGGATTGGAATACCAGGTATTATCTATTGTCATTCCTTCAATTTATCTGGAAAGTCACATATGTCCAAATATTTGGGAAAGGTAATGAGGGTCCTGGAGTGTCCAAATCTATAGACCGCAGCAAGAGGAGAAAGTGCTCTCATTTCACGACAGCATGAATCAGTTCTGGGTTCTAGCGGATACTCAAAGGCTTACTGAAACTTAAAATGAATCAGTATTTAAATCAATATATACAATCCATCTTTATTTTAAAAGAATCTGTTAATACTTTCAAAATTGAATGAAAGGCTGCTGTGTTTACTTATGCTGCAAGGTGGCATTGCTTGTTTGAAAACTCAGGAAGATAATATTGTTTCTGAAGTTAAAATTCAGTCACACATGGGATGGAATTTACCATGTAAATTATGTAGGTCATGTAAACATTGTTTCTGGCTTTCAGAAAATATTGAGCAGTTTACCATTTCCAATTGGAAATAAAGCCAAGCAAATGAAACTAGGAAAGAGGATTATAAAAAAATGCACTGTTCCCTTCAGTTGGCTTCTCTTTCTGCTTACTCATTATAGTCATTATATTTACAAAACAATTAAAACACAGAAATCATCATCAGGAAGCTTCCTAGACACTCTTAAAATTGTTCATTGAATCCAGGAGATGTGGATTATCACCATCATTACCTAAGAAGCAAGGCAACTTGAAGTCTACGTAAAGTTTTAAAAAGAAGAGCTTATTTTACTGAATAAATAAAAAATAAATTATTTCCTAATGAATACTTTAGTATGTCACTGGTAAGTTAACTAACATGTTCTGCCTATTTTAAAACAATCAGTACACATAGCTTATTTCTATTTCCTTAGTCCTATGTTTTTCCATTTCATCATGAGAAATCATGTATGAAAGCAAGTTTCAGTACTCTGCCCCTCAAGATTCTGATAAGTCTGTGTTTGGGTACAAACATTTGCATTCTGCTCTTCTAAAAATTTTCCCCATATGCTTCTGATGTTGCTGGTCTGTGGACCACATTTGCAGGACCATGGTCTCAAACTACCAAAAAAATTCAGGAAATAAATCATCATTTAAAAATAAATATTTAGTATTTGTTGGAGAAATACACTGCTTCAACATTTTCAAACAGCTAATTTATTTCTCATGAAGAGGATGTATCCAGGCAAAACATGGGATATTTTCTACACCTCCTCAAATTTACACCAAAAATGTAGTCCCAGCTACTCAGAGACTGAGGCAGGAGAAAGGCATAAACCCGGGAGGCGGAGCTTGCAGTGAGCCGAGATCGCGCCACTGCACTCCAGCCTGGGCGACAAAGCGAGACTCCGTCTCAAAAAAAAAAAAAAAAAAATTTAGATATAAGAGGACATTTAACCCAAAGAAACAATTAAGGGAAATAAGGTCTTCAGATATGTGTAGGATATCATATAGATTTTATACCATATAAATATATAGATTTTATACCATACACTACTGATTTACATTGCACAAAAAAGCCTCCTGATTAAAACAGTTTGTATGTATTAGGAGCATTTCTGAGATAAATTTTGTCAGCACATATGATGAACCAAACTTATGGCTATCAATCCCATGATTATATTGTAAATAAACATAAAGTTCTCTAAATAGGGTGTTTACAATATAACACAAATTCTAAAGGGAATCAATTTTGTGTCGTTCCACAAGCAGAACTAAGATTAATAAATAGAAATTAAGAGAGTCGAATTTGGGCACCCATCAGGTTTTTTGATTTGGGTAACATTATGCAGTAGGAGTTTTCTGTCAATGGAAACATTCAGTTAACATCTGAATGGCCGGCCACCTTGCAGAAAAATTGTCAAGGGGATTCTTACACTAGATTTCTTACTTTCAAATCTAAAAGTCTGTGCTTTTTGATAATGAATACAAAAATTTTAAAATATAGTTGAGGAGCTTAGAGACTAAATAAATATAAATAAAGCATGAATACACTTACATTCCATTTATAAGAAATATTTAGACATCTAAATTTTGCATATAGTGGAGAGTATTGACCACTCCTCAATCTGTTCCCTTCTTTTTCCTGGGAGCATGGTTTCCTGGCCAGACTGCATTTCTCAGCTTCCTTTGTAACTAGGCACAGTTAAATGTGGCTGTGAACCTCAGTTCTGACGAATAGAGTATTTGAAAGTAATGTATACAGGGTTCACTTCATTTAATGAAAAGACTTTTGCAGAGTACTGACTCTCCCTCATTCCTTCCTAAGGACTGAAGAGTTGGATACATGAAATACCCATGGAAGTCTTGTGTATAAAGTAGCAGGGTTAACCATTCCACCGGATTTTTTGGATTAATTTTTGGGGTCAGAACCCACCCACCATCCTTCCACTGAGAAAGAAATGAACTAACTTTGAAAATTAACTTATGGATCTTTGTGTTACTGCAACATATTCTTCCCTATGCCTAATGCACTGCAAATTAAGAATTTTCAGAAATCATTTTTGGTTTAAACACAGGGAAAAATCTATTTAGTTAGCTGGCCTAATGACATAACAATTATTTGTAGAACTGTTGAAATAGAAAGGACACTACTTATTTACATTGCACAAAAAGCCTCCTGAGTAAAACAGTTTGTATGTATTAGGAGCATTCCTGAGATAAATTTTAGCAGCACATATGATGAACCAAACTTATGGCTATCAATCCCATGATTATATTGTAAATAAAGTTCTCTAAATAGGGTGTTTATAATGTAACACAAGTTCTAAAAAGATGATACATTAGATTTCTTATTTGTATATTGGGTGGTATAAAATATGTCTACATTTTACAGTTCTAAACAATATACAAGGTAATTATTCAGTACAATTATTTATCATAAACCATAGTAATTGAATAATTTATATTTAATTAATTATACAATTAGTAATTTATAAAACATGTTTCAGTGGGTGTTAGCACAGAATCACCTCACTATATCATCATTATCTCTAAAGATAATAGTTTTTATATCATTTTACATAAGCGGAATCTGAGACTCAGACAGCTGTGAAGCGACACAGTTAGTAGTAAGGCCATAGATTTACTTTCAGTTTAGACCCCCACGAATCATGCCACTCGAGTTAATTTAGTTGTTTTTTGTGGTCGATTGTTATAATGATAACTCCCAATGTGAAGTCATCTGTCTCATCGATGACTTCACTGCACTTGTGAAGTCCCTGTCTCATCGATCTAGGCAAAGCTATATGTGACTTGCTTTGGCCAATGACCGTTACCAGATGAGATGCCTGCATACACAGGAAAAGCCCTTCTGAATTGGGGCTTGAACTTTCTTGCTCTTGATAACACTGCTGCCGTGTAGAAGCCTGGGATAGCCCATCTGAAGACAAGACCATGAGGAGTAGACATGAGCCTTCCTAGCTGAGGCCCCAAGCTCACACACCAGCTGATTACAGTCACATGAGTGACCCCAGGCAAGATCAACAAGTGAACTAACAAGCCGGGCCTACCCAAAATCATAGGCAAATAAATGATTGGTCTTTTAAATCACCAAGTTTTACAGTGGCTTAATTAACTGCAATAAATAGATACAGCTTGCAATCCAGGGCAATTGTGGTATATCTTCAAATGCATTTCTGTAATTGACCTAGTTTTCCAAGACTTCAGGATATAGTCATCTATAAGTACAATTTTAATCTCATTCTTTGTAGCCCTCCCATATTCCCTCCAAAGATCTAATCAACACACTGTAAACTTCTTGATTTGCTTTGCTCTTATTTTATTTTAACTCTTTCAGGAAACTATGTGTGAACTTAGTGTAATAGCTACAAGAGAGTTCATACAGGTCTTAAAATTACTTAATTTATTGAGCTATATATTTTTAATATGTATTTTTTTCTTCATGTAGATTTTTACTTTATATTAAAAAAAAAAAAATGTTTACCTAGATGGTAGCCAGAATGACAAGAGAATTTAGAACAGCATTTTCTAACAGAGGTTGGCCCCCTTTTAAGAGAAATGTGTCATGGTTTTAGCAACCAAACTGCTTCTTGACTTTTAATGACAGAGGGTAAAGAATATATGACTATTCTGTGACCATCAATTCTCCTGACAGCAGGAGCTGCCACAGGAGGTATAAAGGAAATTGTGTAGGAGGTACGAAATATTACCCCCACACTCCCCAGGCATGCTGACTTTGGCACATACATCATAGGACCCTGGTTACTGCATGGAATCCTCAAATATAAGTGGAGTTGTGGGAGATTGTGTGTTGAAAAGTACAGGCCAGCATGGTTTTAATTTAATGTCTTTTTTTTAAAGAAAATTACATGCTACATAACAGTGATGAAAAGGTTTAGTGAGGTATGGGGTTTGTTTTGGGAACCCAGATCCTGATAACTTTTACTTGGAATGTTCTTCTAGGCCTGCCCATGTATAGTAACACAGGCAGAGAGTTTGGATAGCATATTTTCCTTTAAAGTCAAAGAAGGTCAATGTCTACTCATGTTCTATCTCTGCCATGGTGTGCATGCCCTAGTGATATCTGAGTCTATTCACAGAGTGTACTCACAATAGTATATTATGTGACAAATCAATAAATGTAAGAATGAGTGAATAAATGAAATGTAGCATGACCAAATTCTTTTTCTTTGATTCACTTTCTCTGTAATTTTTTTCTGTTCCATTCCAGTTTATAGTAGATGTGTGGTTTAAGTGAGCACTGACTTAAAAAAACAGATCATGTTATTTGAGCCAGACTTTCTGCAAAATTACAGTAACTGGAATTTGAATAGTAAAATTTGCAGAATGCAATGCTCAGTTGCATATATTACAACAAACCTTTAACATATGTGTTACTATTGTTATGAATAATAATTGTTATTATTATTATGTTTCTACAGATGAAGAAACAAATTCAGAAAGGTAAATGACTTGTCAAATTCTCATTGCTAGTAAGTGAAAGAAGTGATCCTCAAATTCAGGCTTTCTGGTCCCAGAGTATAGCTGGGTGTTTTATGCTATCTTTGTGAGATGGATGCCTCAGTGAGCTGCCCAGATCAATGCCTATCTCCTCCCAGAACTAAAGCCTTCATTTCCCCAGCTGCTGGGAGTGTTGGTGGCTGACAGTTCTCAGCTGAGTCAGCAAGTCCTCTTTGGGATTTACTCTAGACCAAAACGAGCCCAGCCCAGTCCACACTCGCACCATTTGAAAGGATGTCAGTACACCTCTAATTATTTGCTGATGCAAGGGCATAAAAGCCTGTCCACTCACCCTAGTTTTGGACTACTCTAAGGGACCACCCTAGCTGTGGAGCTTCCCAGGTATGATCAGCTGATCCCTTGGTTGCAAATGCATCACAGTTCAGCTTCACTCACTGCCTCATCCAGGTGTTGATTCCAAGAGCATCTGCCAATGAAGTAACTGTGTAGATCTGTTTCAGAGTCTGCTTTCTGGGGTATCCAACGTGTGAATTTTCATTGCAATGCTGTCTCCTTTATTAATGCATTTTGTGCGTCTTTGGAACTGTATTCATTCAGTCAACACAAATTGAGTTCTCACGTTATCAGTCAAAAATAAATTGTAAGTAACAAACAACTCTATTTTTAGCAAAAATGCATTTAAAACAAAGAATTGCATCCTTCCACGTCTTTGGAATGGCTGGACTCCCATGAATTAGTGTCAGTTTTGCCCAAGCAAGAAGATGGAGAGTGAAACAGACTTTCTTAAATGGATGACTTGTTACATTTCAGCACCTAAGCTGCAATTCTGGGGTCAGAAAGAAACTGCTAGAACCATTGGCTCCAGAGTCTCATCTTACCTACTAGATACGTACCAGTGAATTGGATGTCCTTTACCATCTTTGCTGTTTTCCTCTTTTAACATTGTTACAAATTCAAATAGATACATGCATATGATTCAAGAACATAAATCACCTCTGGAAACTTATCTGGGAGGTGTTCTGGTAAAGGTTTTCTTAACTTTCTGGTTTCTGCAGTATAGAAAGTTTTCCCAGAAGAAAGTTGGAAGAAATAAACTGTGCCAGTCTACTGTATCTACTACATGTTACAAACCAGACAGTCTTTGCCTTCAGCAACTTACATTTTAGTCAAAATATAAGATGAAAAATAAACAAATGTGGCAGACAACTTGATAATACTCTTGGATAAAGTTATTAGAAAATCAACAAACTTTACACTTGAAAGATGTTTAGGGTGGCAACAGTCAATGAAACTTGTTTCTAGAGTTATTCATATAACAGTGCCACGGTGAGACAGTTAATTGGAAAATACTACTTGGTAATGGCTGTATAAATCAAAATGGGCTTTCAAAGACAGTGTGTGAGTTTAGTTATGTGCTACTACTTATGAAATAATTCTATGGGAGTTGGCAAAACTGATTAATTAAATTTAGAGAATTTATGCTATAGGAATTAAATTTGATTGGTACTTGACCTAACTCATGTTTCTCTAGAGTTTAAATGTGAAAAGTTTAACTTTGAAGAGTTATGGGCTATAGATTATTCTATACAAGAAGTTAATATTTTGACCAAAAAAAGAAAGCCCCAAAAAAGACAAAACAGTAGCTAGTTTTGCAGCATGAGTCAGAGCAAATCACACAAAACTGAGTATAGAATAGTGCTGCTTAAACTGTCCTTGGTGAAGGACTCCCTTGAGAATCTAGTAAAGAATATAAACTCATTATATTTTTGAGTACAGAAATGCACACATATGTACATGTATATATACATACCAAATATTCACAAATATCAGCAGGCTCACAGATGCTTTGAACTTATGAAATCTTTCTGGAGACCTTGGGTCTTGCTTAAGAAATTCTAGACTAGAGTGGTGTTCTCTTTTACTTTTCTGAGGTTACTGTGATGTTTTAGTTCTCAAAAAGTTGAAACTTGTACACATATAAGTATTTTTGTACATATACATGTGTGCATATACACATATATGTAAAATTAAATATATCCTACCAAATGTCATACTGGTGAAGAATTCTAGCCTCAACTGGTTATCTCAAAAATTCTTGCACCCTATCAATAAAATATTTTTGAGAATTTGCTGATTATATATATAGATAATATGGGTAAAAATTATATATGCATGTATAGTCTATCTTTATAAATTGTATAAATGTATTAGACCAAAATATATAAAGTACATATACAAAATTTGAAATTTACAAAAATAAAATAAGAATGAATTTGCTTTAAAATATTATTTTCCGATTTTTTTATTATTAATACAAAAATATTGTCCTCCTTTAGTACTTCTAAAATATTTTGGGGAATCCTTTTGTCAAATGGGAAAACCAAGTTTTCCAGAGTTTAGAAATACCATTTAACCCAACAATCCCATTACTGGGTATATACCCAAAGGATTATAAATCATTCTACTATAAAGACACATGTACACTTATGCTTATGCACACATATGCACACTATTCACAATAGCAAAGACTTGGAACCAACCCAAATGTCCATCAGTGATAGACTGGATTAAGAAAATGTGGCACATATATTCATGGAATACTATGCAGCCATAAAAAAAGATGAGTTCATGTCCTTTGCAGGGATGTGGATGAAGCTGGAAACCATCATTCTCATCAAACTGTCATGACAGAAAACCAAACACCACATGTTCTCACTCATAGGTGGGAACTGAACAATGAGAACACATTGACACAGGGTGGGGAACATCACATACTGGGGCCTGTCGGGGGGTGGGGGTCAGGGGAGGGATAGCGTTAGGAGATATACCTAATGTAAATGACGAGTTGACGGGTGCAGCAAGCCAACATGGCACATGTATACATATGTAACAAAACTGCTCATTGTGCACATGTACCCTAGATCTTAAAGTATAATAAAAAATGAGATGCTAAAACAGAAATTGGGCATTAGGTAAAAGCTAAGGTGACATGAATAATGCACTATTTTTGCAACTTCTTGTGAATTTCTAATTATTTCAAAATGAAATGTTTTGAAACACTATGGGTTTAACTAATGTCTCCGAGTCAAATATCCAAGCAATAATTTCTTTAACTTTTCAATTTCATAGATGATATGGGTCAAAATAAAGATATAGGAAATAAAAAAAGAGAATTATTTCACTTGCTTCTGTTTTTCTTTATTACACATTAGTAAAAGAGGTAAATTATTTAATACCAATTGAATACTTCTGTGATCTAGCTAAAGTCACACATTTTTTAAGCCCCTGTATCTTCATTTATATGGTTCTTTTAGAATATGATCTATATTCTCTTCAGTCCCCAAATTTTCTCTTAATTGCCTCCAAATTGATCATTCAAATAATTTTTTAAATTACTAATTCACTTAATTGCTACTAAAATATGGGATTATATTTATTGAGTTGTTTTTTGATAGACTGGGCCAATATATGGATCAGAGAAGGTTCTGCTATGCATTGTGTTTCTACAATATGAAAAACAAACCTGAATAAAAAGGCAGATTTCTTATCCTCTAATTCTAATCCACAAAATGAATGAATGAATGAATGAATGAATGAATGAATCAATCAATCAATCAATTAACTTCTCTTTAGGAAAAAATATAACCTCTTAACCCATGATAATGAAACTAGCATGGGGCCTATGTTCTGAGCACTAGGGTGCTCAGGATAGTATAGGTAGAGATAATGCCCCCCAGAACTATATCTGTTTGTCTTTCATTCTAAATTTGGTGAGAGAGTGATGTGGGCAAGGTACTAAAATAGAATAACTGTGTCTAAGCATAGAATTATCTGGGGAGGGCCTCAAAGACACTGATTAGCCAGAAAACTATTAATAATCAGAGTGACCATAATAAAGTTAGCTCAGGACATGAGTAACAATCTGCAAAGCTAAAATATATCTGTGCCTGCATCGAAGGAGTGAATTTAGAAAACTTGGTTTATTTTATGATTACTATGGGATAGAGTGCTTGAAATTAAAATGCTAGGTCACCAATCTAAGAGGAAGGTTCTGGAATTAGGAACAGTATGATATTTGATAACAGGGCTGGGTGTTTAAGTACGAGGCAGCCCTAGTGGCTTTATAATTTGCTGTTTCATTTCTGCGTGGCTCCTGCAGCCACTAGCTGGCATGAAAGGGCCCCTCTGGTGTTTTGAATCAAAAAGGAAATAAAACTCACTCACACTTCACTACAGATAACCTGAATATTTTGAATTTGGTTCATGGCAAGCAAAATGTGGACTTTGGATTTATTATAATAATAGTGGTGATATGTTGGCTGAGTTATCTCCTCTATGATTTGGAAACTTGTGAAGTAGTTGTCTGAGTTTAAGAAAAGCAATATATACCTATGGGAAATAACTTTTCTCTCATCTGAAAATAACTGGAACCTATGAACAACACTTAACAAAAAAATGTCTGTTGGTAAGTAATATAACTCAAATAGAGATGATTGATTTTTTAATTGAAGAATTAAACATTTCCTCTTAGCGTCACCCTGATCTGCTTAGATTGGCTTTGTTACTTGAATTTAGATACATTGTTATGCAATAGTGGAAAGAGACAAATGTTGCATGTTCTTTGCATTTGAAGTAATCTCTGATTTGTGTTTAATTTTCCTATTGATGTGTAATGCATAACAAATAAGTTGATATGAATGTAAAACTTCAAGTATTCAGCTCACTTACTCATATGTCCATAATAACTTTGGAAACATTACCTAAATGAATAAATAAAATCTTACCAGAAGCATTCCTTGTCTTTTCCGTGTTATCACTCCCCTAACCTCCTCCAGAGAACAACTATTTTGATTTCCATCACACAGATTGATTTTGTCTTTTGGAAATTTTTATGTAAATGTAATCATATAATATTTATGTTTGTGTATGTTTTCTTTCACTCAGTAGTATGCCTGTGAAATTTATCAATGTTGTTGAGAGTAGCAGATTACTCATTTTCATTGCCATATAATATTCCCTTGTATCAATATTCTAAAATTGTATTCACTGTAGTGTTGATGGATATTTGAATTCTGTCCAGTTTCTCACTATATCAAATAGTGATGCTGTCAACTTTTTTGTATGTGTCTTCAGTGTATATATGTACAGGTTTTCAATATCCAATATAATTGCTGTGTCACACGTATTTGTATGCTTTGCTTTAGGAGATACTGCAAGATCAGTAGTATTTTTTTTTTTTTTTTGGACACCTTTCCAAACAAATTGTACTAGCTGTCACTCTCATTGGCAGTATTTGCCCCTCAGCATTTCTGGCTTGTATATAGTGGTGTCATATTGTGGTTCTCATTCATATGTACCTGATGACTAGAAGTATTGAGCACTTTTACATGTGCTTATTAGCCATTTGGCTACTCTCCTTGTGAATGTCAGCTCAAATGTTTGCCTATTTTTTCCCCATTGGGTTGTCTATCTTTATTGTCTTGATTTGTACACATTGTTTATATATTCTGTTTATATTCAATATGTAACATTATATATATGTGTGTGTATATATATACATATATATATTTTCTTCTACTCTGCCTTTTAAACTATCTTCATGGGGTATTTTAATAAACAGGATATCTTAATTTTTACAAAGTATAATTTATCAATTGTTATCTTTTGGCTAGCACTTTATGTGTTCTTTAAAGTACAACATTATCATCCTAATTGTAAAGCTATCCACATTTATTATCTTCTACAACTTATATTACTTTATAGCTCATATTTATATCGCCACTTCATCTGGAATTTATTTTGTGTTAGGGACATAAGGGTCCAGATTTGTTAACCTATCTTTTTCCCTCATCACAATATAATGTCACCTTTCTTATAAATAGGCTGTGTATATGACTATTTCTAGATTACTTCCAGGGTCAGTTTTTTACTCTTGTGTCAATAGCATGATGTCTTAGTTATTGTGACATTTTGATAAATCTTGGTATGCTAATGTTAGTACTCTTTTATCTTGTTTTTGTTCACAATTGCTTTGCCTCATTTTTGTGTTAGAAAATTTTACACAATTTTATTAGACTTATATTTAAGAATTTGACACACTTCATTCTAAATTTAATGCTTTCTTTAACATTTTTGATCCTCTAATTCTAATACTAAGCAAATTCTAATACATATATCTGCAGATGCTTTGTGTATTTTGTGTGCACATTTAGTGCTATTTGCATACAATGTTTATTTATTTCCAAACTTTATAATTTATATTTATTTTTATAACAGTATTGCATGGGCTAGGGTATCCAGGACAAAGTTGAACAGAAGTGATAATATCAGAAACTCTTACCTTATTCTCAATCTTGGTAAGAAATTTTTATATTTCATTATCAAATACAATGTTTACTCTAGAGATTTGTAGATATTCTTTTTCAGATTAAGAAGATTATTCTTTGTTTCTAGTTTGTTAAAAGCTTTTATCATGAAAGAATATCAAATTTCATCAAAGGATTTCTTGCATCTATTGAGATAACTTTATGCCATTTTCTCTTTTATTCTGTCAATGTGATTGATTAGATTAATTGCTTCTGAATGTTAAACTTGTCTTATAGGCCTAATAACAACCTTACTTAGTTTTGATGTATTATCTGTTTTATTATTTGATTTGCTCATATTTTGTTTAGAAATTTTCAACTATGTTTCTGAAAGAAACTTACTTGTATTTTCTTTTTCTCATAAGGCCCTTGTAATATTTTAGAGGAAAGACTATGTTGACTCAAGGTGAATTGGGAATTGTCCTTTTTTTCCTCTCCTCTGAAAGTGTTTGGCAGAAATAATATTTTTTTTCCAAATTTTTTAAAGAATTTGACAGTGAATCCATCTGAGCCAAAGATTTTTTCATTAGAGTGAAGGTTTTAAATAATATATTCGATTGCATTTGTATATATCGACTTAGTCTGAATTTCTATTTATTTTTCTGTTTGCTTTGGTATATTTTGTTATTTTTTTCTCCAGAGGATATTTTTCATTCAAATTAAGAAAAATCTGACTTAGATCATAGTTCTTTAAATAAAGCAAAAGATTTTAAAACATTTTCACAAACTAAACCAAATATATTAAATATTATATATTGATAGGATATTTTAACAATAGGTCAGCGATTACATGTTACTTTGAACAAATGTCTTTATATCCCAATATGATATTAGATTAACTAAAATAGGAATGTTTTTGATAAATATTATTGATAACCCCCACGCCTTGCACATTTCAAAAACTGTGAAATCTATGTAGTTCCACCAAAGCCCAGGTTTTTTTGTTTGCTATTAGATGTTCTTAAGAGATTTTTGCACTATTTCCTGCATTATTACCCTTCTCTTGATCATACTTTTTTACAGTCGAAATGCTAGATACAGTGAAGTTTTCTTAATAATTGGAAGCCGAATTATTTATAAAATTCATGGCCTCACTGCTACCAATATTTAATAAATTATACTATGCAGTATCATATCTATTACCTGTGCCCTGGCTATTGTCTAGAATTTCAGATAGTTTTTTATTACAGATGCATTCTTTTTTTCTCAAAAAATATTTAGATAAGAAAAATGCAAAAGTTATAAATTTTGACTAGTTATTTCGAGAGAATTAACACAGATTTTAGTCCCTCCAGAAATATCACCCCAGGTTGTAAAGTCCCCTCAGTACTATTTATCTTTCTCTACTCAGAAATGAGTTCAGAGTAGAGCAAACCACAGGTAAACTCATAGGGTTTCAGTGTGATCGTGCCACAAGGTGAGGAATAGTAAGGGCAACGTTCAGGAACTAGGTCAAGAATATTAGAGAGGGCCCCACCAATTCAAATTTAGGGTAACTTGTATGAAGTCCAGAAGCAAGAACTACACAGGCTGCCTTTATTAGCAGTTTGGTTATACAAGGTCTGGGCCGGCTCCCATTCTTTGTGGCTATCCAGGCAGGCCATCTCACCTATTTAACGTGGCCGGGTGGACCAACGAAAGCACTGACAACTGGGTGCTTTTCATTGCTAATCCTGGCCCTGACTCACCACTCCATGACCTCTCTTGGTGTGTTTCCTCAGCTGGAAAGTGAAGATAATAATAATGACCTATTTAACAAGGGATGTTGTGTGGATTACCAGTTAATAACATGTTTCACAAGACAAGGCAGCATTGAGCTTGTAAATACTAATAGAAAGTTTCTCCACACTACAAAGTCAATGAGTGCTTCTCTTGAAGAAAACCCAACATGCCAGAACATGAACATACAGAGCAGTTGAAATAAGGTGAGTTTTACTTGACAGAAGAAACTTCATTTTCTAAAAGGATACTCTCGAGTTTTCCTTTGGATGGTTAGCTCACCCTTGTGCATTTAAAAGCTTTTATAAAATTCATCTATGCCTATTCCATTAGTTTAGTGTTTGTTTGGAATATATTTAGAATATATTTTTGGTATGTTTGAATACGTTTTTCCCCCAAAACTAACCGAAAGTAAATGTCATATAGCTTGACACGATATTATTGATAATATCATAAGTCTTCTGTAAAGTCAACTTGGAACATATAAAATAACAAATACACAGCTTTTACTTTGGTTACCTCATCATGGAGGGATTCTTGTTCTACTAGAGGAACTTATGTTCAACTAATGAATTTGAATTTATATACAGTTTTCTAGGACCCTAAGAAACTTGCGCAGTATCACACAGTTCATGAGTAACACAGCACATGATCTGAACTCAGTCTGAATGTAGAGCTGGGACATCCCTTAACTGTAAACAAAACGGTCTTCCATTGTTTTTATCTCACACTATGCTAGAGAGCACGGCACAACTTTTCTATCTAGTCAGAAATATCAACCATTAAAATATTGACTTTGGCATACAGAGAGCTTGTTTGGAAACTGATATAATCATGTCAACTGTAAATTAACATTTTTGAGACAACTGTAGACAACACTACTTTTTAAATAATTATTTTAAATTATTATTAGTTTTTAGAGTACTGTTGGTATTATGGTTGTGTTAAAAGACATGTATTATTTAGAGCTACATTATAAAGTATATTAGACAAAATTATGAATTGTTTGCAACATGCTTTAATATATGTCAAAAATGGGATAGGATAATAGATGAAATAAAATTAGCAAAATACTGAAAATTATGAATGTTAAATAATGGATACATTGTGTTATCTTTCAAATTTTGTGCATGTTTTAAAAGTTCATGGTAAAGATTCAAAGGAAATTATTTAAAAATTTCAAAAGTTCAAAATTTGAGTTATTACAAGATCACTGTTTAAACAAATGAATATGTCTCCCATTCACAATTGCTATAAAGAGAATAAAATACCTAGGAATACAGCTTACAAGGAATGTGAAGGACCTCTTCAAGGAGAACTACAAAACACTGGTCAAACAAATAAGAGAGGACACAAACAAATGGAAAAACATTCCATGCTCATGGATAGGAAGAACCAATATCATGAAAATGGTCATACTGCTCAAAATCATTTGTAGATTCAATGCTATCCCTACCAAGCTACCTCAAGCTACCATTGACTTTATTCATAGAACTAGAAAAAACTGCCTTAAATTTCATATGGAACCAAAAAGACCCTGTATAGCTAAGACGATTCTATACAAAAAGAACAAAGCTGGAGGCATTACGCTACCTGACTTCAAACTATACTACAAGGCTACAGTAACCAAAACAGCATGGTACTGGTACAAAAATACATATATAGACCACTGGAACAGAACAGAGACCTCAGAAATAATGCCACACATCTATAACCATCTGATCTTCAACAAACCTGACAAAAACAAGCAATGGGGAAATAATTCCTTATTTAATAAATGGTGTTGGGAAAACTGGCTAGTCATATGCAAAAAAAAACCCCCTGAAACTGGAGCCCTTCCTTACACCTTATACAAAAATTAAGATGGATTAAAGACTTAAATGTAAAACGTGAAACCATAAAAACCCTAGGAAAAAACAGGCAATACCATTCAGGACATGGGTATGGGAAAAGACTTCATGTCTAAAACACCAAAAGCAATGGCAATAAACCTGAAATTGACAAATGGGATCTAATTAAACTAAAGAGCTTCTGCACAGCAAAAGGAACTATCATCAGAGTGAACAGGCAACCTACAGAATGGAAGAAAATTTTTGCAGTCTATCCATATAACAAAGAGCTAATATCCAGAATCTACCAAGAACTTAAATAAATTTACAAGAAAAAAACAGCCCATCAAAAAGTGGGCCTAGGATATGAACAGACATTTCTCAAAAGAAGACATTTATGTGGCCAACAAACATATTTTAAAAAGCCCATCATCACTGGTCATTAGAGAAATGCAAATCAAAACCACAATGAGATACAATCTTATGCCAGTTAGAATGGCGACCATTAAAAAGTCACCAAACGGCCAGGCACAGTGTGGCTCATGCCTGTAATCCCAGCACTTTGGGAGGCTGAGGCGGGTGGATCTCAAGGTCAGGAGATTAAGACCATCCTGGCTAACACAGTGAAAACCCATCTCTACTAAAAAAAAAATACAAAAAATTAGCTGGGTATGGTGGTGGGCACCTGTAGTCCCAGCTACTTGGGAGGCTGAGGCAGGAGAATGATGTGAACCCGGGAGGCAGAGCTTGCAGTGAGCCAAGATCGTGCCACTGCACTCCAGCTTGGGCTACAGAGCCAGACTTTGTCTCAAAAAAAAAAAAAAAAAAGTCAGGAAGCAGCAGCAGATGCTGGAGAGAACATGGAGAAATAGGAACACTTTAACACTGTTGGTGGGAGTGTAAATTAGTTCAACCATTGTAGAAAACAATATGGTGATTCCTCAAGGATCTAGAACCAGAAATACCATTTGACACAGCAATCCCATTACTGGGTATATACTCAAAGGATTATAAAACATTCTACTATAAAGGCATATGCACACGTATGTTTATTGCAGCACTATTCACAATAGCAAAGACTTGGAACCAACCCAAATGCCCATCAATGATAGACTGGATAAAGAAAATGTGGCACATATACACCATGGAATACTATGCAGCCATAAAGAAGGATGAGTTCATGTCCTTTGCAGGGACATAGATGAAGCTGGAAACTGTCATTCTCAGCAAACTAACACAGGAACAGAAAACCAAACACTGCATGTTCTCACTCATAAGTGGGAGTTGAACAATGAGAACACATGGACACAGGGAGGGAAACATCACACACCAGGTCCTGTCAGGGGGTGGGGAGGGGCTAAGGGAAGGACAACATTAGGAGAAATACCTAAGGTAGGTGATGGGTTGATGGGTGCAGCAAACCACCATGGCACGTGTATACCTATGTAACAAACCTGCACGTTCTGCACATGTATCCCAGAACTTAAAGTATAATAAAAGCAAAACAAAACAAAAACAAAAACAAAAACAAAAATGAATGTGTCCACTTTAAAGAGTTTGTGGCATAGAGCTTCACTTTCCATCTTGAACCCATCCCATAGAAATGTTACACTGGATCTGTTAGATTAAAAACTTACCTTAAGAATTAGAGAGAAGTAGATCATTTCAAAACAGGCAAAGTTTGATGAGAACGAGAGGTGTAAAGAAGGAAGTTGATCAGGCAATTTGGGGAGTGAAGATATCTGAGTGTAAACTCAAACAGGGGCACCATGAAAATATCAATCTCCCAGTGGGGCTGAATGACCAAAAAAGAAGTATGGAAAATGTAGCAATAAATGTCTATTGGAAAATTATAGGCATTTAGAATGATGTCTTTAGACAATGTTTTCCCAGGTCCATTTCTAAAAAGGTACTTCAGAGTTTTCTTAAATAAATGATAAAATCAAATTGTATTCTTTTTATACCTTTTATATTATTTTAAATTGGTAAAGAAAAACTATAGCTAAATGCACATACTAAATTATATTTAATAAAAATGTCCAAAGACATTATATCAAAAAGTGTTTACTTGTACAACAACGCTAACTCATTGTTTATTCAGTCTTTAAACAAATATTTTCTTTTTTTCTAAAATATATTTTTAAAAAACTAATATTAATTAAAAATCTTCTTTTTACACTCAGGCCTACCTATAGCACATGTGCACCACACTTGGTAAAATGCCAGGCAGGGCTCAGATGTATCTGCTCTGAGCAGATGCTTAACATAGCAATGAACAGGAGTACAATAAAAAGTAAATACAAATATAATAACATTGTTCCAAAGTGAGATATTAGTATAAATATTACAATTGAGAAAATATATATATGTTGATAAATAGTTTACATTTGCTAAATAGCTGTCAAATGTAGCAGGTTAGAAACAGTTTGATGATTTTGTGGGCTTTTTTTTTTTTATGATTTATTTAATAACTGAACAGTTTTAATTTGCCCATCCAGGTTCTGTAACAGTGTTACCACCTCACAAGAACAGATAAGTATTTACAACAAAATGGAAAAACTGTATTAAAACTTTGAATATTTCAGTATTTGACAAAGGTCCCTCCTCTTCTCTGAAAAATTGCTGAAATTGTTGTAAGTGATACTTCTGATCATCAAGAAAAATCCCATCAGAAATGAAAATTGAAACTGGATGACAAAAATGTTCCATGATTTTCACCATGTCTAGCACATTAAAGAACATTAGATATCATGAGTGATTCAAATTTGATGTTGTTTTCTCTTTGCTCAGCTTGTGATCCCAAATGGTTTTCTCTTGGGTGGATCCGTGTGGAGTATAAATATCGTGGAGTGTGGCTTAAAAATGTGAACTCTAGAGCCAGATTTTCTGGGTTTAAATCCTGGCTAAGCCTTTTAGTAGCTGTGTAACCTTGGAGAAATGACTAAACCTCAGCCCAGTTTCCTCATCTGTGAAACACATATTATAGAAATCTAATGGTGATTAATGAATTAATATTAATAAAGTGTATGGAGGTCGGACGTGGTGGCTCGCGCCTGTAATCCCAGCTCTTTGGGAAGCCAAGGCAGGTGGATCACTTGAGGCCAGGAGTTCGAGACCAGCCTGGCCAACATGGTGAAAACCCACCTCTACTAAAAATACAAAAAAATTTGCCAGGTGTGGTGGCACGTGCCTGTAGTCCCAGTCACTTGGGAGGCTGAGGTAGTGGGGAGGAGGTTGCAGTGAGCCAAGAGGGTGCCATTGAACTCAAGCCTGAGCAACAAAGTGAGACTTCATGTCAAAAAAAATAATAATAATAAAATAAAAAGTATATGGAAGAGTGTCTCCACATAGTGCTATACAAGTGTTTGTGATTTAAACAAAAATAAATTAATATAGAATCTTGAATGGGAGACTAAATTGCAGAGTAAGGTTGAGCACTTTCTCTTTGCAGTTACTTTTTTTTTTGCAAATTGGTGTTTTCTAATGTATTCCTGAAGATTAAATCATTTTGAATGATTGGATATTAAAATGATAGTGGTATAAAGTTGAGTCCGGCACTATGGGAAAAAGTTATTTTACATTTGGGCCGTATAAATATGCCACTTATTCTCATTTGTAGAGTACTAAGATTGCACCATCTGAAAGATAGGCTTCATAGAATTTATCTTCTAACATTGTTAAACATCAAATAACAGTCTCTAACTTTTCATTAAGCAGACTATAGCAGTTCTTAACTGTTAAATGTGCTGTGCTGACACATGCATAAATTAAGGAACAATTTACATAATTCTGGCACTCAGAACTTGATTTTTTCAAAGGTTTTGATATAGATTTGTACAACATAGAACTTTAAAATTTTTAAGTATGAAATATAACTTTTGAAAGCATAGAAGTGTAATTTGAGTATTAAGAAATTCTGATTCTCTTGGGTTTGAATTGTATTTTTAAATTTAGGTTTTTGATTCTTTTACTCGATTTAGACATAAACTTTAAAATAACAGGATGTGCTTGAACATTCAGAAGCACATTATTACCCGTACCTCTTTAAACAAGTTGGAGCGTTTTTCCCTTTCAGAATCTGAGCTGTCAATCACTCAACAGATCTTTTTTTTTCCTGTTCTTTTGCGCCAAAATCCACTACTTCTAAGTTGTTTGGCTCTCCATTAGCCCTCACAAGCTGAAATTTTACACTGAATAAACTAACAATTTCATTTTATGTAGTTTCCTACTTTTATATCAGAAAGATGGACTCCAGTGGTGGAATATAATCTCAGCAGTGATAATTGAATACCAAGGGTTCAAACCTACAAAAGATGCATTTTTCTGAGTAGCACATTCAGTTGGCCTTGAACTCCTACAAGTTTCCAGATTCAATACTTCTGAACCTCTCTGTTCACGCAAATATCCAAGAAGTGCCGGTCTGTGACAGACCCATCAGCAACACTTTAGATGCCATGTGAGTTCTGAATGGGCTGTACCAGAAAACATCAGCTGCAACCCTGCATCTCATTCAGCCTAGAAATTCATGTTGCTTTTGTTCTGCAGCAATCTGGAGTGTGTTATCCATATAAAGCAAAAATATGCAAACAAGCACACTCTAATGGGCTTTAGTAGTTGATTTAGGGTTAGTTTTCCTTACTTCATCATTTCTAAAAAGGTACATGTTGAAACACCACGAAATGGTATGCATGTTTTGCTCAATTTTGGTTAAAAAGAGGTGGCTTACTTTAGGGAAGTGGCCCCAGCTAGTTCGTGGTTTGGAAGATGTAAAGTACGTTAACACCAGACTTGCCTGGGAGGTGAAACCTTAGCTTTTCAGTAAGAGGTGCGTGTGTGTGTGCGTGTGTGTGTGTGTGTGTGTAAATCTGTTTTTGCCAGATTGAAGGTAATTTGCTCGTGATTCAAATCATAATTTGGTTAATATACTTACATTTACTCCTCAGGCAAATTATTATTTCAAATTATCTTAAGTACCTCATAAATAATTTTTGTAGAAATAATGAGGATCTTGTGAATATCATAATGAATATATGTCCCTAAGTGGAATTAATGAACATACATTTTTTGTTATGTGCTGGTTTGATAACTTGGTATTTGGAGATATATCCTTTGCTATTTAATTAATGGGTTTGGTTGTATTTTATTTATAATCAACATACTAATTTTACATATTTATATGTGATGTTTTGATGCAAATATACATTGTATAATGACGAAAACAGAATATTTAATGTATCCATCATTTCAAACACTTATCACTTCTTTGTTATGAGAGCATTCAAAATCTTCTCTTACTAGCTATTTTTAAATGTACAATATTGTTAACTATAGTCACCACACTGTGCAAGAGAGCACCAGAACGTATTCTTCCTGCCTAACTATAACGTTATACCCATTGACCAATCTCTTTCTATCCCTTCCCACCTTCCCAGGTTCTGGTTGCCACCAATTTACTATCTTCATGAGATCCAATTTTTTACCTCCCACATATGAATGAAAACATGAAAGATATGTTTTTCAGTGCTTGTCTTACTTCACTTAGCACGTCTTCCAGGTCCATCCATGTTGCCACAGATTTATTTTTTATGGCCAAATAGTATTCCATTGTGTATATATACCACATTTTCTTTATCCATTCATCCATCAATGGGCACTTAGACTGATTCCCTGTCTTAGCCATGGTGAATAGTGCTGCAATAAACATGAGTGAGCAGAAGATATGGTTTGGCTCTGTGTCCCCACCCAAATCTCACCTTGGACTGTAATAATCCCCACATATAGTGGGAGGGACCCTGGTGGGAGGTATTGAATCACGGGGGTGGGTTTTTCTCAGGCTGGTCTTGTGATAGTGAATAAGTCTCACAAAATCTGATGGTTTTGTAAAGGGGAGTTCTCCTGCACACGCTCTCTTGCCTGACAACATGTAAGCCATCCCTTTGTTCTTCCACAGGCTTCTGCCATGATTGTGAGGCCTCCCTAGCCATGTGGAACTGTGAGTCTATTAAACTCTTTCCTTTATAAATTACCCCTTCTCAAGTATGTCTTTATTAGCAGCATGAGAACTGACTAATACAGTAGCTATCTCTTCAACATACCGATTTCATTTCCTTTGGATGTATACCCAGTAGTGGGATTGTTGGATCATATGGTAGTTCCAGTTTTAATCTTTTGAGAAACCTTTTACTAGTTTCCGTAATGGTTATACTACTTTACATTCCCACCAATAATGTATAAAAGTTCCCCTTTCTCCTCATCCGTGCCAGCATGTTAATTTTGCCTCCACATCCATGCCAGCATGTTAAATTTTGTCTTAATAGTCATTCTAATCAGAGTGAGGTGATACACAATTCTGGTTTTCATTTGCACCTGCCTGGTGATTAGTGATGCTGAACATTTTTTCATATACCTGCTGGTCATTTGTATTTCTTCTTTTGGGAAATGTCTATTCAAATCTTTCATCCATTTTGATACATCAATATAAACATCATATTTTCCATTATACTTTATTTATACTATTACCGATTCCTCAGAAAATTCTCTCTCATCTTTTATATTAATAATATATTCTCTCTATATAATATATTTTTAAATAAAATTTACATTTATATTTTAATGGGAGTTAACTTACCTAAAATTGCATGAATCACAAGACCTTCCACTGCAGACAGACTAGAGTGAATCCTCAGGAGTAGAGGAAATTTGATTCCTAATCTCAATTTGGTTGCAAAGTTCTTTGTTTGACAAGCAACTCACATACCCAATGATCATCACTGCTATGCTTTGTTTAGGTTCTTTTTCTGACTGAACTGTCCCTCACATGTTACCACACAGGAAAAGTTGACCCATCTTTTATCTTTCAAAACCTACTTCTCCTTTTATACTTTCTCTTACTACTGAATCAAATATCTTTCCTTTTTCCAAATTGATAAAATCATAACACATTAATATTAGAAATGTCTTACAAAATAACATAGGCTTACATACCAGTTAAAACAATCACCAATCCAACAATATCCACAACAGATAATCAGACAATCTGAATGCTATCCTTGCCAGGAAGGTCAGTCAGCCAGAAGAAATCCTATTCTAATCTTGGGAAACCTCAACTATTAAAAATGTCACCCCAAGACATGAAATTCTGTAGCAGAGTTGCAATAAAAGTCAATACACTGCATAAGTGGAAACATGCAAAAATCTGAGGCTAAATATATTATTTTTTACGTTAACAAAATCATTTTTCTCTCCCCTAGAGAAGTCTCCCTCTAGACCTCAAATACACCCCTTGTCTGGGAGAGTTGAATATATTTGGGTAGTAACCAAGTAGGATCTTTGCCCTGTAAGAAAGCATTTCTTCCACTTCAGTATAGGAGCAGTGAAGGAAGCCAGTCATCTACCCTCCCCCACCACACACACACACACACATGTGTGTGCATACATCCTTAAACCTACTTCCCTGCTTTAACTCTGCCAAGCCAGGAAGAAGGATGTAGAATTTTTAAATTAATTTTTCATTGATACATAATAGATGTACATATTTTGGTACTACATTGATAATTTAATACATTCCTATAATTTCTAAAGATCAAATCAGTGTAAATGTAATAATTATCACCTTAAATATTTGTCTTTTCTTTATGTTAGACATTCAAATTATTCTCTTCTAGCTATTTTTGAAATATACAATAGATATTGTAAACTATAGTCACCCTACTATCAAACACTAAGTATTATATCTTCTCTCAAATTGCATGTTTACCCCATTAATCAACTTCTCTTCATCCTGCCCTCCCCAGTACACTTCCCAGACTTTGGTAACTGCCAATTTACTCTCTATCTTCATAAGATCCTTTTTTTTTTTTTTTTTAGCTCTCCCAAATGAGTGAGAACATGTGATATTTGCTATTTGTCTTTCTGACTTTGTCTTATTTCACTTAACATAATGGTCTCCAGCTCCATTCATGTTGCTGCGAGTGACAGGATTTCCTTCTTTTTATGGTTAAATAATATTCCACTTTGTGTGTGTGTATACACATGCATACACACCACATTTCTTTATCCATTAATCCATTGACAGACATAGATTGATTTCATATTTTCGCTATTGTGAATAGCACTGCAATAAACATGGAAGTGCAGATATCTCTTCAATATTATGATTTTTCCCTTTGAATATATACTCTGTAGTGGAAATGCTGGATCATATGATAGTTCTGTCTTAAATTTTTTGAGAAACCTCCATACCGTTTTCCATAGTGACTGTACTAATTGTATTCCCACCAACAGTGTACTAAGATTCCCCTTTCTCCACATCTTTGCCAGCACCTGTTATTTCATTTTTTATAAAAGGTATTATACCCGGGGTGAGATGTTATTTCATTGTGTTTTAATTTGCATTTCTCTGATGATATGTGATGTTGAGCATTTTTAAAATATATGTTTTTGTCATTTATATGTCTTCTTTTGAGAAATGTCTACTCATATCTTTTCCTCATTGTTTTATTGCATTATTTATTTTTTGCTATTGCATCATTTGAGCTCCTTAGATATTCTGCTTATTAATCCCTTGTCAGATTGATAATTTGAAAACATTTTATCCCATTCTATGGCTTGTCTTTTCACTTTGTTGACTGTTTCCTTTGCTGTGCACAAGAATTTTAGCTTGATGTAATCCTAATTGTATATTTTTGCTTTGATTGTCTATGCTTTTGAGATCTTACACACAAAATCTTTACACAGACTAATGTCCTGGATCTTTTCCCCAATGTTTTCCTCTAGTATTTTCATAGTTATAGGTCTTCAATTAAAATATTTAATCCATTTTGATTTGATTTTTATATATGGTTACGTATAAAAAGGGTCTTTTCATTCTTCTGCATATGTTATTTTTCTGTTTTCCCACACCATTTAATGAGGAGGCTGTCCTTTTTCCATTAAATGTTCTTGGCACCTGTGTCAAAAATGAGTTGACTGTAATGCATAGGTTTATATCTGAGCTCTCTACTCTATTCCATTGGTCTATATGTCAGTTTTCACACCAGTAACATGCTGATTTGGTTACTATAGCTTTGTAGTATATTTTGAAGTTAGATAGTGTGATGCCTTCAGTTTTGTTGTATTTGCTCAGAATTGCTTTGGCTATTCAGAGTACTTTTGTGATTCCACATGAATTTTAGAATTCTTTTCTATATTTATGAAGAATGTCATTGACATTTTTTGGAGATTGCATTGAATATGCAAATTTCTTTAGGTAACATGGTCATTTTAACAATATTGATTCTTCCAATCCACGTGCATGGAATATCTTTCCTTTTGTGTCATCTTCCATTTCTTTTTTTTTTTTTAACTTTTCTTTTTATTTAAAATTATTATTATACTTTAAGTTCTAGGGTATATGTGCATAATGTGCAGGTTTGTTACATATGTATACTTGTGCCATGTTGGTGTGCTGCACCCATCAACTCGTCAGCACCCATCAACTCGTCATCATCTTCCATTTCTATCATCAGTGTTATTCAGTTTTTGTAGTATAGATCTTTCACTTCTTTGATTGAATTTATTCCCAGGAATTTGATATTCTGTGTAGCTATTGTAAATGGGATTGCTTTCTTGATTTCTTTTTCAGATTATTTGCTGTTGGCTTATATAAATGCTATTGATTTTTGTATGTGATTTTGTATTCTGCAATCTTACTGAATTCGTTTATCAGTTCTAATAGTTTCTCTTTTATTAACAGTTCTTTAGGTTTCTCTAAGTATAACATCATATTATTTGCAAACAAGACTACTTTGGTTTCTTTTCCTATTTGGATGCCCTTTATTTCTTTCTCTTCCCTAATTTCTCTGCCCAGGACTTCCAGTATTAAGTTGAGTAAAAGTCATGAAAGTGGACATGCTTGTCTTGTTCCAAATCTTAAGAGGAAAGGCCGTCAATTTTTCCCTACTCCTCATCATGATGTTAGTTGTGGGTTTGTCATATATGGCCTTTATTATTTTTAGGTATATTGTGTCTATGCTTACCTTGTTAAGGGATTTTATCATAAACAATGTTGAATTTTATCAAATGCTTTTTTGACATCTATTGAAATAATCATATATTTATTGTTCTTGGTCCTGTTAATGTGATGTATCTCATTTATTGACTTGTGTATGTTGAGCCATCCTTGCATCCCTGCCATGATACCTACTTGGTCATGATTAATATTTTTAATGTGTTATTAAATTCAGTTAGCTAGTATATTGTTGAGAATTTTTCCAACATATTCATCACTAATATTGTTCTGTAGTTTTTTGTTGTTGTTTTGTCTTTCTCTGGTTTTTGTATCAGGGTAATGCTGGCCTGGTAGAATAAATTTGGAAGCTTTTGTTCCTCTAATTTTTGTGAAGAGTTTGAGTGGAATTGATATTAGTTTTCTAAAGAATGTTTTGTGTAATTCAGCAGGAAACCATCAAGTTCTGGATTTTTCTTTCATGGAAGACTTTTTATTGCAGTTTCAATCTCATTATTCATTATTGGTTTGTTCAGATTTTATATTCTTCATTATTCAATCTTTGTAGGTTGTATGTGTAAAAGAATTTGTGTTGGGTGTTGTGGCTCATTTTTATAATCCCAGCACTTTGGGAGACTGAGGTAGGGAGATCACTTGAACCCAGGAGTTCAGGACCAACCTGGGCAACATGGCAAAACCCCATTTCTACCAAAAAAAAAAAAAAAAATAGCCAGGTACTTGAGAGACTGAAGTGGGAGAATCACTTAAGCCTGGGAGGAAGAGGTTGCAGTGAACTGAGATGATGCTTCTGCACTCCAGCCTGGGCAACAGAGTGAGATTTCTCCTAGGTTTTCTAATTCTTTGCCGTATAGCTGTTAGTAATAGTTTCTAATGATTCTTTATGTTTCTATGGTCTCATTTGTTATGTGTCCTGTTTAATTTCTGATTTTATTTATTTGTGTCTTCTTTTTTCTTAGTCTAGCAAAAGATTTATCATTTTTATCTTTTCAAAAAAACAAACTTTTTATTTAACTGATTTGCTGGACTTTTTAGTTTTAATTTCATTTATTTTTGCTCTCATTTTTATTGTTTCTTTCTACTAATTTTGGGTTTGGGTTGTTCTTACTTTTCTACCTCCTAGAAGTGCCATGTTAGGTTGTTTATTTAAAATCTTTCTGCTTTTTAGATAGAGCTGCTTATTGCTATAAATTGCCCTCTTAGCTTTAGTTTTACTGTATCTCATAGGTTTTGGTATGTTCTATTTCTTTTTTCACTTATTTAAAAAAATTTTAATCTCCTTCTTAATTTCTTCATTGACTCATTGGTCAGCCAGAAACACATTAATTTATGTGTTTGTATATTTTCCAAAGTTCCTGTTATTGTTGATTTCTAGTTTTCTAGTTTTATGCCATCGTGGCTAGAAAAAATACTTAATATAGTTTATACTTTCTTGAATTTGTTGAGACCTGTTTTTTGGCTTAAGACATGGTCTATTCTGAAGAATGTTCCGTGTGCTGATGAAAAGAATGTGTATCCTGCAGCAGTTGGATGAAATGTTCTGTAATGTCCATTAGGCCTATTTAGTCTAGTGTGTAGTTTAGCTTTGATGTCTCTTTGCTGATTTTCTGTCTGAACGATCTGTCCATTACTGAGAGTGGAGTGTTAAACTCCTCTGCTATTGTATTTCAGTGTATCTCTCCCTTTAAATCTATTAATGTTTGCTTTATATATCTGGGAGCTCCAGTGTTGATTGCATATTTATAATTGTTATATTCTTTTGCTAGATTGACTCCTTTCTCTATGTAGTAATCTTTTAATCTCTTTTTACAATCTTGGATTTGTGATGTATTTTATTGGATATGAGTATAGCACATATGACCTCTTTTGGTTTCTATTTGCATGAAATATCTTTTCCCACCTCTTTACTTTCAAACTGTATATATCTTTATAGGCTAAATGGGTTTCTTGTAGATAGCATATAGTGGGTCTTTTTTTTTAAATTCCATTCAACCATTCTATGCCTTTTAATTGAAAAATTGAGTTTATTTGCATTCAGTGTTACCATTGATAAGTAAGGACTTAATTCTGTCATTTTTTTTGCTTATTTTTGTTGTTTTGTAACTCTCCTCTTCCTTTCTTCCTTTTCCCATCTTTTTTCTTACTGGCTTCCTTAGTGGTTAAGTGATTTTCTCCAGTAGTGTGTTTTAATTTGTGGCTTTTTATTTTTAGTGAATAGATATAACTTTTTGCATTGTTGTTACTGTAAGGCTTATAAAATATATCTTATAGATATAACAAGTTAAATTAAAGAGATGATAGTTTATTTTAGATCATAAATAAAATAATAGAAACAACTAATAAATGAAAAGACTCTACATTTTAATAACATCTCCCACATTTTGACTTTAAATTTTCTCAATTTAGATATGTTTATATAGTCTTTCTCTTAACAGATTTTTCTACCTATAATTTTTTTTAGGAATTTGTCTTTTGGGCTTCATACCAAACTTATGACTGGAATGCACACCATGATTATAGTATTAGAGCATTCTGAGTTTGTCCATGTGCTTAATTTTATAGTGGATTTTACACCTCCAAATGTTTTCTTTTTTACACTAGTGCTTTTTTGTTTCAGATTAAATAACTCCCTTTAACACTTCTTGTAAGACTGATCTGGTGGTATGAATTCTCACAGCTTTTTGTTTTCCCTATCTTTCCTTCATATTTGAAGGATAGCTTTGCTGGATACAATATTATTGGATGGCAGTTTTTTCTTTTAGACTTTTGAAAATGTTATATCACTCTTTCCTGGCATCTAGGGGTTTTTTGAGAGGTCTGTTGCCAAACAAATTAAAGCTTTTTAATGTCTTTCCCCTTCCTGCTTTTGAAATTCTCTCTACCCCTTCCCCTTGCACAGCTCTCAATTGAACACTAATATTTCTTAATTTAATATTTTGAGCACATTTATATATCTAGTAGATAATCTATTCCTTTTCATTCTTTTTTCTCCTCTGACTGTGTATTGTCAAACAGCCTGTCTTTGAGATCTCTAATACTTTCCTCTGCTTGATCCATTCTGCTATTGAGATCCTCTCATAAACTTTTCAGTTCACCAAATGTATTTCTCAGTTCCAAGATTTGTTTGATTTTTTAAATTTAATATCAATGTTAAATTTTTGATAAGTTTCTGAATTGCTCTCCTGTGTTCTCTTAGAGATTAATGAATTTCCTTAAAACTGCTGTTTGAATTATTGGTCATAGATATCATATACTGCTGTCTTGTTAAAGTCAGCAACCAGTTCCTTCCTTTATCTATTTGGGGAAGTGATAGTTCTCTTTTTGCTGTTGTTTCTTGTGAATCAATGTCTGTGTCTTTGCGTTAAAGGATCATTTATTTATTTCAGTCTTCTCTATCTGGACCGTTTTTATTTTTTTATTGGATATATTTGCTTAGAGATACTTTGCAATTTGCCTGTTGATTTTCTTTCTTTTTTTTTTTCTGATTTGCTCCCTATCTTCTTTTCAGAACTAGATGACAACTTAAGCCCAGGTTTGCCTTGATTCTAGTAAACAATCAGTGTGCTGCCCATCCCATCTCAAAGTTGATAGCTCAGTAGTGTGGAAAGGCTGGTTAGAAATTCATGCCCAGGGAAATCTGTGAAACATACTTCCTTCAGCATGGTGCTGCCGAACAGTCACTCTGATTTGACATCTCGTTTGGCCAAGTTACAAGAGCAGAGTTTCCAGGGCTGGCGAAGGCAGTCTCACGTCCTACCTTTGTCTCTGGAAGACCTCAGGAATATTTCTCCCTTCAAACACTGCTGATGCTTCCTATGAATTGAGGCAGAGACAGATGTCCCACCAGGGAAAGGTATCCTTCCACGGAAATCAAGATGGTAGCAAAGCTGGTTGTCAACCTCAATCTCACCTTTTCTAGTGTAGAAATTGTAAGTTGGTAGGGGGTGGGGGGCAATTTGCTGGGTACTTAGTGCTGGGCAGATTGAGGTCAAGGGGATCATGGATATGGAAACCCAATTCTCTTACCATCTGCTCATAGTTTTTCCAGTTCTCTGTGGCCCAGGGAGCAGTGGCCTCATATTTTAGTTTTGGCATATTACTGGTGATAACTTTGGCACTGTATATTTGCTTTTGGTTTTCTGTAGGGGAGAGTGAAGCCAGTTTACTTCTACACACCATTTTAGAACCAGAAGTCTTCCAGAATGTGGGGATTAACTTATCCACTCTGTTTTTGTAAAACGTTTATTTAGAAAATCATTTCATGAGGAAGAAGAAAAAAAGATGGAAAATAAATCCTAACGGACTATAGTTTCCCAGTGGTAAAGATCTCTTTACTGAGTTTAGTTATCTAATAAAAGATGTTGGGTAAAGTTTCCCAACATCTTTTATTAGATAACTAAACTCAGTAAGTCATCTATTTTGTAAGGTAGCTTATTTTTTTATTTTATTTTTTTCTGAATCCAACATAAATATGGATGAAACCGAATTGTTACTTCCTCCCCTCCTCCCAGTTCTTGGTCAAATAGAAAAAGTTGGATAAAATAAAAAGCCTTTACCTGAATAAATAAGAAAAAAACCTCATGAAAATATTGGATAAAATAATCAATCTATATTTATATTTATACACACACACACACACACACACACACAGGAGTCATGGTGAAAATTCTTTTTCAAATCTAATTAATGATAATTTTTTATATAATCCTATACTCCCTCCTACTGAAATCCTCAAAATATCTCAGAACTCATGACTAAGATTTTTATTTGTCTAATTTTAGGAATTTTAATGAGGTTTTGTTCTCCCAAACTTTTGTAAAAATGCTTCTGATTCTGCCAATTTGTTCAGATTTTCCAGGAGAAAATCTGTCTTTAATTTTTATGATTTAGTAGTTTTCCCAGAACTCTGAATAAAGACTCCAGTCATACAACAAATTAGTTTGTAAAGAAAAATGAACAGATTGGCAAATAAAATGATTAAACAAACCTGCAAAAAAAAATTTAGCTTATATTTGAACATATTAGAAAGATTTGTCTTTGTGATGTGAAAAGAACTTTTTATGTCTAAAAGTTACACTAACAAGAAAAATGAAGTTTGTCTTTGAGGATTCTTATTTTTAAAATCTATACAGGAGGAGAAATAATTTGCAATTACCTAGCACAAAAAAAAATGTGCATGCCTTGCAACCTAGAATTTACATTTCCAGAAAGTTCTCACACATGTGCACAAAAAGATATGTACAGGTGTTCATTTCTGTTTTACTAGTGGAAACAAAAAAAATGTTCATTAATACAGGGTAGGTAAAATATGTTACATTTATAAGATGTGATATAGAATATCAGTTATAATAATATAAATAATGTATAAAAAATAAGTCTCAAAGCAAAATGATAAGCAACTTACAAAATGATAAGACAATACAAAATCATATGGTACCATATATGTATATTTATAACAAAACACACAAAAATTCTAAATACTCTTCAAGAATGCATATAATGTAGATTCAAATGTATTAAAAAATTGTAAGTATACATATTAAGTTCATAATCATGTTTAATTCAAGGGAAAAGAAAATGACTAGATTTGAGGGAAAGCCTTCAAATTTATCTAAAGGATGTGTTATTGGTTGTATAAAAACAGATGAAACAAGTATAACCAAATTGTACTAACTTTTCATTCTGGTTGTTCAGTAAATGGTAATTCATTATATTGTTATTTGTCTATTTCCTCATTTTAGCATTTCTCAACAATAACCACAAAAACCTACATAAATGTAGTTAAATGTTAGTTATCTAAGTACAGATAGCAATAATTTATTTTATTGATTATTTGGTGTACTTAAACTCAGGCAGCCTTTGTATAGCAACCAGCAAGGTTTGTCTGTTAAGCCTATATGTATCTAGGATCACAGGAGTCCCAAAACACTTTATTCAAGATTTCCAGGTCCGAATCCATTTTTGAGGGCACTGAGTTTATTGATGAAGCCAGAAGTTGGTCCCAGGATTTTTCGAAATTTGGGGAAAAACAAGAAAATATTATTAATCTTTTCTTTCTACAATTAGACTACTTCTGTAATCTCAATATTTGTGTCATCCTAAAATTTATGTTTTGAAACCTAGTCATCAATGTTATGGTATTAAGAGGTGGAGTTGGGGAGGTGATTAGATCATGAGGGTGGAGCCCTCATAAATGAAATTAGTGTCCTTATGAAAGAGACCTCAGAGAGCTATCCCTTCCACCAAATGAGGACACAGAGGGAAGGGAAGGGAAGGTGCCATTTGCCACCGAACTCCAAATTTGCCAGTGCCTTGATCTTGAAGTTCCCAGCATTCAGAACTGAGAAATAAATGTTTGTTTTTCAAAAGCCGCCCACTTTATGGCATTTCGTTATGGCAGCCTGAATAGACTAAGACAACTATGCTACATCTAGAATCTACTTACTACTTGAGGTAAAACTTAATTTCCAGAAATCATCAAAAATTACTCTTTTGAAATGCCAACAACACATAACCCTTTTATTTTCTGTAAATTAAGATTTGGAATTTTCCCCAAAATTTTGGTTTGAAATTCATTGAACTTAGAGAGTTTCCCTTTCATGTCCCTAGTCCCATAAGGAGAACTTGTTAGGCATTTTAACAAACGTTAAGCCTCCCCATATCTACGCTTCTCATCATAAAACTTGCCTCCCTAGAGTATGTTCCTTGTGTAGAATTACTCATCAACCATGTGGCCTCCTGGTAAAATGGTGACTTCCAGTGCTGGCTTCCACTATGGATCATAAAGGAACTACATCCTTCTTTATCTTAGTAGTTGTCCAAAGCTGCATCACTAAGATATATCTGCCAGAAACTTGAAATATTGAACATGTGGTCTCCAGGCAGGGACAGTGGAAGTAAGACTATTGTAGGAACTTTTGTGGTGCCAGAACAGTTTTGGCAGGAACAGGAGTACTGGTAAAGCCTATAGCTGTAGAAAATTGGCTGCATAATTACTAGTATCAGCAACTCATAAACTGTGCTTTGTTTCTGAGTCAAGTTCTCAGCCTCAATTCTGTGAAATGAATAATTTATTTGCTGAAAATTTCCAGAGTTGCTATCTATTGCCTGCAACAAAGAACCCACTACACATTCAAGATGAATAAAAATGTCCCCAAACAGCCCCAAACAAAAACCTTTGGGAAATAGATTCTTGCATACATCTTTTATCTATGTTTAAAAAGTGGGCATTATATTAACTGTCAAAAGTTGTTTTTTTTTTTTAATTCTACATGCAAAGATGAAGCATCACTAAGAATACAACTTTATTTTAAAAATTATTTCATTTTTCTCTGTACTAAACATTCGTTTAAGTTTTCCCTGCCAGATTGACAATATGAGAAGGATGTGAAGGTATATTAAGCTGTTCCTCCATTGCTATAAAGATACCTGAGACTACGTAATTTGTAAGAGACTGAATGGGCTCACAGTCCTGCAGGTTGTACAGGAAGTATGGTGGCATCTGCTTCTGGGGAAGCCTCAGAGAACTTATATTTATAGTAGAAGGCAAAGTGGAAGCAGGCCATCTTACATAGTGGGACTAGGAGCAAGAGAGGGACAGAGAATAAGGTGGGAGGTGCTACACACTTTTAAGCAAACAGATTTCAAGGGGACTCACTGACTATCATGAGAATAGTACCAAGGGGAAATGGTGCTGAAGCATTCATAAAGAATTCACCCTTATCATCCAATCACCTCCCACCAGGCCCCACCTCTAACACTGGAGATTACAATTTGACATGAGATTTGGTGGGAGCACAGATCCAAACCATGCACCCCAAATCTCACGTCCTTCTCACATTGTAAAACACAGTCATGACTTCCCAATAGTCTCCAAAGTCTTAACTCATTCCAATATTAACTCAAAAGTCCAAAGTCTCATCTGAGAGAAGGCTGGTCCCTTCTGCTATGAGCCTGGAAAATAAAAACCAAATCAGTATTTTCCAAGATACAATGGAGGTATAGGCTTTGGATAAATACCCCTATCCCAAAAGAGATAAATCAGCCAATAAAACAGTCCAGAGGCCCCATGCAAGTTCAAAATCCATCAGGGCAGTCATTAAACATTAAAGCTCCAAAATAACCTTTTTTGACTCTATGTTCCACATCCAGGGCACACTGATATAGGGATAGGCTCCCAAGGACTTGGGAAGCTCCTCCTCTGTGGCTTTATAAGGTTCAAATGCCATGGCCTTCCTTATGGGCTGACGTTGAGTGCCTGTGGCATTTGTAGACACAGGATGCAAACTGCTGGTGGATCTACCTTTCTGGGGTCTGGAGGATGGTGACCCTCTTCTCACAACTCCACTAGGTGATGCCCTAGTGGGGACTGTGTGTGGGGGCTCCAATCCCACATATCCCCTCTGCACTGCCATAGTAGAGGTTATCCATGAGGGCTCTGCCCCTGCAGCAGGCATCTGCTGAGACATCCAGGCTTTTCCATACATCCTCTGATATCTAGGTGGAGGCTCCCAAGCCTCAACTCTTGCCTTCTGTGTACTGGCAGGTTTAACACTACATGAAAGCTGCCAAGGCTTATGGCTTGCACCCTCTGAAGCAGCAGCCCAAGCTGTACCTGAGACCCGTTCAGCTATGACTGGAGCTGGAGCAGCTGGAATGAAGGGAACAGTGTCCTAAGGCTGCACAGGACAGTGGGGCTCTGGGCCTTGCTTATGAAACCTTTCTTCCTTCCTAGGACTCTGGGCCTGCGGTGAGAAGGGCTGTCATGAGGGTCTCTGAAATGTATTTGAGGCCTTTTCCCATTGTCTTCCTATTAGCATTGGCTGCTTTTACTCATGAAAATTTCTGCAACCTGCTTCTACCATTCTTCCCCTGAAAGTGGGTTTTTCTTTTCTACCACATGACCAGACTGCAAATTTTCCAAACTGTTATGCTCTGCTTCCCCTTTAAATATAAGTTCAAACTTTAGGTCATTTATTTGCTTACATATATGACAATATGCTTTTAGAAGCAACCAGGACACATCTTGAAAACTTTGCTGCTAAAAATTTCTTCCACCAGATACCCTAAATCATCATTCTCAAGTTCAAATTCCGCAGATCATCAGAGCACGGGCACAATGCAGCCAACTTCTTCTCTAAGGCATACTTCTCAAAGTAACCTTTGCTCCAATTCCCAATAAATTCTCATTTCTATCTGAGATCTCCTCAGTCTGAACTTCACTGTCCATATCACTATCAGTATTTTGGTCACAATCATTTAACCAGTCTCCAGGAACTTCTAAACTTTTCCTCAGCTTCCTGTCTTCTTCTGAGCCTTCCACACTCTTCCAACTTCTGCCTGTTACCCAATTCCAAAACTGATTCCATATTTTCAGGTGTCTTCATAGCAATGCCCCCACTTTTTGATACTAATTTTCAGTATTAGGCCGTTCTCACATTGCTATAAAGAAATCTCTGAGAAGGAGTAATTTATAAGAAAAGAGGTTTAATTGGCTTATGGTTCTGTAGGCAGTAGAGGAAGCATGCTGGCATCTGCTGCTGGGGAGCCTCCAGGGAGCTTATACGTAACAGCAGAAGACAAAGTGGGAGCTGTCTTACAGGATGGGAGCAGGAGCAAGACAGAGAGGACAAGGAAGGAGGAGATGAGATTCACTTTTAAACAACCAGATGTCACAAGAACTCACTCACTAATGCGAGGATAGTACCAAGAGAAGATGGTGCTAAACCCCTCATGAGAATTCCACCCCCATGATGTAATTACCTTTCACTAGGCCCCATCTACAACACTGTGGACTACAATTCAACATGAGATTGGGTGGAGACACAGATCCAAACCATATCAGAAGAGAAAAGCTTTGCACCAATCTCTGCCACATTGATGCCATTGCTAGGGTTGGAAGTTCACCAAATCAAAGTGGATAAGAGAATCTTAAAAAATAAAAACAAGAAAAGCTTGAATTAGTTTCTTAATATCAAAGGATTTGGCAATAATTGTTTCATAACTAAGAATATAATAGTTCTTGTAGAAACTAATATTCTTGCCTCAGAGTCATAGATAACCTGTATAAGTTTGTGAATTTTTCAGTCTTAACATCACTTTGAAACAACTAATCTCAGAGAAAGTAAAAGTCCTAGATAGGTTAATATTTTAATGGTTGTGGTGTTCCCAGTTATTTTGAGTTGAATTATGTCTCCCTCAAATTCAGATGTTGAAGTTCCAGTCTCTAGGACCTCAGAATGTGACTGTATTTTTATATAGGGTCTTTAAATTGGTGATTAAGTTAAAATGAAGCCACTGGGGTGGGTCCTGATTTAATCTGACTGGAGTCTTTTTAAGAAGAGAACATTTGGACACACAAAGAGACATCAGGGACGCGTGAGCACAGAGAAAAGACTATATGCGGACACAGCTACAAGATGGTCATCTGTAAACCAAGGAGCAAGCTTCAGGAGAAACCAGACCTGCTGTTGTCTTGATTTGGAATTTCTAGCTTCTGTAACAGTGATACAATATATATATTTTTTTGTTTAAGCCACCCAGTCTGTGGTGTTTTTCAATAGCTGCCTGGGTAACTAGTACACTAGTATAGGTGGGCTTTTGATCACCAATAAATACAATATTTTAACAAATGAGATTCAAATTATTCTTTGAATCTGGTATAGAATAGAGAGCCTCAAACTGAGAAACATATCAAGAAAGCAATTAAATGTCATATAATATGATAAAATAAAATATTGGGCTATGGTTTTATTGTCTTTGTATTTATGTACATGTATCACAATTGCTTAAAAATTCAATTCTTTGATTTTTTTTTTTTTTTGAGCGTCTCACTTTGCACCTAGGCTGGAATGCAGTGGCACAATCTTGGCTCACTGCAAACTCTGCCTTGTGGGCTCAAGCAATTCTCATGCCTCAGCCTCCTGAGTAGCTGGGATTACAGGGGCGCCACCATGCCCAGCTAATTTTTGTATTTTTAGTAGAGACGGGGTTTTGCCCTGTGAGCCAGGTTGATCTCAAACTCTTGACCTCCAAGTGATCTTGACCTGCCTTCCTCCGCCTTCCAAAGTACTGGGATTACAGATGTGAACCACCATGCATGACCGATTATTGGATATTTTAATGTATGGTGGACAATTCTTCTAGGAAAAGGATAGACTTCTGTTTAAAGGATTAAGCTCTTTCTACATTTTTTTTTTGTTTTAACTTGTTCTTTCTTTTGCAGTATGTTGATTGTAAATGGTAGAAATTTTTGTTCTTTCACTGATATTAACTTCCGTGACTTAGTACAATAACAAGTTTATAACCTTCTGTCAGAGTTGGTAGGAGACATTTAACCCCCTGAGAAAAAACAACTAAAATAATTCCCTATAGAGTTTAGCTTTAAAAAATAAATAACAATTATAGGCATGGTGGCTCATGCCTATAATCCCAATCCTGTGGGAGGTCAAGGTAGAGGATTGCTGGTGCCCAGGAGTTTGAGGCCGTCATGGATAACATAGCAAGACACACTCTCTACAATAAAAAATTAAAAATTAGATGGGCACAGGGTTTGATGTGTAGTCCCAGCTACTCAGGAAGATGAGGTGGGAGGGTCACTTGAGCCCAGAAGTTCAAGACTGCAGTGAACTATGATCACACCACTTTACTCCAGCCTGAGTGACAGTGAGACTCTGTTTCTAAAATAAAGTGTAAAATAAAATATTAGTGGATTCATGTGGGAGACAGTAAAAGCATAGTCATTTACTACTTAGTTCATTTATCAAAAATAAAATTGCAAAAAAGTTCAGCAATAAAATGATGGTCAAATAGTTTGCAGGAATTAAGAAAATGATATAAAGTAGAATTCATCAGAGTATCTTTAATTCCTAGCTTATGAAATATTTGTACTTTAACTTAGGCAAGTGGTTAAGTCAATATGTTTGTTGTGCTGTCTATAACTGGCATTCAATAAATATATTAGAGTCCTTTCTTTCTTCCCTTATGTAAACATTCAGGAATCATAAAATTTTAAGAAATCACTTAGTGAAAAGCAAAGACAATTTTTTTTAAAGAGAAAAATATTTAAAGTAACATTAACATAAACAAAATTATTTTTAAGTATTTGGACATATCAAGCAGCAAAAAATAGTAAGTAAAAGAGGATAGATGAGAGATCTCATGGTTTATATGTATGTGCAGATAAAGTATATTTGAAATGTATGTGAATAATTTGAATTTTATAAGCAAAGAAGTGCCATTTTTGAAGGATTTGAAGATGGAAGTGATGTGACCAAAGCAATGCATTTGCAAGATTATTTTGGCAGCAGTGTCTGGCAATATGTTGTAGAAATACCAACACAATTCTGCCATTCCCCAGTTTTGTGAACTTACACACTTAATTTACCAAGGTTTTCGTTTTTTTGTATAAAATGCAATCAGTTCCCCGATCAAGCCCAGTAGGCCCTTTTCCCTATAGTCCAAACATCCTATAAATAATGAATGTGAGTAAAAATGTTATACCTACTTACATATAAATTTCTTGAAATTATTTATAATTGCATTTCTGTTTATACATTTCAATAACTTTCTCCCTCCACACCTCCCCGTGAGCAGAGGGAGCTGGCTCTGGCCTCAGCTATCCCCAAAGAGGGGCCCCCATAGTGCAGTGGCAGGCTGAAGGGCTCCTTGAGCACAGCCAGAGCAGATGCTGAGGCTAAGGAGTCACCAAGAGCAAGCAAGGGCTGCTACCAGGTTGTCACCTCTCAATCCCCCCTCTAAAGAGGACACCACAACTGCTGTTGGGAATTTGGCCAATGACCGCTCTAGCTACTTCCTGCTGGATAGGGACGATGAAGGGGCCCTGCAGTTGTAGTATCCTCCAGAGGGGAACTCTTTGGGCCAGTGGAAGGGCCAGTGGGTTGGTCCAGGGGTCCTCGGTAGAAGTTGTTAGTTGATCTCATTTGGGGTTCCATTTGTAAGACCATCTGTAGCTTGAAGGCCTCAATTCTAGAGGAAGAAATTTGACAAGAAGTTTAAAAATACAGGGTCCAAAGGTGAGTAACAGCAAAATGGCTGCCATGGGACCTAGAAAGGGGAGAAGCCATGTTGCCCAACTCCAGAGGTTGGTATAAGAGTTTGAAAAGCGTTGTCTGATTTCAGAAGCCTTTTCCTGTAAACGGCGGGTGGCATCTCATACTATCCCTGACAGGTTAGTGTAAAAACAACACTCTTCCCCCAGGAAGGTACAAAGTCCTCCTTTCTCTGCAGTGACGAGGTGTAGGCCTCAGCAGCTTTGGAGAGTCACTGCTGCTAAAGAGTCTATTTGGGATTGTAGAGTAAGGATAGATTTCATTATTTCTTGTGACCTGTCTACGAGGCAGATATCAGTTGAAGTTCTACATAAGAACAATATGCCTTGTCTGGGTAGACAGAAATTTACCCTGGCTTTTAAAGGAATAGGGTACACTGTTTTTTCTTTACTACTTCTCTCTCTCTCTCTCTCTCTCTCTCTCTCTCTGACTCCCTCTTTGACTTTCTGTCTCTCTGTCTCTTCCTCTCTCTGTCTCCTTCTCTTTGTCTCTCTGTTTCTTCCTCTCTCTCTCTTTCTCTGACTTTCTGTCACTTTCTCTCTTTCCTTCTTGCTGGTCTTTCCCTGCCCCTGCCAGTCGCTTATGCTGCTGTTCTCCCCTCTCCTTTCCCTTCTTGATGGCTTTGGCAGTGTAAGACTGCCACCTCCTTTGATTTTTGCACTGCATGTAGTAACTCCACAGTTTCCTTGTGGTATTTATTGGGGGTTCCCTGAGAGGTTAGGAACTCCCTCTCTTTTTATATTGCAGCATGGGCAGGTAGGATTAGATAAGCATACTTTTATCTATATACACATTTATTCTTTTTCACTTTCCCTGTTCTAAGACTCGGGTAAGTGCCACTAGTTCTGCTAACTGGGCACTGGTCCCTGGGGAAAGAGGCTACTTTCAAGAATGGTTACATCACTAACTATGGCATAACCTGCCCTTCATTTTCCATTCTCCACAAATGAACTTCCATTAGTATATAGGTTAAAGTCAGGATTAGGTAAGGGGACTTCTAAGAGATCATTGCAGGTGGCATAAGTCTGGACTATAATTTGTTGGCAGTCATGCTTGATTGGTTCCCCATCCTCTGGGAGAAAAGTGGCAGGGTTAAGGGCCATGCACCTACGTATATGAAGCACCAGTCCCTCAAAGAGCACCTGGTGTCTAAGTAGGCAGTTGTCCAATAGCCATAAACTTCCTTTGGCACCCAGTATGTCATTTACATCATGAGTAGTCCAGACAGTGAGATCCTTTCCTTGTATTATTTTGATAGTCTCTGACACTAAGATGGCCTCCGCTGCAACTACCCATAAACAGTGAGGCCAGCCTTTTGCTATTGCATCAGTTTCCTTACTTAGGTATGCCACTGGTTGTCGAGTTGTCCTACGAGTGTGAGTAAGGACTCCAAGAGCTGTTCCTGCTCTCTGTGACATATAAAGAGAAGTTTTGTCCTGTCTGAAGGACTAGGGCCTGATTTAAGGTTTTGAAGGCTGTTTCTGCCCTTGGTTCCCATTCTACTAGATGAGTATTTGCCCTCTGGGTTTCCTTAATTAGAGTATAGAGGGGCTTGGCTATCTTGCTGTATCCAGGGATCCATAGTTGGCAAAGGCTGGTGATGCCAAGGAACCCCCACAGGTGTTTTAAAGTCTTAGGGTGAAGATAAGCCAGTATAGGCTGTATACGTTCCTTGCTGAGGGCCCTGGTCCCTCTGGCTAAGATTAGGCTTAGATATTTAACCTGCTGTAGGCAAAGCTGGACCTTCTACCTAGACAACTTGTACCCTTGATTAGTTGGAAAGTTCAAGAGATCTAGAGTAGCCTGCTGGCACGGGGCTTCCAAACTGGTAGCCAAAAGTAAATCATCCACATACTGAAGGACCAGCATGCCTGGACTTGGGAAGTGGCCTAAATCTTGGGCCAGTGCCTGACCAAACAGGTGAGGGCTATCCCTAAACCCTTGGGGCAAGACCGTCCACGTAAGTTGGGACGTGTGGTCTGTGGGATCCTCAAAGGCAAAGAGAAACTAGGAGTCAGAGTGTAGGGGAGTACAGAAGAAGGCATCCTTGAGGTCCAGAACTGTGAACCATTCTGCTTCCTCTGATATTTGAGAAAGCAAGGTCTAGGGGTTTGGTACAACTGGATGTAGAGGAATTACTGCCTCATTGATGAGTCTAAGATCTTGCACTACTCTCCACTGATCATTCGGTTTTTGTAATCCTAGAATTGGGGTGTTGCAGGGACTGCTGCATTTCCTTATCAAGTCTTGAGCTTTTAAATGTTTAACAATATCCTGTAATCCTTTATGAGCTTCAGGCCTTAAGGGATATTGCCTTTGATAAGGAAAAGTGGTGGGGTCTTTTAGCCTGACTTGGACTGGGCAGGCATTTTTTGCCCTTCCAAGTTGTCCTTCCAGTGCCCAGACTTCAGGGTTGATTCCCTCCTCAGGTAGGGGACAACAAATGGGTAACTTTCCCCCATATTCGTGTAGATAATAACTCCAGCTTTGGCTAACATATCCCTCCCTAATAAAGGCATGGAACTTTCAGGCATAACAAGAAAGACATGTGAAAAGAGCAAAGTCTCCAAGTTACATCTGAGGAGGTGGGAGAAATACCTGGTTACAGACTGTCCCAGGATTCCTCAGATGATAACGGACCTGAGGACAGTTTTCCAGTACAGGAGATTAACACTGTGAAGGCTGCGTCAGAATCCAGGAGGAAGTCAATTTCCTGGCCCTCAATGGTTAAGCGTACCCGGGGCTCAGTGAGGGTGATGACATGAGCTGGCGCTTGCCCCGGGCACCCTCAGTCCTGTTGTTGGATCACCTGGTTGGGACTTCTGACCCAGAGAACCTTTGTCCTCTGGGGCAGTACATCTTCTGCTGATTGCCTCAGCATAGAGGACGTGGAAGAGGGGGCGGCTTGTTTCTCACTGGACAATCTTTTTTAAAGTGTCCTTATAAACCACACTGGTAACAAGCCCTACCGTGTGATTGGCCTGCTCCGTTTTCTGTCCTTCCTGAACCACTAAGGTTGGTCTGTCTGAGGGCCATGACTAAGGCTGTGGCCTTTCTCTGATCTTGCTTTTCCTTTTGGACCTGTTCCTCGTGGTCCCTATTATAGAACACAGAGGTCACCAGTTTTAATAATGCCTCCAGATTTTGTTCAGGGCCCAGGGCTTGCTTTTGGAGCTTTCTCCTGATATCTGTGGCTTATTGGGTAATAAACTTATCTTTTAGAATCAATTGACCCTCAAGTGATTCGGGTGACAGGGGAGCATATATTCTTAAGGCCTCCCGTAGCTGCTCGAGGAAGTCAGAAGGATTTTCTTCCTTTCCCTGAGTTATGGTGGACATCATTGAATAATTCATGGGCTTTTTCCTAATTCTCCTTAGTCCTTCTAGAACACAGGTCAACAGATGTTTGCAACTCCAGTCCCTATGATCAGAGTTGAGATCCCAGTGGGGATCCATACTGGGAACGGCTTGCTGACCAATAGGGAATTTGTCCCTTTCTTCAGCTGTTATTTTATCATTTACTTGACTAAGATAGCAGGGATCTCCAAACTCTTGGGCTTCAGCTAAAGCCACATTCTTTTCATTAAAGGCCAAGGTTTGATCTAACAATAACATGACATCTCTCCAAGTGAGATTGAAAGTTTGCCCCAGACCCTGTAGGACATCTATGTACCTATTAGGATCATCTGAAAACTTTCCCAGGTCTGCCTCCATCTGCTTTAAATCAAACAGGGAGAAGGGAACATGTACCCGGGTTGGGCCAAATTCCCCTCCCCCTACAGCTTGAAGGGGACATAACCGATAGCCCAAGGGGTTTTATGGTCTTTTGGAGATTTCTTTGTTTATTTCCTTCTGGGCAGGGGAGATTAGAGGAGGATTATCATTAATAGGAAGGGGAGCTATAGGGAGGCTAGGATATGGGGGTAAGCTGAGAGGCCCTCCTGTGGGATGTAAATTGTAAGCTTTGCAGAGTTGTGTATTCTTCAATGAAAAGAAAGCTTGGACATAAATAAGATATTTCACTCCATTTGCCTTCTTACAGAAAAGGTCAAGCTGCAGGATAGCATTGTAATTTATACTTCCCTCAGGTGGCCATTTTTCCCCATCAGAGAGAGAACATTGGGGCCAAGTCATACTGCAGAAAAAAATGATCCACCTCTTTTGTGGGTCAGATTGGTCCCAATGGCTTAGGATGCATTGCAAGGGTGAGCCTGTTGATGCCTGAATGTTCCCCATCTGAAAGACAAAACCGCCCATGGTTTTGGTTTGTTTTGTTTCTCCCCCTGCCCAAGAACCTGCAATGGTCCCTGGACCCTGCTGATCTCAATAGTTGCACTTACTGATGCAGCAGCAGAAACACTAGTTTTACTCCCAGACCACAAGGAGGACTGGGGAAGGTTGGATTTGGTGGCCCTTACTGATGCATTCTTGCAAACCCGCACCCTTGCCTGTCCACCTAGATCACAAAGAGGACTGAAAAAAATCGGATTTAATGGCCATTACTGACGCATTCTCAAAACCCTGTTAGAGTCTTAAGCATTCTCCTATTAGTATTGGGACTTTATCCATGTCCTATAAAGATGTTATGCCCCCAAAATGAAGTGGAGGGTCATACCCTGAGGGAGGGAAGGAATATCCAGAGTTGGAAGAGTGATGACTTTTGTCCTCACTTATATGAATGAGAAGGATAAAATTTCTGAGGCTCCTCATATCCTAGCCTCAGAAATAGCTTTTGTTAGCCCTGCTTGTCTGAGGAGGGATCCTGAAATTCCAGATAGTCCCCCCTACAATGGGGCTTTGGGCAAAACTTATGTCTTTCTGATTGGTGAGCCCAGGTGCCTAAAGAAGGTAACAGAGTCCTGAAGTTTATACTAGAAATCATTCTTATAGGGGAAACTAGAAAAGCATCAGAGACAGAGAGTGGTTTTGAGAAATGGGGCTAGCTGTGGAGAAGAGAGGCAAGAGGAAGTTTGTCCGGCAGGCATTAGGACCCAGGGGGCAAGGGTCGGGATAGATAGGATGGATGGGCGAGTCTCACTTGGGTGACATGCTTTTGAGAGTTCCGCTCATGGCCACAAGGTGAACCAATTTGTTGTCAGGACCCCAGAGCTGAATGGCTCTCCTCTCTGTTGACCCTCAGCTCAGCCCAGAAGTACAGGAAAAGTGGAAGCTGGTTCCAGGCAAAGCCAATGATCCCAACTCCAAAGAGTCGGGGGTTGTTAGAGAGCCCTTTTCCAGAAAGTCTGACACCCGTGTCTTTAGTTCAGCAGCTGCGCTAGTTGCTTTTAGCTGGCCAACAAGTGCCCGGTATTTAGCCCCTGAATTCTAAGGAAAAATAGGACAGAATAGCAAGTGAAAGAGGTCCAATAGTACTCAACCCTTGGTGATAGGCAATGGTCTCACCGATAGGTGATGGTCTCACCATTTGATGATAGTCTCACCACCTGTCGACAGGCAATAGTCCCATCTGGATCACCCAAATGTGTCCATAATTGGTGTGTTCTTGGTCTCGTTGACTTCAAGAATGAAGCCACGGACCATTGTGGTGAGTGTTAAAGTTCTTAAAGATGGTGTGTCCGGAGTTTGTTCCTTCAGATATTCAGATATGTCTGGAGTTTCTTCCTTCTGGTGGGTTTGTAGTCTCACTGACTTCAGGAGTGAAGCTGCAGACGTTCGCAGTGAGTGCTATGGCTCATAAAGGTAGTGTGGACCCAAAGAGTGAGCAGCAGCAAGCTTTATTGTGAAGAACAAAAGAACAAAGCTTCCACAGCATGGAAGGGGACTCGAGCAGATTGAGCTGCTGACTTGGGTGGCCTGCTTTTATTCCCTTATCTGGCCCAACCCACATTCTGCTGATTGGTCCATTTTACAGAGAGCTGATTGATCCGTTTTCACAGAGGGCTGACTGGTGCGTTTACAAACCTTTAGCTAGACACAGAATGCTGATTGGGGCATTTACAATCCTTGAGCTAGACAGAAAACTTGACGAAGAAGCCCAGCTGGCTTCACCTCTCAATGACACTCGCCGCAGACTTTGCAGCACCTAGCCCAGGTACGCCAGCAGCCCAGAGGGATCTTGTCCCCGATCAAGCCCAGCAGGTGCTGGCCAGCCACGCCAAGTGTGGGGCCCGCCATGCCCATTCCCACCTGGAACCCACACAGGCCCGTGAGTGCCATGGGCAGCCCCAGCTCCCACCCATGCCTCTCCCTCCACACCTCCCTGTAACAGAGGGAGCCAGCTCTTGCCTCAGCCAGCCCTAGAGAGGGACCCCCACAGCACAGCAGTGGGCTGAAGGGCTCCTTGAGCACAGCCAGAGTGGATGCAAAAGCCAAGGAGGCACTGAGAGTGAGTGAGGGCTGCTACCACATTATCACCTCTCAATCATAGTACAGTGAGACTTTCTCTGCTCCATGCCTAGGCAGATTGCCAGGCATTCACGGCATCCATTCGTGAGCATGCATGCCTGGTTCAGTAGCCTGAGCCACACTACTCTTCATGGGCATAGATTAAGGTGCAGTGGAGCATTCTCTGCAACACACCCAGGCATTCAGAGCAGCCACTTGCCTGGTTCAACGGACTAGGTTGCCCCACTCCTCCTTTGCGAGTTCTTGGTGCAGAGGGCCCTCTCCATCCATGCCCAGACAGACCTCCAAGCATTCAGAACACATGTTCACCTGGATCAGCAGCCTGACTTGCCCCACCCTTCCCATGCAGAGATCTTGGTGCAGGTATCCCCTCTTATCTTATATAAGATATATACAATATATCTTAGTATTATATAGTATATAAGATATATACTATATATAGTATATATATTGCAAACATTTATTGTGTGTATATATACCAACCTCAAAAAGTTAGAAAGATCCCAAATTAACAATCTAACATCACATCTAGATGAACTAGAACAACAAGAACAAACCAACTCCATGACCAGCAGGAAAAAAATATAACTAAAATCAGAGTGGAATTGAAAAAAAATTGAGACCCCAAAATCCACAGAAAGAATCAATGAAATGAACAGTTGCTTTTTTTTTGAAAGGAAAAACAAGATTTTTAGATGGCTAGCTCGATTAAGAAAAAAAGGGAGATCCAAACAAGCACAATTAGAAATGGCAAAGGTGACGTTAAAACCAAACCCACGGAGATACAAAAGACCCTCAGACACTATTACAAACACTTCCATGCACACAAACTAGAAAACCTGGAGGAAATAGATGAATTCCTGGAAACACGCAATCTCTCAAGATTGAGTCGGGAAAAAATTGAAACCTGAAACAGACCAAGATTAAGTTGAACCAGTAATAAAATTGAGTCAATAATAAAAAACCTAGCAACCAAAAAGAACCCCAGACCAGATGGACTCAGCCAAATTCTACAAGATGTACAAAAAAGAGCTAGCACAAATCCTACTGAAACTATTCCAAAAACTTGAGGAAGAGGGACTCCTCCCTAACTCAGTGTACAAAGCCAGCATCACTGTTTACCAAAACCTGGTAAAGACACAATAACAACAGCAACAACAAAACCTGCAGGCCAATGTCCCCTACTAACATAAATGCAAAACTCCTCAACAAAATACTAGTAAACCAAATATGAAAACACATCAAAAATTTAATTCACTATGATCAAGTGGATTCATTCTTGGAATGCAAGGAGGTCTAAAATAGGCAAATCAACAAATGTGATTCAACACGTTTAATTCACAGAATTAAAAACAAAACCATATGATTATTTCAATAGATGCAGAAAAAGCTACTGATAAAATTAGACAGGGTTACATGATAAAAATCCTGAAGAACGTAGGCATTGAAGAAACTTACCTCAAAATAGTAAGAGTCATTTATGACAAACTCACAGCTAACATCATGCTATATGGGCAAAAACTGAAAACATTCCCCTTGAGAACTGGAACAAGACAAGGAGGTCCACTTTTCCACTCTATTCAACATAGTACTGGAAGTGCTAGCCAGAGCAATCAGGCAAGAGAAAGAAATAAAAGGCGTCTAAATAGGAAAAAAAAAAGTCAAACTATCTCTGTTCATAGACAATATGATTCTATACCTGGAAAACTCTAGCGACTCTTCCAAAAGTTCCTGGAACTGACAAACAAACTTCAGTAAAGTTTCAGGATACAAAATCAGTAGCATTTCTATACACCAACAATGTTCAAGCTGAGGGCCAACTCAAGAACACAATTATAATTACAACAGCTAAAAATATGTATGTAATACCTAGGAATACATCTGATAAAGAAGGTTAAAGGTCTGCACAAGGAAAACTACCAAATGCTGCTGTGTGAAATAATAGAGATACATACAAATGAAAAAATATTTCACGCTCATGGATTAGAAGAATGAATCTCACTAAAATGAGAATACTGCCCAAAGTAATCTACAGATTCAGTGCTATTCCTTTCAAAGTGTCAACATCATTTTTCAGAGAAGTAGAAAAAAATATTCTAAAATTTATATCAAACCAAAAAGTAGCCCAAGGAACCAAAGCAATATAAGCCAAAAGAACAAAGCCAGAGGCATCACATTACCTGTCTTCAAACTATACTATAAAGCTGTAGTGACCAAAATAGCATGATACCTGTACAAAGACAGACACATGGATCAACAGAACCAAATAGCAAATCCAGAAATAAAGTTGCACACCTATAGTCATCTGATCTTCAACAGTCAACAAAAAACAAGCAATGTCAAAAGGACTACCTATTTGAAAAATATCCCTGGAATAGCTGGCTAGCAACATGCAAAAGAATAAAATACGACCATTACTTTTCACTAATACAAAAATCAACTCAAAATGGATTAAAGACTTAAATATAAGGCCTCTAACTATAAGACTTTGAGAAGAAAACCTAGAAAACTCCATTCTGGGAATTGTCCTTTGGAAAGAATGTATGACTAAGTCCTCAAAAGCAATTGCAACAAAAACAAAAATTGACAAATGGTACTTAATTAAACTAAAAACTCTGCACAGCAAAAGAAACTATGAGCAGAGTAAACTGACAACCTAGAGAATGGGAGAAAATATTCATCAAGTATGTATCCAACAAAGGTGTGGTATCCAGAATCTATAAGGAACTAAAACAATTAAACACTAAAAAGGAAATAACCCCATTTAAAAAACTGCCAGAGACATGGACATTTCTCCAAAGGAGGCATATAAGGAGCCAAAACATCCTATAAAAAATACTCTACATCACTAATTATTACATAAGTGCAAATCAAAACCACAAGGAGATACTATCTCACATAAGTCAGAATGGCTATTATAAAATGTGAAAAAAAAATGTTGGTAAGGATGTGGGGGAAATAGAATACTTATACACTCTTGATGGGAATGTAAATTAGTTCAGCAACTGTGGAAAGCAGTTTGGCAATTTTTCAAAGAACTTAGAATAGAACTACCATTTGACCTAGCAATCCCATTACAGGGTATATATCCAAAGAAAACAAATCCTTCTACCAAAAAGACACATGCACTCGCATGTTCACTGCAGCACTATTCACAATAGCAAAGACAGAGAATCAACCTACGTGTCCATCAATGGTGGACTGGATAGAGAAAATGTGATATATATACACCATGGAATACTACATAGACACAAAAAACAATAAAATTTTGTCCTTTGCAGCAACATGGATGCACTGTGGAGGCTACTATCCTAAGTGAATTAATGCAGGAACTGAAAACAAAGCACTGCATGTTCTCACCTATAAGTGGGAGCTAAATACTGGGTTACTCATGGACATAAAGATGGCAACAGTAGACACTAGGGACCACTAGAGGGAGGAGGGAGAAGATAAAGATTAAAAAACTAACCATCAGGTACTATGTTCAGTTAACTTTGTGATGGGATAATTTGCACCCCAAACTTCATCATCATTCAATATACCCAGGTAATAAATATGAATATGTACCTTCTGAATCTACAATGAAAGTTGAAAAAAATGTAGAATTGATGCTGCATTCTCAGTACAAGATAATTTGGGGCATTTGCTGTGGATTCTTGTCATTAGTGGAAATGTTAATTTAATAATTTTGTTGAGGTGGTTTCTATCAGATTTCTCCATTGCAAAGTTGCTAGTTTATATTTTATAAATATTAATTTTCTTATGATGAGGCATGCTGAGATATTATAAATATCCCCTTACTCTTGACTTTACTCGTTTTAAGCATCCATTACTAAATTTTGACTGAATCAATTATTATAATGGCAGTCGGTAAATGATGGTTTCAAATTCCATCATTATTGTACATTTAGTAGTAGCATGTTACTGAAAAGAAGTAATTTATATTATTACCTTTTAAGTATTTATTTTTGTTATTAGTCAACTTGTGGAATCTTATTTTTATTGAATGAGTTATAACCTGTTGCTATCCTTATTTATTTTGATATTCAATTTACAATGACTCTGGGCCCTTTTGACATTTTACCATCCTTCTTTGAGTATTTTCTTATATTTTGACTAAAAATAATTTCAGGATTATCTTGTAATTTCCCCACCCCAGCTCTGGAATCAGCCATTTCTCCAAGAACTCCTGGTTCATTTAAGAGGACAGGCATTTAGAACAAAACTCCAGGTTGTATGAGTGCTCATTGCTACTGAGGTGCTATTGCTCATACGTATTTTTAGAATACAGAAACAATTACTACATTGATGTTGCCAAAGCCAGTCCAAACCCACAGGGTTCACTCTCTTTTGTTAATTTCCGTAATTACTTATTCCTTCTCCGATGGAGAAAGCTGTCTCCCATTTCAACAAAGATTTTACTTATGTCTTCAGTCTTAGAATGTACACAAAGTGATTTTAGAACAACTTACTAGTGCTTTTGTACAAAAAGGAGAGTTTTCATTGTATTTTGTCCTACTTTTAGTGGTTTTAGAGGTTTTCTTTTTCAACTTTTTCTTTTGTCTTTAGCTTGAGAACATATAGTCTAATTAGTGTGTTAAGAATGACTTAGTTTTGATACTAACCATCCCCTTTCGATGTGTAATGTTATTTGTTTGAGAGACCGTTGCATTAATATGTTCTGTTAGCATTCAGTTTTAGTATTTTGTGGATTTTACTGACTTTTTTTTTTGAATATATGAAGCATTAACATGGTTCTGAAGGTAGGATATGTGCAAAAAGGTATGTTCAGAGAATTGTCCTTTCCCTTTCTATTTCCTCTACCTTTTACATTTCCACCCACTCTCTGAAGGTAACCCATCTCATTATTATCTGGTGTATCCTTTCTGTGTCTCTTTGTGGCCAAATAGTAAATGTATGTGCATTTTATTTTCAATTCTTTTTTACACAATAAGTAATATATTAAAGATACTCTTCTGTACTTAGCCTTTTTCACTTAACAATATGCTATATATATGCTGGAAATCACTTCAAATCTGTTCTTAGAAATCTTCCTTATTCACTTTTACATCTGCATAGTGCTCTATCAGATAGATGTACTATAGTTTTATTCAATCACTTCTCTACATAGCGGCATTTTTGTTGTGTCCAGTATTTTGAAACAAATAACACTGCAGTGAATATTCTTGAACATATTATTTATATTTTAGTGTTACTGGATGTGTATCTTTGGATAAAGCTTTGAAAATGAGATTACTGAACTGATAAGTAAACACATATGCATTTTTTTGTAAATTTTGCCAAATTCTCCTGCATAAAGTTATGCAAAATTTACCAAAAAGGCATGTGTTTACTTATCAATTCAGTAATCTCATCTTTAAAGCTTTATCTGAATTTATGGCATAAATTTTGTACCATCTGAGAAATGCCTATTTTCCACCACATGAGAGTGCCATTTTCCCAGTCCTACTAATAGTTATGTTGTTTTACATTTCAAAATTATATTTTGCCAATTTGGTAGGTGAAAAGTGGTATATCAGTGATATTTTAAATTGTTTTAAATTGCTTTACTCTATGCGTAACATTATACACTTTCATATGTTTAAGGACAGTATTTCCATCTTTTGTTTAAGAAATCTCTTTTTATCTCTTATACTTACAGGCTTTTGCAATTTTCTCACATTTTTTTATAGTTCTTTATGTATTTGAATGACTCTAGTCAATACATAAAGTCTAGTTCTTTATGTATTTGAATGTTTGAATGAACTGCAAACATTATCTCTCAGTTTGTTGACTGTATCCTTATTTTGTTTATGGTATTTTATGTTATGCCAATTTTTAAAGGCAAATTTATATAGTCAATCTTTTTTATTGACTCTGGACTTTACATTAGAATGTCTTTCCCCATACCCAAGTTAAAGAGTGATTCATCTGTATTTTCTTTTGTACTTGTTAAATCTTCGTTATCTATTTTAATCAGTGTTTCCTTATTTTCACTAATTTTTTTTTTTTTAATTTTAGCTATTACCTATTAGATATTTTATGAGTGGGGTGAAAGCTTTCCTTCTGTCCTCTCTGTCATTTCACTGAAATGACTGACGAGAGAGATTAATAGGAGAAAAAGGCATACAAACGCATTAACGTGCATAAGCATAGGAGCCATATAAAATATGAGACTCAAAGAAGAGCCAGGTGTTAAATTTTATGGGATTATACATTTTTTTCACAAATTGTAGGCAATTTGAGGGGTTGTGAATGATTCTTAGAGGGAATTGAATAAGCCCAAAGAATACTGGTCTGGGACAAAGTTCCTCTGGCCTCTGGGTCAGTGAGGAGGTGGTGAGAAGGTGAGGGGCTGAACTTCACTGTGAACAGAGGTTGTCTTATTGTGGAGAGACAGTCTCCAGGTAATCTCTTGGAGCTACCCTTAGAAGAATATATGAAATGTCTATCCGGGTATTCTAACAACTTTAGTCTCCTCTCTTCTCCAGTGGTTAAGCTTTTCTGGTTACTTCATGAAGGAGTTTTAAGACAATTGCATTTCTTCTGTAGGAACTTCCCTTAATCAGATAAGAAAACTTCAGAGAAAGTCCTTCCTGGTGCTTTGGGGGAAAAAAAAAGGATCAGAGAGATAGTAAGAAGAAGGGGAGTCAGAGAGAGACCTTGGTTCTAAGGCTTATTTCTGAGGTCTTTCAATTTCCTTTGATTCAAAGCATGCAGCTTGTCAAAGCACTATATTTTTGGGTCTTGTTCTCTGTACCCTAACAATATGTAAGTGTATATTTAATATGTCACATCTTCTTTTTAGTAAATTTGATATTACTTTATTTATTATTGGGCAATAGTGTGTTGTCCTTTTTGATAGACATGCCTATTATTAGGATTAATAATTCCTGGTTATAAAATATTAACATTAAAAAATTTAAGAAGCATTTAAGGAACCAAACAGCACCTTACTAAAAAGTAATAATTTTTGCTTTATTTATATAAATGCACAGTGTACAAGTCTTGTTTTATTTTGTGGATAGATTGCTTGGTGGCAAAGTCATTCAGGACCTTGAAAAATACCCTGCATTTGTCCTGAGAGAAGTCAGGAATGTTTGTAGGCTTTTAATTACTGAAGTGACATTATCATGGTTATAAGATTATGTGGCTGTAATGTGAATAATGGATTAGAAAATGTATAAAACTTAAAGCAGGAAACAATTAAGACATTGAAATATTATGGTAGCATGTTCAAAGGAAGTGATATTTGTGAGAGAAGTGGAGAGATTCAACACATATTTGGGAGGCAAAAATTGACACAATTTAGCAGTAGATGAATGTGGACATTATAGAGGAGTCTAGGTTGAAGGTCAGAGTTTTTGTTTAGGTGAATTTCAGGAATAGTTAGAACAATCATATCAGTGCCAAAAACAATAGAAGAAAAATAGGCAGAAACTGAGAGAGATAGAAAAGGATGGTAAGTTCATTTTGTTTTTCTTTCAAAAAATTATTTATTTATTTTCAGAGATAGAGTCTCACTCTGTCACCCAGCCTGAAGTGCTATGATGCTTTGAACTCCTGGACTCAAGCAATCCTCCCACCTCAGCCTCTTGAGGAACTAGGACTACAGGCGTGTACCACCATGTCCAGCTAACTTTGAAATATTTTGTAAAGATGCAGTCTTGCTACATTGCCCAACATGGTCTTGAACTCCTAACCTTCAGCAATCCTCCTACTTCTGTCCCTCAAAGTGCTGGGATTACTAGCAAGAACTACCACACCTGGCAGGTAAGTTCAATTTTTGAAATACTGAGTTTTAAGTGACTATGGGATCAGAAAGTGGAGGTTCAGTAAATTGTTGGATACATGGATGTTTCCCGGAATACTTTTCTTGGCTGAATTTAATGACTTATCTTTAACACAGAAGAGAATGGATTTTCTTCAGGTAATTATAAGAGTACACATAATCATAGTTACTAAAAATGACATCATAGGAGGTCAAATAGATAAACATTGAAAGAAAAGTTTATTTTTTTAATACTATTATACATAAAGATATATTTGAATGATTCTATTCATTTCTTCAGAATCTCTGGGGCTGTTGGGCTTAGGAAGAAAGCTTCAAACAGTTTGTGGGTAAGTGTAGCTTGAGGCCAGATTTTCTGGTCAACCAACTAGGACAATTTTAGATGTGAAAGTCTCCTTTTCTGATGGCTTTTTTTTTTAAAGCAAGGGCAATGGGCCACAGGGGTTTCACTAAATAGAAACAATTCTTGACATGCTTTCCCTTGAATCCTTATAAAATAATAATAGATGATAGGAGACGGAATAGGTTAGCATATCTAAACTCACGTGGGATAGCTGTTGAGACTTAATTCAGGGATCTGTGGCAAAACAAAGCTTCTGATCTATAAACTATAGTGTTTTAAAATCCTGGGTTTACTGAACCCTCGTGAACTTTGAAAACATAATACAATAATGTATTTGAAGGATTTAATGAGGGAAGTCAAGAGCAATAAAAGATCACAAGACAAGGAGGTCAGCCTAGCCAAAGAAAATGGTGATAAATTGTAACCAGGTGTCTTTGTTTCCTGATTCTTCAAGTACTGCACACTCAGCTTTCTCTGTGAGAAAGAATAGCTTGTGAAATTGCATACAGTCTTTGTCAACTTTAATACTTTCTTGCAAGATCTCAGAATTATTTGCTTAGTCTTAACTACCCCAGAGGCAAATGAGGTTAACTATTTAAAAATTACATATGGAGTGAAAGAAGATCTAATGTTCCTTGTGATTTAGGAAATTCGTAAGGATACTTCATTGGTGTCCTAATGTTTGTCTGCTATAACGATTGAGGACAAAGTAGGTTTTATTGTGGCATTGCATATATGTACAATTCAAAAGTCATGCTGTGAAGCTCTTCTTAATTACATGCAACACACACACTCAAATTTCTGTGAATGCATTTCACACATTACTTATGCCCTCTATGAGTTTCTTCACAAGACCAACTTCTCTTTAATTGTACCCTGCACAATTTATAATATTCTTTGTATTTGTATTGATATTTATTTTAGATCATATTATTTCACTACATTATATGAAAAACCTTCAGAGAATTCTCTAATCCAAGAGAAGAGAATAAGGCAAAGCCTGAGATACAGAACACAGAAAGCATATGAGAAGAAGCAGACAAAGGAGAAGAGCATTTTCTCGTGGTAGATCTGGTGAGTAGACTGGCCAGGATAAAGCAGGACACAAGCCCTTGTCACCGACTGGGATAGAAGGTGGGATTTCTATCTTCCATCCCTGGTCTGGGGAAATGGACAAAATGATAGAAAAAATGCATCACCTCCAAGATATGAATACAGAAGAAGAAAGAATGTTCCTTTCCATGTGACCATTTTCATCGAGTTATTTATTAAAATATTACTAAGGTCTAAAGTTACTTTCCTCCAGGCATTTCAATCTTTATACACGGAGCATCAGGAAATATTCTAGGCATTCTGGCCAATGGATTAATAACCACTGATATTTTGAAAGTTACATATCTTTTGGAAAGGATATGTAGCCTTCTGGTGTCTGACAACTCAATGCTAATAAATGATTTGAGTCAGCAATGGATAATTGATTTATTTTTGTAAATGCTTAAATATAATTTCCTTGAATACAAATTATGTATATGTGTCCCTTTTTTTATTCCTTCTTTTCAAGAATACTAGACAATAAAAAACAGAATAAACCAGTTTTCAAAATTAGGTCCTTTTATTTCAAAAGGTTTGCACCCCACTCATGTTAAAGAATAAAATAGTCAAGTTATTAAATAGGGATAATCAAAAGAAACAATGAACTGTCAAGACATGAAAAGATGTGGGAAACTTAAATACATATTTTTAAGTGAACGAAACTAATCTGAAAATGTTAAATACTGTATGATTCCAAATACTATATATGACATTCTGGAAAAGGCAAAACTATGGAAACACTAAAAGGCTCAGTGGTTTCTAGAGTTTTCAGGGAGGGAGGGGTGGATAGGCAGAGCACAGAGAGTTTTAGGCCAGTGAAAGTATTCTGTATCATACTATACTGGTAGATACATGTGATTATCATGTTAAAACTCATAGAATGTACAACATCAAGACTCAACCTTAATGTAAACTAAGAACTTTGGTTGATAATGAGGTATCGTTGTGTGTTCATCAGTTGTAACAACTGTATCACTCTGCTTTGGGATATTGATAGTGGGTGAGGATTGCACATATGCGGGGTCAGGGGTACATGGGAACTCTGTATTTCCTACTCAATTTTGCTGTAAATTTAAAACTACTCTAAAATAAATTATTTTTTTAAAAAGGACAAGAAAAAAATTAACAAAGTCAATACTCAGAGAAGCAATGCATTTTAATAAGATATCCAGAAGAAAAATTCTTGGCCTTATCTTTACCTTAATGACAAGCAAATTGTTCATTTGAATAAAAGAAGAATTGTTGCCTAGACTTCTGGGTATCTTCTGATTGGTGGGTAGAGTATTTTAGAGGAAAATTTCAAACAATGTATCATTACAGGCAATAATACAAGGTGTGTTGATTTATATGATGAGCCCTATCTCAAGAATAAAAACTGAGCCAGGAAAAATTATGTTGTAGCTTTAAGTTTGAACTTTAAAAAGAAATATTATTTATTTTTCAGATATCAATAAATAGAAAATGTGTAAGTTTGGTAACTTGTTTGAATTTAATTTTGTGAAGTCTTTTTTCCTTATAGTGGTTAGCAATAAAATAGATTATGATATGTATTTTTACTGGTAACAAACAAGAGAAAGAATGGAAGAGAAAGACAGTATCCTTATTTCACTTCAAGTTTTGGGAAGGGAAAATTCCCATAAAGTAGAGTGTTTGGTTGTTAAAACTAATGCAGAAATAAAGAAAAAGTAGTCCCTTTGGCAAAGTGAAGGAAAAAAAAGGGGGTGTGGTGGGTGCTGGGGTATGGGTTGAAGATCATCCCTGAGGCTATGCATGTGAAAGGCCATGCATGTGAAAGGCCTTTGTGCTTCTGCAGTAACAATAATGATGCAATTTCCAAATAGCATTAGCATGTTGTAGGTATTTGGAAGAAAAGAGAACAATGCTTGTTTTTCTTGATGAAGATAGTAGAAAAAGAAGAGAGGTGCAACTGAGAACAAATTATAAAATAGAAGGTTATTATTTAAATAAAAAATATTTCCAATAATCACTATAATTTGTCACTGGTAAGGTGAAATGTAGAATCTAACGTCTCACTACATTTTTTTTTTCCAGTTGCATGGAAAATAGAGTATATTGGTACTAAACTACATCTCATTAACTTCTTTGCCTCAGCTATTGACACTACAAGTTGTTTTTATCTTGAAACTGTGCTAAAATACACTTGGCTTTGCCAAGTCTCTAAAATGGTTCACTGTTTTCTTGCCAGAACACAAGAAACTAGCAATTTTTAAAATGGGGTAATAATTTATGCTTTAATGACCTACACCTACCTCATTTTGGGTAATATAGTGCTGCTTCATTTAAATGTTTTAATGTATTCAAACTTAATTCATTACTAGCAAAAACTACCCGGTTGTCATTCTTAAGACTGAACTTTGTCTGAAACTACCTAACAGGTAGAGCAGGGGTATAATTTTGTAATATAAAATGCTCTCCTTCATTGCCCAGCACATCTACCTTGTGTTTGATGAAACGGAACTCTCTTAACTTCAGGACTGGGCATTGTTTTTGTTTTCAAGTTTTACTTTATTGGTTGTAGTGGATTAAACAATGCAAATTTTATTATAGTTTTCATAATGTGTGCATTTGATTACTGTAGCAAGTGATAAGATAACTTACTTGCTTGGTGCACATAATTCAGTCCAAATAATATGGGTTAAGGGACACAGCCCAACTACAAAAAAAAAAACTTAAAAGATAAGAAACTTTTAGGTAGTTGAAGAAGGTGATGACTGTCTATACTGTATCTTTTGATATATCCCACCAAACAACTAGAAGCTATAAGGCGAAACAAAACAAAACAACACCATAAAACAACAGCAGCAAAAAACTATACAAAAAATTGCTTTAAGCATGACTTGACAAGGAATAACCAAACTCCAGAATAGCTATAAATAAAAAAAAAAGAAAAACATCAAATTCCAGGGAACAATCTCTCACATGATGCAACACTGCAAGCTTTTGTGGTAAGCAAAGACAGGCCAAGAAAAGCTTAGGGAAAAAGAAAAGATAAAGGGATACTTTGGGACATGTAATAAAAGAGAAAACTAGGAAAGGGAAGTATTTAGGGTCTTATCAGACAAAAGAGAACCAAACATCAGAGACACAAAATCTCTTCCCAGCAACCAAAAAAGAAATAATAAAACCCTCTACAAGATTATCTATTTTAAAAGGATTTGATCTATTGACAAAAGAGGGTACCATTGCACTAGAAATTCTGTAAAACATCCAAAATATACAACAATGAACCAAAGAAAACTCAGTAAATCTATACAGAATTATTAGAAAAATAACAAAACAAAATTTAACACACTTTAACTGATAAAACTCTCTATCACCCACAAAAAGAAAAGAAAAACATGTAGGAGAAAACATCTGTAAGATGACACTTCAAATTGAAGTAAATGTCCCCAATCTAACATTTAGGGATATGAAAACAAAACAAATCAAAACCAAAAACCCTTGAATTATAAATTTAAAAAGTAAGAGCAGAAAAAGTCAGAAAAAGAGAGAGAGAGAGAGAGAGAAATAAAAGAAGATGGATTGAGTTCAATAAATAAATAAATAACACTGAAAAAAAATCTCAAAAATAAAAAAGAAATACATTATGCCCAAGATATAACTAAATAAAATTGGAAATCTGCCAAGACAGTAGATTTTTATCTACTCTGTGCTTTTATCACACGTACAAAAAGGGTAACTATGTGAAATGCTGCATATGTTAATTTGCTTGACTATAGTAACTATTTCGTTATGTATAGCAAAGCATGATTTTGAACACTTTAAATATATATAATTTTTTAAAACTTTACAATAATAATTTAGGACAGGGAAGGTAACAACTGAGAATGCAAAAATTAAAGAAAAGAAAAGGGGCAGAAAGAACATGGTAGAAATAAAAGACAAAGAAGGAATAATATTTGCATAATTGGAGCCCCTAAAAATTAAAACAACACATTGGTACAAACCTAATATTTATAATTATATTTTAAAATATTTTCAGATATAAAGGGCATGAATCAATATATTGACAGGGCCCACTGGGAACCTGGGCAAAATTATCTGAAATATTTAACCCTAAAAATTATACTGGTAAAACTATTAAATTTCAAAGACAATAAAAAAAAAAAAAAGAATCTTACGAATAAGATAAATTATAAGAAAAAAAGGTAATTATGCATGCAGCAGAATTTTCAAAACCATAATCCAAAGCTTTTCTCTCCTGTTCTATATGAGTGTTTTATTTGCTTTTGAAAGTTTCCAGGAATACTTGGGAGATAAGTTAAACTTAGTGACCAATAAGTGTGAATTATGAAATTGACTGAAGGACTAAATTTTTATTAAAAATGAACACAATGGTAGTGCAATTAATGACAATAGGGGGCAGCTCTCCTACCAGAAAGGCAAAAACACTAATGATGAGGGCCCTGGTCCAATTGACATAAATTCCGTATCAGCCATCTTTGACTTCCTCTGTTTCCCATGTTTCTTCCCGGTCCTCCGACAAGTCCATTGCTCCTAAAATGCAGTAACTGCCTCAGAGCTCTTAATTCTCATTGGATTAATTCCCAAATAGTTTTCCAATATTTCACAACAAGGACCATGTAGCTGAGGATTCAGACAATAATAACTATGATGAATTGAAAATAATTCCTAATGTTACAAAAGAAAGAGTTTTAGGGATTTTTAAATCTGCATTTTATGTAACTTAAATAGTTATATAATGACCTCCTAATTATATTTTTCTTTTGTAGTCGTTATCATCTAAATCACAGGGACATCTCCAAGTTTGTGAATTACAGATCAGGAGCAGGGAAGGAATTTGCTTCAGCAATTGGAAGAAAATGTCTCACTAATATGTACAAGGTTGCTTTTGGAACTTCTCAAAACACTTCCTTCTGGGGAGTATGATTATTTTTATATTTTGAGGGTGAATTTTCTCCAGGGGAAAGTAGATAATGATTCTCACAGGTATAAGTATTATTATTCTTTACTATTAAAATGTTCTATTAGATATTAGTCTCTGTCTTTTAGCATCTCTTGTTCTTGTAAGTTGATTTTTCCCTAAGGAACTTTTTTTCAGAGCCTTGAGTACATTAGTTCTAAAATAAAATAATGTCAAGTATATTATATATATAAAAGTCAAGTTTTTGACAAACAATACAATATATAATTTTAAACACTCCTTCCTTTATTCCCTCCTTTCTTTACTTTGTCCATATTTTTCTTTCCTCTTTGCTTCTTTAACTCTTTACTTTTTTTCCATTCTTCTTGAATAAAGCAATCCAAGATATATCTGGTAGGGCTGAGCAACACAAGTATTCTCAAAGGTTGAAGGTAGTTGTCAACATTCAAGCAAGTTAGGAAGGCTATCCATTCAAAAATAACCATGTTAAGGTTTTGCCTAGTGTGGTGTGTCAAAGCCTAAGTGATAAAAAGGAACACCTGCTTGAGGTGCAAATGCTACTAGTAGTTATACTGCAAATCATGTGAGAGCTAAAGAGGGATGAAGAAAGCATCCAAAGTAGGTAGCAGTGGAGTGGATAGGAGATTGTTTACATGCAGAGGAGATTAATCAAATAAAAAATATTAAAAATAATTGGAGTCTGATATTTTTGTTTCCAGCTTAGGGTGTAGGAGACCACACAGTGGTCCTCTGTACCAGCAAGGGCCACCCAGGGGCCCTAGCCTCTCAATGACACCCACAAGTTTACTGTTAAAGCCAAGAAAACCAAATATGTGAAGGGAGAAAACAAAAATGAACCACATAGATCAGAACTGAAGGTGTCAGTGTAAACCCTTGGTTTTTAATATTATAGAAGAAAATATACAACTTTTATGTATCTATAATAAATTTTTTATTTTTTATATTTATTTTATCTATAATATTGAAAACCATGAATTAATACTGATACCGCCCATGTTGATGTATGTATGCATGTGTGTGTATCCATCTAGATGTACATATATCCAATTATTATACATATATGCACTCATATATACATAAATGCATACATGCATGTATGTTCTGCACAGACAGAACCTAGGTGCAACCACATTCTAAGGTTTCATTAATTTTAATTTTTTTTAATTAAAACATCATATTTATCCTTTTCATAGGGTACATGTGATATTTTGTTATGTGCATAGAATGTATAATGATCAAGTCAGGGTATTTAGGGTATCCATTACCTTGAGTATTTGTCATTTTTATGTTTTGGGAAGAATATATCAAATCATCTCTTCTAACTATTTTGAAATATATAATACATAGTCAACTACAGTCACTCTAATCTGCTACAGAACATCGGAACTTATGTCTTCTATATAACTCTATCTCTGGACCCATTAAACAATCTCTGCTCATTTTCTCTTGCACCACACATGCACTTTCCCCAGATTCTGGCATCTCTTATTCCACTGTCTACCTCCATAAGCACAAATATTTAGCTTTCACAGATGAATGAAAGCATGCAATATTTTTCTATCTATTCCTGGCTTATTTCATTTAAAATATTCCTGAAAATAGCATGGTTTTATTCTTTTTAAATGGCTGAATAGTATTTTATTGTGTGCATATATATATCACACTTTCATTATCTATTTATCCACTGATGGACACTTAGGTTGATTCCATATCTTGGCTATTGTGAAGAATGCTGCAATATACACAAGGGTGCAGATATTCCTTTGATATACTGTTTTTCTTTTATTTGGATAAATACCCAGTAGCGGGACTGATGGATTTTATAGTAGTTTTATTTTTTGTTTTTTAAAAGAAATCTTTATACTATTTTTCATAATAGCTGTACTAACTTAAATTTCTACCAAGAGTATATGAGTTCTTTTTTATCTATATCCTCACCAGTATCTACTAGTTTTTCTTTTTCATAATACTCATTCTAACAAAATAAAATAATAGAGTGAGATGACAACTCATTGTGGTTCTGATTTGCATTTCCCTAATGATTAGTGGTATTGAGCATTTTTTCCATATATCTGTTGGCCATTTGAATGTCTTTGGATAAATATCTATTGGGGTTATTTACTCGGTTTTTAATGGGATTTTTTGTATTTTATTTTTGAGTCAATTTAGTTCCTTGTATACTCTGGATATTAGTTCATTATTGGACAAATAGTTTGCAAATATTTTCTCCCTTTCAATAGATGTTTCTTTATTGTGTGGATTATTTCCTTCGCTGTGCAGGTAATTTTTAGTTTAATATAGTCCTATTTTTATATTTTTGTTTTTGTTATCTGTGTTTTTGAGGTCTTAGCTCTAAAATCTTTGCCCAGACCAATGAACTGAAGTGTGTCTTCTATGTTTTCTTCTATCAGTGTTATACATTTGAGTATAAATCAACTTACATTTGAGTCTTTAACCCATCTTGAGTTGAAATTTGTATATTGTGGCAGATAGGGGTCCAGTTTGATTCATCTACATATGAATATTCAATTTTCCCAGCACCATTTATTGAAGAAGGATTATTTCTCCAAACATATGTTGATTATTTCTCCCAATGTATGTTTTTGACACATTTGTCAAAACTCAGTTGCCTGTAAATATGTGGATTTATTTCTATGTTGTCCATTTCTTTCCATTAGTCTACGTGTCCTTTTTTTTTTTGTGTGTGTGTGTGTGTGTGTGTGTGTGTGTGTGTGTCAATACTACGCCGTTTGGGTACTACAGTTTTGTAATATATTATGGAATTCGGTTTTATGATGACTTCAAGTTTGCTATTTTTACTCAGGACTGCTTTGGCTATTCAGGCTCTTTTACCGTTTTCACACATATTTTAGAATGATTTTTTTTTCTATTTCAATAAAATATAACATTGGTATTTTGATAGAGTTTGCATTGAATCATTAGATTATTCTGCATGGTATGGTCATTTTAACAATATTAATTCTTCTGATTAATGAACATGGGATGTCTTTCCATTTTTCTATGCCCTCTTCAATTTCCTTCTTCAGTGTTTTATAATGTTCTTTGTAGAGGTCTTCCACATCTTTCGTTAAATGTATTCCTAGACTTTTTAATTGCTTTTGTAGTTATTGTAAATGAGATTGCCTTCTTGATTTCTTCTCAGCTAGCTTATTATTGGTGTATAGAAATGCTACTGATTTATGGTGTTGATTTTGTATCCTGGGACTTTATTAAACTTACTTGTCAAACCTAAAAGATTTTGGTGAAGTCTTTAAGTTTTTCTAGCTACAAGATCATATCATCTGAAGCAAAATTATTCACTGCTTTTTTTCCAATTTAGATGCCTTTTATTTATTTCTTTTGCCTGACTGTTCTGACCAGGACTCTCAGTAATATGTTGAACAGGAGGTGAAAGTTGGCATCCTCATTTTATTCCAGTTCTTTGAGAAAAGGCTTTCAGGTTTTTCTCATTCAGTATGTTAATGGTGGGGTTTTCATAGATGGACATTATTAAGTTGAAGAATATTCCTTCTGTGCCTAGTTTGTTGAGAGTTTTTATCAAGAAAGGGTGTCGAAATATATCAAATGCTTTTTCTATGTCTATTGAGATGATCATGTTTTTTGCTCTTCATTCTGTTGATGTGATGTATCATGCTTGTTAATTTGTGTGTGTTGAACCATCCTTCCGTATTTGGGATGAATCACACTTGATTATGGTGTATCATCTTTTTGATAGGCTCCTGGATCATATTTGCTAGTATTTTGCTGAAGATTTTTGAGTCAATGTTTGTCAGAGATATTAATCTGTAGCTTTCTTTTTTTTGTTGCAACTTTGTCTGGTTTTGGTATCAGGGCAATGCTGGCTTCATAGTATTTGGGAGAATTCCCTCCTTTTCAATTTTTGCAATAGTTTGAGGAAAAATGATATTAGTTCTTTGTACATTTGGTAAAATTCAGCAGTGATGTCATCTGGTCCTGGGCACTTTTGTTGGCAGACTTTTTATTACTGATTCAATCGCATTGTTTGTTATTGGTACAGTCAGGATTTTGATTTCTCCCTGATTCAAGTTTGGTAGATTTTGTGTGTCCAGAAATTTATTCATTTTTTTCTTGCTTTCTAGTGTATTAGTATATAGTTATTCTTAATATCCTCTAGTGATCTTTTGTTTCTCTTTGATATCATTTGTAATATATGCTTTTTTGTTTCTAATCTTGTTTATTTGGGTCTTCTCTGTTTTATTCTTCGTTAGTCTAGCTAGTGGTTTATCAATTTATCGTTTCAAAAAACTTTTTATTTTGTTAATGCTTTGTATTTTTTGTCTCTATTTTGCTTTTTCTGCTCCAATCTTTTCTTCTTTTCTACTAATTTTCTGTTTGTTTTTTTCTTGCTTTTCTAGTCCCTTGAGGTGCATCATTGGAGTGTTTATTTAAGGCCTTTCCACTCTTCTGATGTAGGCATTTATTGTTATAAACTTCAATCTTAACACTGCTTTCATTATATCTTAAATACTTTAGTATGTTGTGTTTTGATTTTCATTTGTTTCAAGAAATTTTATGATTTCCTTTTTAATTTTTTTCTTGACTCATATATTGTAATTTCCATATTTTACAATGTGGAATTTCCAAAGTTCCCATTGTCATTAATTTCTACTTTTATTGCATTGTGGTCTGAGAGGATTCTTGATATAATTTTGATTTTTAAAAACTTGTTGTGGCTTGTTGTGTTTCAGTAGCTTATTTACGTTAAGAGAAGTTCACTATTTTATGAGCCAAAATCTGTGAAAACTCACTATTGAATAGTAAAACGGAAGCTCTAACCGAATAAATAAATACATAAATGAATACATTTCCAGTGGCTTTTATGAAAACTTTCTTGCTATAATTCTGTTGTAACTTTCACCATTACTTATATGTTTACATAGTTTTCGTGAATGCATTATATTTTTTTCTTAAGTGTGTCATGCAGATTTCTAATTAAAATAGAACATTATGAAGTTAGACTTTAAAACAAATGATAATATTCTTAGATAGATTTAACAATTCTAGTTTAACTATTTGAAATTGAGTTATTATTTGAGATAATTTTTAACCATCAAAATGATTTACTATGCTGAATTATTAGATCTAATGAATGAGGATTACCAAGAATAAAACAATTACAAAACTGTGTTTGCCACTACTTTTTTTCCTCTGGGATCCTCACAGTTGTTGAACCAATACTTACTTCCCACCTGCAATTATTCCTCTACACAGAAATAATTGATGACATTTGTAGAGATTGTAGCTTCAGCTGATTCTTAGAATTCAGATTCCAGATCTTAACTGATCATACCAGACTCTAAATCAAATACATTAAACTCTGTTAATGATGCTCTAATGAATAGTCTTTTGGCACAGTGATTATTTGATTAGTATACTCTTGCATAACTATAAAGAAATGCCTGACACAAGGTAATTTATAAAGAAAAGCATTTAATTGGCTCATGGCTGTATAGGTTGTACAGGAATCATAGTGGCTTCTGCTTCTGAAGAGGCCTCAGGAAGTTTCCAATCATGGCAGAAGGCAAAGGAGGAGCAAGACATATCACATTGTGGGAGTATGAGCAAGAGAGGGAGTGGGGGGGATGCCATACACTTTTTAAAAATTACTATTATACATCAAGTTCTGGGACACATGTCCAGAATGTGCAGGTTTGTTATATAGGTATACATGTGCTATGGTGGTTCACTGTACCCATCAACCCATCACCTAGGTTTTAAGCCCCACATGCATTAGGTATTTCTCCCAATGCTATCCCTCCCCTTGCCCCCAACCCCATGACAGGCCCCACTGTGTGATGTTCCCCTCCCTGTGTCCATATGTTCTCATTGTTCAACTCCCACTTTCTGAGTGAGAACATGCAGTGTTTGGCTTCATTGTTCCTGTGTTAGTTTGCTGAGAATGATGGTTTCCAGCCTCATCTGTGTCCCCCTGCAAAGGACATGAACTCATTCTTTTTTATGACTGCATAGTATTCCATGGTGTATATGTGCCACATTTTCTTTATCCAGTCTATCATTGATAGGTATTTGGGTTGGTTCCAAGTCTTTGCTATTGTGAACAATGCTGCAATAAACATATGTGTCTTTATGATAGAATGATTAATAATCCTTTGAGTATATACCCAGTAATGGGATTGCTGGGTCAAATGGTATTTCTGGTTCTAGATCCTTGAGGAATCGCCACACTGTCTTCCACAATGGTTGAACTAATTTGCATTCCCACCAACAATGTAAAAGCCTTCCTATTTCTCCACATCCTCTCCAACATCTGTTGTTTCCTGAGTTTTTAGTGATCACCATTCTAACTGGTGTGAGATAGTACCTCATTGTGGTTTTGATTTGCATTTCTCTAATGACCAGTAATGATGAGCATGTTTTCATATATTTGTTGGCCGCATAAATGTCTTCTTTTGAGAAGTGTCTGTTCCTAAGCTTCACCCACTTTTTGATGGGGTTGCTTGTTTGTTTTTTTGTAAATTTGTTTAAGTCCTTTGTAGATTCTGGATGTTAGACCTTTGTCATATGGATAGATTGCAAACATCTTCTCCCACTCAGTAGGTGCCCTATTTGCTCTGATGATAATTTCTTTTCTTTTGCTGAGCAGAAATTCTTCAGTTTAATTAGATCCCATTTGTCTATTTTGGCTTTTGTTGCAATTGTTTTTGGTGTTTTAGTCATGAAGCCTTTGACCATGCCTATGTCCTGAATGGTATTACCTAGGTTTTCTTCTAGGGTTTCTATGGTTTTAGGTTTTATGTTTAAGTCTTTAATCCATCTTGAGTTAATTTTTGTATAAGGTGTAAGGAAGGGATCCAGTTTCAGTTTTCTGCATATGGCTAGCCAGTTTTCTCAACACCATTTATTAAATATGGAATTGATTCCCCTTTGTTGTTTTTGTCAGGTTTGTGGAAGATCAGATGGTTGTAGATATGTGGTATTATTTCTGAGGCCTCTGTTCTGTTCCATTGGTCTATATACCTGTTTTGGTACCAGTACCATGCTATTTTCATTACTGTAGCCATGTGGTATAGTTTGAAGTCAGGTAGTGTGATGCCTCCAGCTTTGTTCCTTTTGCTTAGGATTGTCTTGGCTATATGGGCTCTTTTTAGTTCTGTATGAAATTTAAAGTAGTTTTTTCTAGTTGCTTTGAAGAAAGTCAATGGTAACTTGACGGGAATAGCATTGAATCTATGAATTACTTTGGGCAGTATGGCCATTTTCACGATATTGATTCTTTCTATCCACGAGCATGGAATTTTTTTCCATTTCTTTGCGTCCTCTCTTATTTCCTTGAATAGTGGTTTGTACTTCTCCTTGAAGAGGTCCTTCACATCCTTTGTAAGTTGTATTCCTAGGTATTTTATTTTCTTTGCAGTAATTGTGAATGGGAGTCTACTTATGATTTGGCTCTCTGTTTGTCTATTATTGGTATATAGGAATGCTTCTGATTTTTGCACATTGATTTTATATACTGAGACTTTGCTGAAGTTGCTTATCAGCTTAAGGAATTTTGAGTCTGATGTGATTGGGTTTTCTAAATATACAATCATGTCATCTGCAAACAGAGATAATTAGACTTTCTCATTTCCTATTTGAATACCCTTTATTTCTTTCTCTTGCCTAATTTCCCAGGCCAGAAATTTCAGTACTATGTTGAATAGGAGTGGTGAGAGAGGGCACACTTCTCTTGTGCCAGTATTCAAAGGGAATGCTTCCAGCTTTTGCCTATTCAGTATGATATTGGCTATGGGTTTGTCATAAACAGCTCTTATTATTTTGAGATACATTCCATCAATACCTAGTTTATTGAGAGTTTTTAGCATGTAGGGGTGTTGAATTTTACCAAAGGCCTTTTCTGCATCTATTGAGATAATCATGTGACTTCTATCATTGGTTCTGTTTATGTGACGAATTACATTTATTGATTTGCATGTGTTGAACCAGTTTTGCATCCCAGAGATGAAGCCAGCTTGATCTTGGTGGATAAGCTTTTTGATGTGCTGCTGGATTTGGTTTGCCAGTATTTTATTGAGGATTTTTACATCAGTGTTCATCAGGGATATTGGGCTGAAATTTTCTCTTTTTGATGTGTCTCTGCCAGGTTTTTGTATCAGGATGATGCTGGCCTTGTAAAATGCGTTAGGGATAAGTCTTTCTTTTTCTATTGTTTGGAATAGTTTCCGAACGAAAGGTACCAGCTCCCCTTTGTACCTCTAGTAGAATTCGGCTGTGAATCCATCTGGTCCTGGACTTTTTTTGGTTGTGTAGGCTACTAATTACTGCCTCAATTTCAGAGCCTGTTACTGGTCTATTCAGGGATTCAACTTCTTCCTGGTTTAGTCTTGGAAGGGTATATGTGTACAGGAATTCATCCATTTCTTCTAGATTTTCTAGTTTATTTGCGTCGAGATGTTTATAGTATTCTCTGATGGTAGTTAGTATTTCTGTGGGATCAGTGGTGATCTCCTCTTTATCATCTTTTATTGTGTCTATTTGATTCTTCTCTCTTTTTATCTTTATTAATCTGGCTAGCAGTCTATCTATTTTGTTAATCTTTTCAAAAAATCAGCTCCTGGATGTATTCACTTTTTGAAGGGTTTTTATGTCTCTATCTCCTTCAATTCTGCTCTGATCTTAGTTATTTCTTGTCTTCTGCTAGCTTTTGAATTTGTTTGCTCTTGCTTCTCTAGTTATTTTAATTGTGATGTTAGGGTGTCGACTTTAGATTTTCCCACTCTTGGGTGTGGCCATTTAGTGCTATAAATTCCCCCTCTTAATACTGCTTTAACTGTGTCCCAGAGATTCTGGTATGCTATGTTTTTGTTCTTATTGGTTTCAAAGAACTTATTTATTTCTGCCTTAATTTCTTTTTTTTTTTTTTTTTTTTGAGACGGAGTCTCACTGTGTCTCCCAGGCTGGAGTGCAGTGGCGCGATCTCGGCTCACTGCAAGCTCCGCCCCCCGGGTTCACGCCATTCTCCTGCCTCAGCCTCCCAAGTAGCTGGGACTACAGGCGCCCGCTACCGCGCCCAGCTAGTTTTTTGTATTTTTAGTAGAGACGGGGTTTCACCATGTTAGCCAGGATAGTCTCGATCTCCTGACCTTGTGATCCACCCGCCTCGGCCTCCCAAAGTGCTGGGATTACAGGCTTGAGCCACCGCGCCCGGCTTCTGCCTTAATTTCATTACTTACCCAGTAGTCATTCAGGAGCAGGTTGTTCAATTTCCATGTAGTTGTGCAGTTTTGAGTGAGTTTCTTAATCCTGAGTTCTAATTTGATTGCACTGTAGTCAGGCTGCACCCACTGTCTAACCAGTCCCACTGAGATGAACTGAGTACCTCAGCTGAAAATGCAGATATCACCCGGAATATCTTCTGTGTTGGCCTCCCTAGGAGCTGCAGACTGAAGCTCTTCCTATTCGGGCATTTTGCCAGATGCTCACCAATGTCATACACTTTTAATGACCAGATCTCATGAGGACTCACTCACTGTCATCAGAATAGCACCAAAGGGATGGTGCTAAACCATTCTTGAGAAACCTACCCCATGATCCAGTCATTTCTTACCAGACCCTCTCTCCAACACTGGGGACTACAATTAGACACAAGTTTGGGTGGGGACACAGATCCAAACCATAACAATGATAAAAAGAGCTTGTTGAGTGTAACCCATATTCATGTGCTTTAGCCTTCTTTCCCGTTGATGATAACTTCTTGGACTCTGGGGTCTGATTCTTTGTGTTTTTTTCTGCAAACCCTACCCTGCAACTTGCCAGTTGACTTAAAGACATTTTTCATATCCTGTTTTTCATCAAGACACGTATTTCACTTGCTGTATAGACCATTTAGTCATCATCTGACATGCAGTACTGTGAACAGGAACATCTTTCTTTAATCTGCTTTTAGGCAAATTCCTGCAGGGGCTGGGAAGAGGCTTCTTTGCAATGGAAAGAATTTCAGACAACTTATTTATCAGTTGTTAATGAAGTGCACAGGACCAAATTAAAAAAAAAAAAGAGTTTTGAGCTATTAGTGGTTGCCCTATTTTATCTTCCTAGTATTGTAAATCAGATTTAATGCTAATATCCAGATCTATCCAAAGCCTTAAAATTCTATTTTCACGAGATCCTCTGGCTATATAGCTTACTATTCTTGTCCCTCGTGAAGATACTGATTTTTTTTACATATTACTGTTGCTGATAACCGATTGTCCACTAAATTCAATGACTATTAAAAATTGTGAGTGAGGTTGAAAAATAAAGACTTTATTCTAAATAATTTGGTGCCTAGATAATAATTTTGTTAATTTGCAAAATGGGAAAACATATTTGTGGGAGGAATAGTACCCTTCGTTACACAATCTCAAAATATTGTTTTCTAAGGTAGAATGCAACCAGAGGATGTTCCAAAAAATCCTGCTGATTAAGTACTTCTCAGACTTTTGCAGCTTGTAATGAGAAATCCTTTAGATAATCAGACTGATGACTTAAAGGAAATTTTGTTTTAATATCATATTTTGTTATAATGACATAAGATGGATTTGTATTTAGAATAAATGTTTTTACTATGGTAAGGTGAAGGATAGTTAGGTCTATTATATAATAATATATAATATCATACTCTCAGTTAGAGGATTCAACTAGAAAGTCCAATGTTAGGCCAGATGCGGTGGCTCATGCCTGTAATCCATCACTTTCGTAGGCCGAGGTGGATGGATCACCTGAGGTCAGGAGTTTGAGACCATCCTGGCCAACATGGTGAAACCCTGTCTCTACTAAAAATACAAAAATTAGCCCGGCGTGGTGGCACGTGCCTGTAGTCCCAGCTACGTGGAAGGCTGAGGCAGAAGAATTGCTTGAACCCGGGAGGCAGAGGTTGCAGTGAGCCGAGATTGTGCCACTGCACTCCAGCCTGGAGACAGAGCAAGACTCATCTCAAAAAACCTAACACGTTAAAAAAAAAAAAAAAAAAAAAAAAAGGCTTATGTTAGAATTTTATCTAAATCAAATATGGATAAAACTCAAGGTACAATTCATCCTGAAGCAAAACCCAGACCCACAGCTGTGACCCTGTGTATTCAAATAAGTTATCTCTTCAAAAATACAATGGCGGGACAGAAATAGAATAGACATTCTCATTCCAAAAGGAAGCAACAGCAAATAAGAAAGGAATAACAGGTTCCAAGTAAGTCAAACCCAAAAGAGCAACCAACACTAAAACCTTAGGCTGAGAATAATCTCCTCTGACTCCATATCTCACCTCCTGAGCATGCTAAGGTGGGTGTTGAGCCGTCAAGGCCTCAGGCATCTATGCCCCTGTGGCTTTGCTGAACTCAGCCCACACAACAGCACTCATGGGTCGGAATCTTGGGCCTGCAGCTCTCCTGTGGTAGGATGGCATGCAAGTGGTTCTACAGTTCTGGAGGCTGGGAGCAGCCTTCACAGCTCCATCAAGCTTAGTAGAGGTTGCAGCACTTCCACCTAAACCTAAGTGGAAGTAGTCATGTCTCCACAGCTGGTGCTTCCAAACCTAGGTGGAAATGGTCATGTCTCCACTCTATGTGCTTGCAGAATTAGTATCACGTGGATGACACTAAGGTTTGTACCTTCTGGAGATGTGGCTGGAGCCACATCTGGATCTGCTTGAGCCACAGATATGGCAGTGGAGAAGTGCTGTACCAGAAAGTACAGAGCAGACATTTGAGATGACTCAGGAATGCAAATGCTTAGGTTCAATAAGCAACCTGGGTCCCTCTCTGGAAACTTCTCTGCCCTCAAGACTCTTGTATTCTTTGCCTATAATTGAAGAGGTAGCCTCAAACATCTCTGAAATGCCACTGGAGGTCATTCTTTCATTTTCTTTATAAATAGCACTTCGCTTTCTTCTATCCATCTAACCTCTTATCAGTTGGTTGCATGGTCACACCCTTGGCTTTCTTTTCTAAACAAATACCTTTATTCTTTACATTCCCAGAGACAGAAATTTCCAACTCTGTACATACTGCTTCTAATTGTAAATGCCTAAATCATTTTTCTCTTCTCACATTTTATTATATGCAGTTTAGAAAAGCCACACAGCAGCCAGAATGCTTTGATGCTGACAAACGTCCTAGCTCATTGCTCTTAAATTCTTCCTTCTAAAAAGACTTAGGGTATGGACACAATTCAGCAAAGTTCTTTGTCACTTTGTAACAAAGGTGGGCTTTTCTCTAGTTTTCAACACCTGTTTCTTATTTCTGTCTGAGACTTCATTAGACTTGCCTTTCCCACCCATTTTTCTACCAACATTTGGCAGTCTTTCTCTTCTGAGCCTTCACTGGAATCAGCCTTAATGCTCCATTTATAGCAATCCAGGCTTTTCTATCCTGCTTCTCCAAATTTTTTCATCCTCTACTTATTATCCAGTTCCAAAGCCACTTCCACATTTTTAGATTCTTATAATAGCAGCACCCACTTCTCTGGTACTGAATCCTACCTCAGTTCATTCTATTCTGCTATAATTGAATACTTGAGAGACTGAGTAATGTATAATAAGCAGGCATTTATTTTCTGACAGTTTTAAAGACTGAGACATGCCAGATCAAGGCACCAGTATCTGGCAAGGGTCTTCTTGCTGTGTGGGCAAAGGGAGAAGGGGACCAAGCTCGCTTTTTTATAACAGTATTAATTCTACTCATGAGGTTGGAGCCCTCATGGCCCCATAACCTCTCAAAAGTTTCACCTCTTAATACTATTATAATGTCAATTAAATTTTAACATGAGTTGTGGAGGGGACAAACATTCAAACCATAGCACCTTTCCACTGTTATTTTGGATAGTGTCAAAATAGATCCAACACCAGGGTCATGCCTCCATCCAGGGACTCCCTCCCCACCTCTTATCAACTGTCCTCCCTAAGCTTCCTTTCTTTCTGGGTGAAGTGGTGATGACAGGAAAAAAAAAAAAGACAAAATTAAATATTAAATGTATTTATTCAACCTAAATATTTCTTAAATACAATTAAAACTAAAGTAACTTGAGACATATTCACAGCATGTCCATGTTATTTTTAAAAGCCCTCAACTACCTCTAAAACACCAGGAATGTGAACCTCCCAGGAACAGATCCATGTCTTGAACTCTCTAAAGCTAGTGATTTAATAATCAACTTATTTACAAATACTTTTAAGGCACTGCTAAGATTATGATGGTTTAGGATACTGTGAATGTTCAATGACAATATGAAGAGAAATGCAAATGTAAAAAGGAGACTATGTAAATTCTTAGTGGGGAGGATAGACGGTATGAGCTCTGAGTTCAGAGGAGAGAATATAGTCTCTATACATGGACTGACCAGAAAAAAACTTCATTGAAGAAATATTAGAGCCCTCAATGCTTTTGATTCCAGAGCAAATAAGCTCCATATGGGCTATTTTACTTCCCTGATTGCATTCAAGGGAATTTTCCAGAAGTAGTTTATTTCTTGATCATTCAGCTTAGGGTTGGCAAACTCCTGCTAGCCACCTGTTTTTGTATGGCCAGTAAGTTAAGAATGATTTTTATAGATTATGTTAGTTTTCTACGACTACCATAACAATATCATGGATTGGGTGCTTAAACAACAGAAATTTATTTGCTCACAGTTCAGGAGTCTGGAAGTCTGAGATTAAGGTGCTTCAGGGTTAATTTCTGATGAGGAGGTCTGTCTTCCTGGCTTCTTGATTATCTACTTCTTGCTGTGTTCTCACTGGACATTTCTCTCACACGGATAGAGGGAGAGAGATCTCTGGGGTCTCATTCCTTTCTTATAAGGACAGCAAGCCTTTGAAATTAGGGTGTCATCCTTAGGAACTCATCTAACTTTTATTATCTCCTCATAAGTCCTATCTCCAAATACAGTAGAGCTTAAATATAGGCATTTTGGTGAGACACAATTCAGTCCGTAATATAAACACTGACAATAAAGTGGATGATAGGGAACACTGACTTTGAACCATAATTAAGCAAAATTTTATTTGCCCCCAAGAAAGAATTATATTCTTTTGATTGGCAGACTTGTATTTTTTCAAATTTTATTCAATTATTATTTTTATATTCTGAGTTTTGTCAATACAAAGTTTGGGGAACTTGTTTTCACTTTTGTTAAAGATTACCTATATTATAGTCTTTATTTTGCCCCTTGGCCTGCATAGCCTAAAATACTTAATAGCTGTTTCTTGACAGAAAATGTTTGTCCATCCCTGATACAGCCCAAGAAAAGCTGACGACTTACATTCTAGTTCTCAAGTCTTTGTCCAAATTACAGGCATCTGCCCAGGAAAATAGTTGCTACTTCTGATCTCTAAGTTTTTCTGGAACTTTCTATTTTGCTTTAGCTCTCTTCTCACAAAGTGCCATCTCTTCCCATAAACTTATTTTATAGACTCTCTCAAACTGTTTTGACAAGCATGGCATTGCTTGTTTAAAGCCCAGTTCTGTCTTAAATGTTTTAGGATTATAGAGGCACTACAATAAAAAAAAAAAAAAAAAAAAAAAACCACTGACTCACTGTAGACAGGGAATTTTCTCACAGTTAGCTTGAGGGGCCCCAAGATTCCTACGTGCCGTCAGCACTAGGAAAGTTTAATCCAGATCTGGGTGCCAGGCACATACGGAGGGACCGGGGCAGGCTGTCCTTTTTCACCACATTCACCTGAGTATTTCTAGACTATTGCAGGTTTGCCACAATAGAAGGGATAGTGCTGGCTTTTGTACACAGATTTAACGTGCTGGTTAGTGTTGTGCTCTGACAAATATTTGAAAGATATATCCAGGAAATCCTGCACAGCACGGGCTCCTGATTCAATGGAGTTGTATATCGTTGCCTTACCAAATACACTTGAATGATAAAAACAGCAAAACAAAAATAGTAACTAAAATTTACCGAGCGTATACTACATGGCAGAAATTATCTTAACAGCACATTTAGGATGGAGGTATGTGATCCTCACTGGACCAATAAGAAATATCTTGGCAAATATGTATAACTTATCTAAAGTCACACACAGTTATCAATTAGGAGAATTGTCTCAAACCCAGGGCTGTTTTATACCAATACACTCTATTTGATTGCTTCTCTGTGCACATTTCCTGTGGAAGCTATTCTAAGCAAGAATTAGAGAAACAGGCTTATTTTTCTTTCTATGCAGTAATATGACTGTGCTTTGGCATCAATGGTACAAATTAAAATTACCATATGTAATTTCTGAACCTCTTTAATGCTGAATATCAGCATGGTCACTCCTGAGGAAGAGCCAATAGGTTATGCATTAAGTCTAGTTTGAATAGATACCAAGTTTGTTGTTTCTCCTTTAAATCTAACGTTTCATTAGCCTTCCTCGTATATTCCTGAATATCAGTAATGGAAATGTCCAGTTACTTTCTGACCAGAAAATATTCTACACCACATGTAAATCAGTTACAAAATAATACATGAAGGCATGGGCTTGCCTCCCTTTTTTCACCTGCAGCATAATTCTAGCTCAGGCCTATCCAACAGAGCCTGTTACATTAGTGTAAAGGTATATCTATGTCTATATCTATCTATATCCACATCATCTGAGTGACACAGGGTCTCACTCTGTCATCTGGGCTGGAGTGTAGTGGCACGTTCATAGCTCACTGTAATTTCAAACTGTCGGGCTCAAACCATCCTCTTGCTTTGGCCTCTCAAGTAGTTGGGACTACAGGTGTGCTCCACTATGCCTGGCTAATTTTTTTTGTTTTTGTTTTTGGAAAGAAGAAGTCTTACTGTGTTGCACCGGTTGGTATTGAACTCCCGGCTTCAAGTGATCCTATCTCCTCAGCCTCCCAAATTACTGAGATTACAGGTATGACCACCATGCCTGGCTTAGAATGATACTTTAATGTATGTCTAAACTATTATTATGGACCCTAAAAAGGAAGTTTAAGAGACTAGTAATAATTAGTATCACTGATTAGTGTAATTATTCATTCTAATTATTGGGGTTATAGAAATGCACATTGATATTTAAGTCTTTCTTGCTTAGAAACAAGTGAATATACTGCTGTTCAAGGCTGATAAATTGACCACATGCATTCTGTTCTGTTCTCTTTCAAAATGTCACTACAATGATAATAAAAGTATTTTTAAAGGCATTAACTTAAAAGAATAAATGTTGGAGAAATACAGAAGCTTGAAAACGCCCAATTGGCAACTACTTAACAGACTCAAAGAAGCTGCCAGATAGGGGCACATAATCAAAAATCAGCAAACACTTAAGAAAAATACCTTATAAGAGATGAAAATAATAACAACAACAAACTAGAAAGAAACAGAAAACATGCCTCAAAACAAGCATCAAAAACTAACTTTAAAAAAAAGTATCTGACAACATACTCAGAGATATCAGAGGGAAAAAAATGTAATGCATCTATAACAAAGGTCAAAAATGTTATTTAAATTTTAAAAAAGAACCTATAGGGGAAACATGGCTCTTAACATAAAAGTAAACAAGAGATAAAAAGCAGTGTTGAGAAACTTTCATATAAAATCAAATAAATTGAAAAATGGATAAAAATAGAAAATATAAGGACATTAAATAATCTAGACGGTTTAACATCTAAGTAACCGAAGTCAGATACAGAAATAAATATGGAAAACTGAGGTAAGAAATTATCAAAACATTTAAGAAATATTTTCTTACTGAAACAAATTTCCAGACAGTAAGGGTTTACTATCTACCAAGAAAAATAGATAAGAAGCTACAATCGGGACACATTAATGTGAAAACCCAGTATGTTGCACACAATGAAAAAATCCTGTATTTTTTAGAAGAGAGAAAAAACCTTTTATACGAAGGATCAAGTATTAGAATGGTATTCGGTTTCTCACCAGCAACACTGAAAACTAGAAAACAATTTTCCTTCATAAATATAAGTGATGTTCAAGTCAGATTTGTATACTGAGCAAAACTATTAATCTAGTGTAAGAATATAGTAAATACATTTTTAGGCAGGAACTAGCATATACATTTACCTCATATTTTTTTTTAGAAAGAAAATTCCATTGAAATGAGGGAGTAGACCAAAAAAGAGGAAGACATGAGATCTAGAAATAGGAGTACAATCAAAGTGAGAGATAAGGAGTAACCAGTTTTTAGTAGCGTACTAAGACAAAAAAAAAAAAAATTAGAAAAAAAATAAGTGAGAAAAGGACAAATAATCATCATTTATAGCTTTGCTATGAAGTACATTTTCTGGCCATAATAATGTGAGCACTAGATATTAATTTAACCAAAATTATGATACAACTCTATTGGGATGATATTAGGAGACATATAGTACTATTTAAATAGCAGAGTCATATTTTCATAATTTTCCTTTTGTGGATTTCCTGAGGAAAAAGGTAGAAGGAGGGAGCAAGAAAACTTGAAAGCTTAAGATAAACCATCCTTGCATACTAAAGAGTCCTAAGCGGTATTACTTAAAATTTTGAGAGTAAAGAATTAGTAGGGGGAATAATCATAAAATGATGCTTTCTCATAATCTTTGCATTGTTCTTTTACATGTTCTATTTATCAACGTGGTATCAAGAATAGAATCAAATCTGCTCTAAGAAAGCAAGCTGACTGATGAGGTGAGAAAACTTTTGTAAGTTATCAAACATTAAAATTTGCTTCTTTGGCAGAAAATTAACTTTGGATAAGAAAATATTTAAGGAAAAAAAATCCATTTCTCTATTTCCAGGCAAGTTAGAAGGCTTTTTATGAACTCTAAAAGTTTATTTAGGATAGAAATTGAAGAGCCTGTTCTCAATCAGAGCATCTGTTTGGGTCTAGTGAATTTTAAATGACATGTCTCCCATGCCATGCAGCCTGGGACAGGTATTCAAATACAACATAAGGATATATTACCCATATGATGCAGCCAGGACAGGTATTGACATAATGGTCTGCCACATTCCGGGTGCTGGTTACTAACTGATTCCCCCAGACAAATTTGAGAGAGTGTCAACTATGATTTAAATGTTTGTAGTTTAAATATGTCTGGTGAATTTTGTGTGTGAAACCGTTACATCTTACTGATTAATTCAATGCTTCAAAAAGCTGTGTAAAATAAGGGAGAATATTTTTAAAGCACTTCCTGATGAACAATGACATTTTAAAGAACTGTCTCAACAGAGAAATAAAGAATGGAAAACATCAGAAATGCAGATGAGTGGAATAGAAATGTAATAGTAAAAACAGTCAAAAGCACTGTTAGAGAAGATTAGCCAAACTTTGCTTGTGAAACTGTGTCTCTGACGAAGTAAACTCAGCAGGCTGATCCAGGAAACTCTTAGAGCATACTTTAAACAGTCTAGTATACACTTTGGAAATGTGAAAAACTTTGTCACATTCAAAACAAAATTTGTCTGAGAGGTTCTGGAGTTTCTGATTTAAATTCCTGGCACTGGAGGAAAAAATGCTCCTGGAGATTGATACGTATTGTGATTTTGAATTAAATTCTGGACATCACTTAAGTGTATATTTTGTCATGAGGAGAAAAAAATAGAAAAAACGAAGGCAAGAGAATCTGAGAAAGAAGGGAGGAAGGAAGGAAGGAAGGAAGGAAGGAAGGAAGGAAGGAAGGAAGGAGGGAAGGAGGGAAGGAGGGAGAGAAGGAAGGAAGGAGGGAGGGAGAGAGGGAAGGAAGGAAGGAAGGAAGAAGGGAGGGAGGGAGGGAAGGGGGAAGGGGGTAAGGAGGGAAGAAGGGAACAAGGGAAGGAGGGAAAGGAAGTTGGAAGGAAGGAAGTTGGAAGGAAGGAAGGAAGGAAATGAGAAAAGAAAAATAAAAGAGAAAGGACAGGGGATGATGGTGAAGCCTCAGATTAGCCTAAAGCACCAGAAACATCTGACATCCTAGACTATTCCCAAGCACCCATGCTGTGCCCCTCTTGCCTGACAAAGGAATTTCAATACAACTGTATAATGGAAATGTTGCCTGGTATCAGGGAATACATTCCAGAGAAGATTAGCCTGGCCTTCCCATTTCAGTCTTTTGTTTGTAATTTAGATACAGAGGCCAAAGTAAATGCCATGAAGCAAAACCCTAGAGGGAGAGGCAGTCCTGTTGCTAAGAGGGAAAGTGAATATTGGGCCTAGATTTTAAAATAATTGTCTGCCACATTCCTGGTGTTGGTTACTAATTAATTCCCCCAAACAAAATTGAGAGTGTCAACTATGATTTTAAAGGGCTTGTGCTGGCTATCATTGTTCCTGATTTCAAAAGGGGTAGAGGAAGAAAGCCATATTTCTTCAAGTACTGAAGCAATTTCCAGGCTTTCCATGAAAACAAGATTTGGGCTGCTCATTTTGTACAAGTCATAGTTGCAAGGACCTTATGTGAAGATGAGCTTTTATAATGGGCAGGACCTGCAACAAGCAGAATTGTTGCCGGAGAGGTCAGTCAATTCCAATAAATGAATCCTTATTAGGCTGTCCAGTGGGATGTGTTACGTGTTAGAAATGTTGACACTGCATATTGCTCGCCTTTTCATTTTTTCTAAAATAAGGGTAATTTTTCCTTTAATTTAATATTCAACATCATTTCATTTCAGGTATTCGGTGTGTTAAGAGTGATTACCATAACCTTTTTATAAAACCAGTGTGTAGAATTACAACCATGTGTAGTAGCTGAAAGAAATAAAAATCATTAAGAAATACTGAGCTTGGAGCTAAAAGAAACAGCTAGATGCAAATTTCAGTTGCTAGACTTTTTCTTCATAAATAAAGTCTGGATTTTGTATAAGGCGGCAATCTGTCTAGGTAGAAAAATACTTTTTCAGGCTTTCATTGTAGGTTTTATGACCCATGTGTTACAATTCAAGACAATGAAATGTAAGCTGAAATTTGATAGCTATTTCTATGAAAATTTTGCATTTCTGATATTGACTTTACTCTGCTACTTTTTACTTTGCTGCTTCTTCTTAATAGCATTGTGTTTGTAAGGATAGAGATGTAAAAGCCAATTTACCCATTAAAGAAATTCCATACAAACATATTTGTTTGTTAAAGATGGTAAAGGGAAATACATAGGAACCTATGACATTTATGACACCATGAAGATACTCTATTAACACTAAGTTGTCTAACTTTGGACTCTTTATTGTTGGAAAAAACCCCACCATTATTTAGATAAAGCACTGCTAATAGATTTTGTTAATGCAGAGATCTTTTTTGGAATTGTGTAAACAGAAAAAAGGCAGGTTATAGTATATCCTACCTTTAGTATAGGGGCTGTATTACAGCTGTGTACCTACCATACCTTAGCATAGTATGTGGACTGTGTTCTAGAAAGCCAAAAATTGACTATAGAGAACAATTACTATGTATATTTCTCAGGCTTCTCCCTTTTTGTTTTTTTAAAAAAGCCTCTTTTTTACTATATTTGTTTAATATAACTAGACTGGCTGTTCAAAACCCTGAATTAGATAGAATTTCAAATAGGAAAGGAAAAAAAACATGAATTTTTACTCATCACAGCTAGTGTCTTCCTTATAATTCATAGAAAATACAATTAATCGCAGCTATATTGGGTTTCTCTAATGAATTTAAATGTTAACTAGTTGGCTATACTTTCAATCAGAAAGCATTTTAAAATAATGGTTATACTTCACACATTTCTGTCGAAAGGTAAAAAAAAAATGAGTTAATGAAAGGGTGTATAATGCTTAAATTATAAATTATAAACGCTACAAATTAGAAATTTGTCTGTGTTTTGAAATAGAAATAAAACTTGATGCCACTAGCTTATAGAGTCAAAACTTTTTGGACTGTACATGAAATATATCTAACTTGATCTAACTTACAGCCATAAGAAGAGCATAGAGAAATGGTGTGTGGACTCGTACACAGTCATAATTCTCAATGTCTCTTATCCTTTGTTCTGTCACTAGGTCAAATTCAATATCCCCTCTGCACAGAATTATAAAAGCTCCGAGTTCAAATTCTTAAACTTCTCACAAGTGAGGTTTGTGCCCAAGAACATTTCTCTTTTGAATAAAAGTTGAGGATAATTTTTAAAAATTATTTTACTTTTCTATTGTCGTTGTTAAAAAGTAATGTCTTTTGACATCAGCAACAACAACAAAATACCTTTAAAGTAAAACATCTTTGCACTCCTAGTGTTGGTCAGAATAATTTTGCTTGTAATATGATGTAAATAACATTAAAACTAGCTATGCATTAGTTGATTAATAAGTTTTGCACAATCGTACAAAAAAATCTATAACTACAGAATTTATAACATTCAAAATAATTATATTTTCATGTAAAACATAATATGTTCTTGGTCAGGAGATCGAGACCATCCTGGCTAGCACGGTGAAACCCCATCTCTACAAAAAATTAGCTGGACGTGGAGGCGGGCGCCTGTAGTCCCAGCTACTCGGGAGGCTGAGGCAGGAGAACGGCAGGAACCCGGGAGGCAGAGCTTGCAGTGAGCTGAGATCGCACCACTGTACTCCAGCCTGGGCGACAGAGTGAGACTCCATCTCAAAAATAATAATAATAATAATCATAATGTTATTTAATGAAACCAAGTATCTGTCAAGAATTGAAATATAATGAAATATAGGTTATTTTAGTTTCTCCATGAGTATACTGTACGTGTACCATGAAGGACTCAATTCTCTCACCATTGCTATCTATCTGAACCATAAAATCTCCACTTACATAATACATAAAATTATTTTTATTTAATTCAGCAAAAATTCTCATTTATATATTGTGCTCATCTCAATATGCTCATCTTTCTTGTCATTAGCCTAGTAATACATAATGCAAAATGGTGACATTCTCATAAGGTTAAAAACATATTAAGAAATTAGTTTGTTCATTAAAATTATAATCAATTATGAATTATACCTGAAAAAGTGTTCTTTCTTTATGATTGTAAAGAAAGCTTGCAAAGGTGCTGTCTTAGTCCATTTGTGTTGCTGCAAAGGAAGACCTGAGGCTGAGCAGTTTATAAAAAGAGGTTTATTTGGCTCATGATTGTGCAGGCTGTATAAAAAGCATGGCACCAGAATCTCCATCTGGTGAAGGCCTCAAGCTGCTTCCACTCATGGCAGAAGGTAAATGGGAGCCATCACATGGTGAAAGCAGAAAGTGTCGGCCGGGGGGGTGGGGTTGGGGGGCGTGGTCAGAGAGAGAGAGAGAAGGAGAGAGAGAGAGGTGCCAGGCTCTTTAACAAGTAGCTCTTTGGGGACTAAAAGAGCGAGAACTTACTTATTATCATGAGGACAGCATTCAGCTATTCATGAGAGATCTGCCCCCATGACCCAGACTCTTTCCAACAGATCCTACATCCAACATTGAGGATCAAACTTCAGCATGATACTTGGCAGGGCCAAACAAACATAGCAGATGGAAACGCAGTTTGGGAATAATTACTACTATTTTGACTTCAGAACAATCTAAGGTAACTAAATATGAAAAATTTGGGGGGATGATTACTCTGCATGTATATTACAAACATAAATGAAAAGTGAGCACCAAAATCGTATAGGTCATAAGATGATAGTGAATATGTTAAATATGGTAAATACTGCAATGTGAGAGCATGCAAACTCCATTTCTGGCTACGATGAGGTAATTGATGCTGGAATTAGCTATAAATAGGTACAAACTTGAAAAAATACAGAACAAAACTGTTCTTAGACAAAGTACCAAAAAGCAAACAAACAAACCTAAACAAACAACAAACCAGCACAAGCACATCTCTGATAGAAGGAAGCAACCAAAGCAAGCCCTATAATTTCCCCCAAACTTCTGACTAGAAGAACTTTCCACGTTGCAGCACATGAAGGAAAATCACAAAAAAAATGGCAGTTTTATGACTCAGGGAAACAAAAGAACAAATCCAGGGAACTTATATTGCCTAATTCCATGACTTACTATAAAGCTGCTGCGATCAGCTTTATGATAGTGGTACAAGGATACATCAACAGATCATCGGAACCAAACACAGAGCTCAGAAATGGGTCAAAACGCAGGCCTTCAATCAATTTTTAAAGAAGAACACTTTCATTAGCTATAGAATTTTTGAATCAACATTTATTTTATTTCAGCACTTTAAAGATCCTATTCCACTGTCTTCTGGGCTTAGTGATCTCTGATGAGAAGTGTGCTAGTGTGTAATGTGTTGTTCCTCTCTGTGTATTGTGTGTCTTTTTTCTCTGACTGCTCTCTCTCGAACTTCAGCAGGTTGAAAATGATGTCGTTTGGCACAGTTCCCTTTGATTTCATTGGTTTTGGTTTACTAAACTTCTTGAGTTTGTAAATGTGTGTCTTTCATTATAGTTCTTAAGTTTTCAGGCATTTTTTCAAAAAATTTTTTGCCACTCATCCTCTTTTTTCTTTTTTTCTGGGACTTCGATTACTTACATAATTCACTTTTCAAAACACGTCCACAGGTCTCCAAGGATATACTTATTTATTTTATTGATCTCTTGTCTGTTCTTCAAATTGCTGTGTTTTCATACATTTTTCTCTGCATTACCTTTTTTCTATTGACAATATCAGGTGAATTTACTTTTAGATATTGTGTTTTAATTCTAAAATGTATATTTGCTTATTTTTATAGTTTACATGTCTTTGCTGAGATTGTCTATGTTTTCATTCATAATGAGCACGTTTGCATTTACCTCATGAGGCACAATAAAAATAGCTGTTTTGAAGTCTTTGTCTTATAATTTTAGCATTTCTGTTAACTTGGGGTTGGCATTTGTTGATTATCTTTTCCCTGTGCCAATTGACAAACTATTAACTTCTAATGAAGAAAAGTCCAGAAAATCACTTTCTTTTTTACGTTTGTGACATATTAAATTTGGAACCCAGTTGAAAAGTTCTTATAACTTATGTTTAGAAAGGAAGCAGCAAATACATCCATCTGCAAACTCTGAAAATTCTTCCTGATTCCTGAATTTAAATGAAATGTGAAGACTGGTAATACGAGTTCCATGACCAGAAGAAGAGGGGCAAAATTGTGTATTAACTCTATATTGACCAAAATACCATGCTTCCATTGCTTTGCTGGTTTTCAATTTTGCTTGGGTCTTTCTCCTCCTCTCTCAAATCTACACTTTAATATTTCTTGATAGTGCCAATGACTCTCCAGCCAAACATAACCTGTTTCTTGCCAGGTGTTGTTCTGCTATCACAGGCTGTGTTCCAGAAAAGCAAATTATTTTTTCAACACCATGAATGTGGCTGACTAATCACTTCTCACATCTTCCCTCCTTTCTTCAAAATCACACTCCGGAGGAGAAGATAAAAATACACAGTGAAATTAAATTAAAATAAAAATATTTTAATCTCTTATCAAAAGATTTAAATTTTGTATCAATTTCTAATTTTTCTTTCTTTTTTAAAAAAACAGTTTATATTATGAACCTGAAGAAATAAGCAGTGGGGAATTTGAAAGTCGTCATTAGGCTTCCTGCTGCATTTTTCTCTTGGAAAGAGTCTTTTCCACAGAAAGTGCTTCATCAGAAAGTAGACCACATTCTTTCAGGGATATTTTAGATGAGACCCATGCCCTAATGTAAAGTCGTAGGTGAGGTTTCCAAGGTCACTTTCAGCTCTAAGGCACAATGATATACTCTGCATGATTATCACATCACACTGGAAAGGGGCTATTATTTTTATTTAACCATGTATTTTAGAAATAATAAGCCCTTTGGTTACAGAGACACTATTTAGAGAATGATACACTTTTTCAGACTATTCTAAAATCTCAAAATTAAAGGAGCCCAGCTTAATAAGGGGCTGATTTATTGCTTTACTACGCAAGATGTTTGCCATTAACCTAACAGAGGCTCCACACAGAAAAATCATTGTGTAGGGGAAGAAGCCAGAAGGAAAATTAGTCCTGTGATGAAAGGGAACCCATTATGGCTGACTTGATGATATTAATGGCATTTTCCTTCCTCTACAGTACTGTAAAACCTAAATATCTTAATGGCACTCATTTCTTCACCTGGAAGAGAAAGATTACATTGCTGTAAGCCTTTTGTAAATTTTAGGGCACATGTTATGTAGCAATCTTATTCTCTCAAACTTTACAGAGGGAGCTTCATTCCTATTCCTGTGATCAGAAGCTGTGAAGTGAGAGTCACTCCAAGCTCCAGATCCTGTCTGCCAACCACTGGCCTTCATGATAGTTCATGCTGCCAAGTGGACAGAGACTGATTATTTTCTGGCTTCCAATTTCTGAGTCCTGCACTGTAGGTTAGACCGACCCATAAAGTTGACTTTGTGTATACAGTACCCTGAAATGGCATAATCAACACATTTTTCTTCCTGCACATGGCAGCAGAAGAAAAGAATATGCTTCCTTAATTGATCTGCTGAAACCTTGGTCTGCAGGGAAATAAATCTTTCAACCTTTGAGTTATAAGAACTGTAGTTTTCCTAGGGCAGTGAGGATATGTTAATTTGCTTTTCTGTATAAAGCCAAACCTTAGTTTTCAATACACCCATATATTCAGGAACACTAGAAATTACTCTTACATACCTAATATTTTAATAATTATTACTTTTTCTAATATTAGATTATCTCATTTTGCATGTCCAGGACCCATATCTCCAATAATGATATCATTCAGAAAAATAGTAAGAATTAAGAATATATATCCCGGTTTGATATAACCCAACATACATAGCACTCAACCATTTCAGTAACCTGAAGGGTAATTTAATTTCAATAAAATTAAAAAGATGCCTGTGGCAGATTAAATTATTGCTTTAGTTCTTCATCACACTCTGTATTCATTCCCTTTATTACATCATTTTGCAAGTTCCTCAACGATAACTGAGATACACTTTTCTCTCCCTTTAGAATTGATCTTTTGATTTACTTTAGCCAATGAATGTGAGGGCATGCGACATGACTAAAGGCAACAAAAGCATGGCATGAATGAACTTGTTCCCTGGTACTTTTGCCATCATCGAAAGAGCGTGCAGCTAGCCCTCTTGTCTAAGGAGATGAGATATGCCTGGAGTAGGACTACATGGCTGATGTGAAAACCTGCAGCTTGAGTATTATTTCAGCCTCAGGAGCTGATCCTCAACTGAAAGAGACTGGTGAGCAAGCTTAGCTAACATCAGGAAAGTGGTCCAGCTAATTTTCAGTCAGAGATAGAGTAGCTAAGATTTATTTTAAAAAAATACTTTCTTTCTGTGAGTTTGTGATATTTTGTTACAGAGAATATCTTAATATCTTATTGATACAGTATGTATTAAGTTCACATTAACATTAACTAAAGTGCATGCCTTTAACTCAGAGTGGGTACTTTTTTTTTTTTTAAACAGAGTCTGGCTCTTTTACCTAGGCTGGAGTACAGTGGTCCAATCTTGGCTCACTGCAGCCTCCACCTCCCGGTTTCAAGTGATTCTCCCACCTCAGCCTCCCAAGTAGCTGGGATTACAGGCGCACACCACTGCATCTGGCTAATTTTTGTATTTTTAGTAGAGAGGGGGTTTTGTCATGTTGGCCAGGCTGGTCTGGAACTCCTGACCTGAGGTGATCCGCCCGCCTCGGCCTCCCGAAGTGCTAAGATTACAGGCATGACCAATCATGCCTGGCCCAGAGTAGGTATTCTTAATGCCCTTTTCAGAAACTCAATTACCCTAATCACCATAATTCTAAAAAGGCAATCATAAAATAAAGATATAAATTTTTCAGTGCATGAAATTAAAAGCCCTAGAAGCATTATTTTTTTTTCTCCAGTTATAGATTAACAGTCCAATATAAAATAATTAAAACATTTGAGGAAAGTTGATTTAGTTAAAATCCTATAAAATCTTGATTAAGATTGTAAGTAATAGTGATATATGTTTATATAGAACACCTCATTTGAAAAAGAGTTCCACATGTAACATTTTATATCAGTGCTTACAAGATCTAGCGTGGCACTGGAAGGAAGGTATGCTTAATTGAGCTGATGGGGATCTCAAAGACATGCTTTAATGTAGATACACATTTTTTTAGTGGATGGATTTTGCTGTTGACTATCAAACAAAAGTGTTTCAAATTTAAGGAGAAATTCCTCATGTTTATAGTTACGAAAAAGTAATTGTGGCTTACTGATTTTACATTTCAAAGATATACTTTTTATTCCTACCTAACAACATCTAGTTTACAAAGCCTAATTATCTATGTATTCTCACAGGGAAGAATTGGAGTTTGAGGCTCAATACTATATTCTTAGTACCAAGAAAAGACCATGCTTGGATAGCATTACTGAAATCGGTCTGCTTCATAAAAAAAAGAATCACCAAAAATTAATAAATGCTCCTCAGTATGAAAGCAAGTTTGCAACAGTGTCAGAACAACTTTTTTCAAAAAGTTCTGTTTGTTAACCTGCAGATAATTTTTTTCCATCTGATCAAGTTCAGTATATTTGTGAATACTCTGCTTCACATTGATTGCTGTGATTATCTCCCCAACCCCATTCCATGTAATCATTGCTAAGCTCATTCATAATCACATGCTTTCTGTTTACAATGTTCTCTGCTTTTCCTGGCTGTGAGCGATCATCTTTAGGCCATTTCCCTGGAATTGAGGGACACTTTGATAACTATGCATGATTATTTTCTTCACATCTTCACACTGCCTTCTCTCACTACCACTGAATAACTTCTTCATTCTATGTTTATATCTACAAAGAATGGCTTGGGCAAATGTCTAAGAAGAAATATTCAGTAAGTAAAAGTTAAAAGAAAATGATATTTCTGTCAATGAAGAAAAACAGATTTGAGTAGAAATGACAAATATTGTTTAAATTAGGACTACTGATTGTGGTACATGGCTCACATTGATGGAAACGCTTAACTAAACTTCTTTTAAAAATTGTGAAAAAAAATATTTGATTCATTAATTTGATGCGCTAATGAGTAAACACATATGTTCAGCATTTGAGGATTTTTTGAAATGAAAAAGATCTCTACTTGTTATTCCTAAATAGATATATTCTTTAAATTAGGAATGTCAGTACTCTGAAATTCAGTCTTGTTATGATGTATATTAATTAAATCATTCAAAATATATTGACTTAAAATTTTCCATGGACTAGATATGAGCATAGGTGGTAAGGGGATAGAGGTGAACATGTATCTGTGTCCTTAGGGAGCTTACATTCTATTGGACGGCATATATAATAAACAATAATGATATTAATGCTTAGTCACATCTGTGGGAAATGCTTTATAAAGAAAACTGCAAGGCTCAATGAAAGTATATAACAGAACTCGATTTAGTGAAGGAGGGCAGAGATAAAGTAACATTTAGTTGAAATAAAACTTCAAAGACGGAGTTAACTAAGTGAAAAATTCTAGTGCACACTTTTCAAACAGAGAAAACAGCAGTAGTCCCCCTTTATCCTTGTTTTGCTTTCCACAGTTTCAGTTACCTGCAATCAACCACAATCTGAAAATACTAAATGGAAAATTCCAGAAATAAGCAATTCATAAGTTTTAAATTGCTAGATGTGCTAAGCAGCATGATGAAATCTTGTGCCCATGTTTTCTGTCCCATCCAGGATGTGAAACATCTCTTTATCCAGTGGTCTCCATGCTGTATACATTACCCACCCGCTAGTCACTTACTACCCCTCCTAGTTTTCAGATTGAAAAAACATGCTGTATATGTATTTTGGTATCATCTGTGGTTTCAGGCATCTGCTGGGAGTCTTGGAACAGATCCCCTGAGAATAAGGAGAAACTACCAAACAAGAATTCCCTGAGGCAGTTAGGAAAATGATGAATATCAGTTTCCTCGAAACATGGTAGTAAAGTGCCACAAACTGTGTGGTTTCCAACAACAGAAACTTACTCTTTGACAGTTCTGGTGAAATAGATAGAGAAACGGGTTAACTCTAGACTTGATTGGGATGGCCAAAAAAATTGGGCATGCATGCTAGAAATGTAAGGGCTACCCCTAAAATAATAGATGTAGAAAGTTGAAGTAAGACAGTTAAGATAATTTTACGAATCTAGCAGTTGTTAGTAAAGAAAAAGAAAACAAATAATAAGCATAATAAATATAAAACCTTAATAATATGGTGGAGGTAAATCTAAATATATCATAACCCACATGGATGTCATTCTTTCTTATTTAAAGACTGAAAATCTCCAGATAATATTATTTTCAAAGAGTTCACACTGGTTAGTGTTACAGTAGTAAAATGTGTTATGGGATTTGAAAATGGATTGGAAGAGAGAAAAAGTATGAAGGGCAAGAAAAATTAGGAGACCATTCAGTTATTGGTGGTAGGAAGAGAAATGGAGTAAAATATATATTTTAAGAGATACTTAAAAGTAGGTATAATAGTTTATAATATAATCCAAGGGTCAGAAGCTCATATATTTCTAAATCTTCTGAATTGGCCATCACCATTCAGCTTTTAAAATAACTGACTATAAGTTCCATCCCACAAACTGAGAAATCTAGTTCCCTTTTTCTGTTTGTGGTTATGTCCCAAGATTCTCATGGAACTGATAAGTGTTTTCATGATCTGATACTTACGTTCTGCCTCTTCTGAATGATTAGTGTTGATTTTATATTTCATGCCCTATGACTTTCTGTCCCACCTCACCCCAAATGTGCCATAAATTTCATTTTTTATTTTTAATAACCAATACTACCATGAAGATTTTTAAGTTGGGAGTCACAAAGAGTATCACAAAATAGCATGAAATTAAAAATGTTACTCATCCTTTATAAGATGTTCTTAGCTATAAAACAACTAGAAGATAACAGAGGAGAAAACCTTAATTACCTTCAGTATAATGATAACTTTTTAGATATCAGAACATCAAAGCCATGATCTATGACAGAAATAATTGTTAAACATTTCAGGCCGGGTGTGATGGCTCATTCCTGTAATCCCAGCACTTTGGGAGGCTGAGGCAGGTGGATCACTTGAGGTCAGGAGTTCGAGACCAGCCTGGCCAATACGGCAAAACCTCATCTTTACTAAAAATACAAAAATTAGCTGACCATCATGACACATACCTGTAATTCCAGCTACTTGGGAGGCTGAGGCAGGAGAATTGCTTGAACCCAGGAGGTGGAGGTTGTAGCGAGCCGAGATTGCTCCACTGCACTCCAGCCTGGGCAACAGAGAGACTCTGTCTCAATTAAAACAAAAAAAAATTAAAAATTTCTTCTCTAAGACAATGTCAAGAGAATGAAAAGACAAGCAGCAGTTTTGGAGAAAATATTTGGAAAATATTTATCTGATACAGGACTATTATCCAAATTATATAAAGACTATTAAGTTCAAGAATAAGAAAACAAGCAACCTGATTTAAAAATGGGTAAAATACCTTAACAGACACCTGACATCGTAAGAAGATATACAAATGGCAAACAAAATAGACCTTATATTAAAGAAGATATACAGATGGCAAATAAACATATTATAAGATGTCCACATCATATGTCATCAGAGAAATGCAAATTCAAACAACATAATCCCATTATACACCTATTCGAATGACCCAAATCTGGAATGCTGATGCCAAATGCCAAATGTTGACCAGGATATGGAGCAAAAAAACTTGCAGTAATTGCTGCTGAAAATGTACAATCATACAATCACTTCAACAAACAGTTTTGCAATTCTCACAAAATCAAAAATTCTTACCATTCAATCCTGATATTGAACATTTGATATTTACCCAAAAGAGATGAAAACTTATGTTCACACAAAAGGTTGCACCTGGATGTTTATAGTAGTTTTATTTATAATTGTGAAAACTTGAAACCCGTCAAGATGTTCTTCAGTATGTGAATGGATGAATAAACTGGTACATCCAATGAAATATAAATGAGCATTAAAAATAAGTGATCTAATTACTCTTGAAAAGACATGGAAGAAGCTTATGTGCATATTATTAAGTGAAAGTAGCCAGTTTGAAAAGACTACATACTGTATGATTCCACTATGACATTCTGGAATAGGTAAAACTATGAAGTCAGTAAAAGGATCAGTGATTGCCAAGAGTCCAGGTGTTGGAAGGATGAATAGGCAAAGCACAGAACATTTTTAGAGCAGTGAGACTATACTTCATGATACTATAATGGATTGATGTAGTTTGGCTCTTTGTTCCCACCCCAAACTAATGTTGAATTGTAATTTTACATGGTGTTGGATGTACGACGCCAAGAGTGAACCCTAATGTACGCTATGGACTTTGGGTGATTAGGATGTGTCATTGTAGGTCCACCAATTGTGAGAAACGCGCCTCTCTGGTGGAAGATGTTGATAACGGGGGAGCTGTGTATATGCAAGGGCAGGAGGTTTATGAGAAAATTCTGTATCTTCCTCTTAATTTTGCTGTAAACTAAAACTGCTTTAAAAAATAGTCTCATTTTTTTTTAAAGAAAGGAGTAGGGAAGGTGATAAAAATATAAAAACCTAAATAGAAGGGGATAAAGAAGCCCTTGGCCAAAAGGGGCTGTATAATGACCAAGTCTCAGTACTCATTTGAATAAGATCAAAAGAATTACACATAAACAAAAGAATAGACCCAAAGTATTGGATTCCTGTTACTAATTCAGCTACATAAAAAAGCACAGATTAGATAAAAGACAAATTATCTTGGAAGAAATGTCAAACTTTGCATGTTTTACTTTTTTTTCACAGTAAAACACATTACAAGTTGGAAAATATAAGAAAATAATTCTCATTTCTGGTGTGTCCTTGAATATAGTAACACACGTTTTTTCTTCTAAGTTGTCTTATATTTATATTTTAATAATTACACTTTTTTCATTTCACTGTTGTGCAAAATAAGCTCAAAAAGACTATCGTTTTTATTCAAAGGAACAAATACTGATTCAGAAATGTTTGCACATAATTTAAATAATTATGCAATACTAAATTTCCTATATTGTTTTTTATCATGTATCTATCAGCAACTTTAAAACTAATGACTATTCCTAGAAAGTGAAAAATCTGAAATATTACTTGATAATCATAATCAATGGATGGATTACTTTTTGAAATGTTTGTGTAAAGAAGTCTTAGGATCCAGAAAACATTTTTTCCAGTACCAGTTTCAGATAATTTTATTGAGCCCTTACCACAACAAAGACATTGTGTTAAGTATAAGGGAGTGTAGATGGACAACACATACCCTAACCCACCAGGCCCTTCTGTAGTAGCTTCAGGAACGTTATTCAAGCATTTTATCTGTGTGGCAAAATGAAACGCCATTGAAACTATAACCAAAAGTTTGCAGATTGGCATCACATTTTAGGAACTACTGTCCAACGGAGTTTTCACCCCCAACCAAAACAAATTTTACATATATATCATAAAACTTAAAAAATTCCAACATTGATTTTCATTTAAGAAAGATATTATATGAAATACAGTCCACAGAGCATGGTGTCATTTTTCATTCGCACTTCTCTCTCTTCCTTGATTTCTTCTCACATTCATATTCTTCAGATCTTTCCATTCCTCACATGTACAAAGAACACCTTCCACCCCCATTTACCACCCCACATTTTCTCTACCCTTACAGTGTCTACCCACAAACACAATCTCCATACATGGGTCTACATTCAGAATAGCCAATGCCCTTTCCTTGTTTTTCTGAGTATTTTTCCTTGTCAAAGATAGAGAAATCATGAGGCAAAGTAGGGTAGTTGCTTAAAGTTGTCCTTCCCCTTGACAGCCATTGTAACTTGAGATCATAGCTTGAAGCACAGAGCAAAATTACTTCAGACTTTTTACTTCATCCCACTCCCAATTGTTTGGTGTGTTGGTCAGCTATATAGTCCAAAAGATAATATATGCAAATATACATATGCTTATGTATATGCACACACACACAGTTGTTTTTTCCTTTGAATATTTTATCTTTCTCATAATTTAGGCTTTCTGGTTTTAACTTTTAAATCACATCATCTTAAAATTACATATTCATATTCTCATTTTTTAGCACTTTGACTTGAATTAAATATTGTATTTTTATCACATACCTCTTTAACTTTCTAATGTCTTTGTATTAATATTGCTTTAGCTACTTGACCTATTTCTCTTATTTTTATTGATTTTTAGTGCTTCAAAAATTGAATTCCTTTTTATATTTATAATTGTTTATTTATTTCCTTGTTTTAATATTAATTCTTTAGATTTATCTATTGTCTATTTTATTTCTAAAGCTCTTTAGAAGTTACTACTTTTTAAAACTACAATTTTATTTCTTATCTTACCTCTTTTACTTCTCTTCACAGTCACAAGCTTAACAAATTTTTGCCTTGTTGATTTTATCATTATACCTTAACCTTGCTGTAATTATGCATTTTCACATTGGCTTTAACATTTTTAAATCTTTTCATTTAAAAATTTTAAGATCTAATTTTAGAATTTCTTCTAACTTTAATCTTTGACGTTACCTTATAATTTTAACATTTTTAACTTATCCTCATCTTTTAAAGTTTGTGTAAAATTCAACCACTTTATAGTTTCTGTCATAGATATAGAAGCTCCGAAGACTAAGATATGTCCTCAGGTATAACAAATTACCACAATAGGGGTAACGTTGATGAGGATGTGGTTAATAATCGCTAATAGAGCATAGGCGGATGGCAGAAAAATGATTTCAAGGAGCAAAAGAGACTACTTCATTGAGGACTTTCTAGGTTTCCATAATGGTAAAAGTACTTTGATAAATCACTTTATGTTTTCAATAACCAATTATATCCCATTTACAAATGACTTAACTGGAGTTTCATGCAGACTAAATTCTGGATTGTGCGCCCAGTAAAAATATACACCAAGTCCATCTGATTCTATTTGCTCAGTCCTTTACATGACAGATGCTCATCGAAATGGTGGGCCATGCCATGGCAGGGAGCATCTTCGAACTTAATTATCATTATGTGAGCAGAACCAGGAACATCAATGTGCCAACTGTAGGAAAATGACAGTCTTCATAAAATATATATATTTGAAGTAATATGACATCTGTTCACTTTTTAAAGGCAGTTACAAAAGGTAGGTGAGGGGCTTTAAATTGTATGATTTACTAGATACTTAAGATACTTTCACACTGACGAGGAAAAACACAGAGAGGGACCTTCTAGCTACTCCCACCAAAGTTTGAATGTTTAAATCTCTTCCACTAACACTGATAGAAAAATGCATTTCTACTTAGTGAAGTAATTGCTAATTGACATCTAATTATCTTGAAAATATATTCCTGGGAAACATAGCCCATTTCATGAAATCACTGGGCTTGTTATGAATTTTTGTTTTGAATTCAAAGCTAATACTATTATGCCCTTTAAGCTTTCCACTACTCTGTAAACACTTTAGTTGGTCACAGAGTATTTATACAGTATATGCCAAACTTAATACAACTAAGAGCCTGTGTTTGTTTTTCAATGTTTTGAAAACTGCATAAATTTTGATGATTGACAGTCAGAGACTGAAAAATAAATATTTTTACTTTTGAATAACAAACTCCCACAATTTAAACAGAGTAAAGGGGCTTTGGTTATTTGTTTTTCAAAGTGCATTCACTATTAGAAAGTAAACCTAGAAAAAAACAACTTTTTATGTTCTCAGGAAGGAGAAACCTTAAAATACTAGTGACTTGTATTAATACTATAATAGCGTTCATTAATGTTATCAATGCTTTACTTCCTGGCCTAATAAAGTCAGCAGGTTACCAGTGCAAGTTCAATGTTTTTCTGATATTACCATATGGGTTAACTTGTCAAGCTGCTCCTTAAGATATTCACCTATATGTTTTAGATCTTATTCATATGTGTATTTCTGTATGACTATGTAATCATATCTCTATATTATATGATTCTTAATCTAATTTTTAAGTAATTTGATCATTACAAATAGCCTTTATATTCAGCATACTGAGCTTATAAAGCATTTCAAGTAATTTAGTAGCTTTCTTAATTAATTTTTTTCATTGGCAAGCAGATGACAAGATTTTTAGTAAGGCTTTAAAAATAATCCACCCAAGATAGTGAAAACCACATGCAGTTTAGGAAAAACACTAAGGATGCCAAATAAAAAGAAGAATACCAAATATTATGATAGCAAATCCTGAAAAGAATTGTCTGCCTATGATAGTAATACTCAGGAAAAATAAACCACATTTCATTACATTAAAAGGCACTCTAATGATTTTCATTTTAGTCATGAAGTTGACTATTTTGCTCAATCACAGTGTGTCCCCGTAATTTAGGGTTCTAGTCATTGACCCAGATACTCTCCTTACATTATCTTTTTATTCTTTTTATTTTTGTCTTTGCTGCTGCTTCCTCTTTTTTTTATGTTGTTGCTGATGTATTCTCTGAGTTGGCTGTAGGAATTAGGGAAAAATTGCTTGTAGGAAATTACCATTACTTTTAGAATAGACAAATTAGGATTAGCTAAAATGAACATTATTAACCTACTCATTTTTTAAAAAGGGCACTACATTAAAAGGAAAGCAGGAAAATAACAAGGGCCATCCTTCACTTACACAGTCTTTTACTTTTGCTCCTGAATTAGAACAATCCCAGGATGGATATAACTGAAAGTGGATATACCATTTGTTACCCCTTTCAGATAATGGTATGATTTCACTGGGTGAAGAAGCAGAATTTAAATTTAAGGCCAAAAAAATGGTGTACATCTGAGTGTCTGACAATCCTAGTTATCAAAATAAAGAAACAGTACATGGAGTCTTTCGTGTTGATTTCATCAATTCAATTTTAGTACTGACAGCTTAAGAAGTAAAATTATGAAAAGCAACATATAAAATAAAAAAGTAGTTCTATAAATTCAAAACAATTGTTTCAGTATACAAAAAAATCTTGCTCTCACCAATAAAAATTAAATTAAATCATAATGTATAAAAAGATGAAAGCAAAGACAATAAAGAAAAAAACTGAATTCCTATATAGGCACATTAGTGGAATATTCATGAATGTAGTGTTTCCTGGTAAATATTATGGTGAATGACAGAGAGCTTCATCTAATATCAATCTGGAAAGCCAACCCTTTTTTATGTTTCTCAGAAAATTAGCTGTTTTATATTTATACATTTCTTTAATATTCTTGTATAATGGTGGCATCTCATATTCTCTAGTTTTCTTAACTGACACCTTGAAGAGAAGAATCTAAAATGTTTTCTTATCAACATGAGCACTGACATAGTTTGAAGCTTTTATGAACTGAATTGGCAAATAGTCATTTATTCATTTACAGAATAAGAAAAACTCTAAACAGATACTCTAAGAAATCTCAAATGGTCACTCTTTATTAACTTATGAATACTTCAGAATAATACTGAACATTTTTATTCTCATAATTTTATATTTCTATGGCTTGAGTGGGTAAGAGAATTCTGGCTTGATTAAGTCTCTTCTGAAATACTTCTGGCTGTTAGTCTCAGCAAGGGTGGAGAGGTGAGCTGCTTATGGTCTTGTTTTCTTTTTGTTGTGCAAGCAAAGGAAGACAAAGAATACCGTCTGCTTACTTGAAATCATAAGACTTCTTCCTTATAGTTAATTTCATGCTTTTAGGGCTGTGCTTTCTATTAAGTAGAGTGTCACATAAACAATAAAATCACTCCCTGTAGGTTTTCAGACCAATAGTAAATGAATGACAACTAGTACCGGAAATTCTCACTGTAAGATAAAACAAGTAAAACTATAACATTAGTAGATATTTACGTGGAGTCTCCTCTTACAGTTGTTTGTTAGACAAGAATCAATAAAGAGAGGGGAGATATTTAGTTATGTTCTATTTTAATCTTTTACTTCATTTTAGGAAACAATATATCTGGACTTAATCTTTAAATATTATTAATACATGAAATTTTAATAGTTTAATGTAGTTTAATATGACTACATATTAAGACTATGTATTAAGAGGAATGGGTGGTATTTTTTATTATCTCATCTTTGAATACTTGTGAATAAGCCATGTTGAGATTCAGCACTGGGTAACTCCTCGAGACTGCAATGATAATATGACATCTAGTCAGAGACTATGTGAAGCAAGACTATATGCTTTCCAACCCTGAGCAATGTTAGTGAAAATATCCTCTTATAATTTCTACTTCCTGGCCTTATGGGAGAGAATGTTTCTTGACAGATAGTGTAGAACACATAGTCCAAAAGTTCATTGAGTGCAATTTCCCATATAGTGCTGCATATGTATTACTTCATTCAATCTTGATGGGCATTTTATATTATTTTATTTTATTTTATTTTAAGACAGCATCTCATTCTGTCACCCAGGCTGGAGTGCAGTGGTACAATCTCGGCTCACTACAACCTCGCTTCCCAAGTTCAAGCTATTCTCTTGCCTCACCCTCCCAAGTAGCTGGGACTACAGGGGCGTGTCACCTGCCTGGCTGATTTTTGTATCTTTGGTAGAGACAGGGTTTTACCATGTTGGCCAAGCTGGTCTCAAACTCTTGACCTCAAGAGATCCACCCTATTTGGCCTTCCAAAGTTCCAGGATTACGGGCATGAGCTACAGGGCCCGACCTGGGCAACTTATTTTCATTTATGGCCTACAAAACTATTTAGAGCATATATTTAATATATTATTGTGTAGTAAATAACACAGCAGGTGACATTTGCCTTTTCTAGATAAGACTAAAAAGTTTTAGACGGAATCATTTGGAAATAAAGTCAACACGATTAAGCTATCAAGACTGACGTGATGATATGAAAACAATATAGGAGATATCACTTCAGAGTTATAAACTCTCAGGCCAACTAGGAAAAAGTCACAGATAAAGACTCTACAAGGAGATTAATGGATTTACCTTATATTACATACACAAGGTTGAACTAGATTTAAGTAGCTATTGTTAATGGGTACCTTGCATCATTATTCTCTTCTTTCTCTGATAACTCAGAAGAAGAAAACATTCTTTATGTCTGCAATAAGACTCTACATGTAAGATCATTTCTCCTGGCCCTAAGACCACTAGCAATAGGGTCTGAAAAGTAGAGTATACATGCACCTAATTGCTAAGGCAATTCCACACCACTAAGATTCATAGGAACCTGAGATAATGTATTGAAATTGCTGCTGATGAGTACAAACTGAAATACAAAGTCCTGAAGCTAGTACTATATCAGAGAGAGATTCTCATTTTGAAAGAGGACCAAAAAAAGTTATAAAAGAAATAAAATAAATCCTAAATATGTACTAGGGTTTAGAAATATTTCCATTTCTATATTCATTTCAAACTTGGTTTGCTCACTCTGAATTTATATATTGTAGTAAAAACTTTAATTAGCGTGACAGATGATGACTATGTAAGCCAAATGTTAGGAGATCTGTGAGAACAAGATTCATAATTCAAGCAGCCCATGAGACCCTCAGTGTGTGTGTTCTGCTGTACTAACTTTCACAGTTTTCACAGAATAATTTTAAAACTGTTAAGATTTTCACCCTCTATAAAATCTCTGTAAAAGGGTCTTAAAACCCGAGCCAATGCAAAATCATTACATTTGTATACATTAGTGTCTTTTTCCTTATTGTTTTCTTTCCCTTAATGCTGCTCAGCTAGTGAAGAAAAAAAATATAAATAATTGTTTATTTTTTAAACTTTAGTTTTAGATTGAAAAAATATCAAATCTTATAAGAAACTGTTAGCTAACTATGAGATAAAGGAAAAGTAAATTTAGTCTTTGAAACAGCAGTGTAAAATCTAACATGTTAAGCCCAACAAAAGCATAATTAGGTTGCCTAATAAATACCTTTTTTTTTTTTAACCCCAAGCCAGTATGCTATTTTTCATTTGCTCCTCAAGATCCATGCTCTTCTTTGCTTTATCTGCTGTGTTTCCTGGGAAACAATCTATAGGGAATGAACTAACAGACTCTGACTCCTAGTTTGGGTCAATCAACGGGAAAACCATGAAACATTAGAGGAAGGAATGTGAGTAAAGTTAAGCTCTTTATCCCCTCTGTCTCCCTGCAGAATCACTGCAGAATGGCATGGTCCTCAGCTGAAGGTCATAGCAAAGTCAGACAGCTTTCTCTCTCCCAGTGCACATAATCATCCCTATCCTAGTCTTTAAGTGAGATAATAATGGCTCCCAGTTCATTTAGCCTCTGAAGTACCAACTACATTAGTCCTTATGTTTTCCATAAAGGCCATGTATACCTTAAAAACAGTCACTTTAACAAAATCTTCTCTGATGTATGTGTGATATTTATTTCTTACAAAGGTCCTTGTTGATATCCAAGTGACAAGTATCCAAGTATCTGCTGGCTGAAAAATCATTCTTATCACCAAATATAGAAATATTTAGTATGTCTACTCAAAATTTAGCCTATATGGCATATAACCTAAGTTTCTTTATGCAAAAATTATTCTTTAGGAAACCTCATACAGAGCTGGGTGCGGCAGCATGTAGCTGTAATCCTAGCTACTCTGGAGGCTTAGAGGTTGGATCACATTAGCCCAGGGGTTCAAGACCAGCCTGCGCAATATAGCGAAGTCCCACCCCTGACCCCCTTAAAAAAAAACCCATATAATATTGGGGAAAATAAGTAAAAATCAAGAATAATACTTTCTGTGATTCAAATGACCTATTATCTCCTCAGTTTCCAGAGACTGTCAAAATACTATTAGACTCTTCATGTTTGCAAAACCTTTATTCAATGTCATAAATGAAGTTTAGCAAAAGTAAGTTCCATTATGTAAAATTTTGAATTTTCAAATGAAAGTTTATTTTTATTCTCATCCAGTTAAACTTTGCGAAGTCATAAAATACTTGGCCATTATCAGATTTCACTAAAACTTGAACTTTGTAAAATCATACATTTTCTCTAAACTTGTATTATTTCCTTTTTCACAGCTAGAGTTAAATGTAATTTTCACATATCTTTTATCTTTATATTATTCATATCTTTAAATGAAAAATAAATGCTTCTTTTTTAAATTTATGCTGGGTGTGGTGGTTCATGCCTATAATCTCAAAGGAGGCTAAGGTGGGAGATCACTTAAGTCAAGAGTTGGAGACCAGCCTGGAAAATATATGACACTCATACCAAAATAAAAAATCTAAAAATAAGCTTGGTGTGATGACACTCACCTGTAGTTTCAGACGCTTGGGAGGCTGAGGAAGGAGGATCACTTTAGCCCAGGAGTTCAAGGCTGCAGTGAGCTATGGCTGTGCCACTGGACTCCTGTCTGGGCAACAGAGTGAGATTCTGTCTCAATAAATTAATAAAAATATTTTTTTTCTGCAGATTGCTTTCCATTGATTGATGTCACTGTATTCCTATGACTTAAAAGTTGTTTATATAGTTTGTGCCACATAACAGTGTTTCAGTCAGTGATGGACCTCATATATGATGATGATACCATAAGATTATAATGGAACTGGAAAAGTCTTGTTGCCCAATGATGTAGCCATTGTAACATCATAGCACAAAACATTACTCACAGTTTGTGGTGATACTGGTGTAAACAAACCTACCGTGACGCCAGTTGTATAAATGCGCAGCACATACAATTATATACAATACATAATACTTGATAATGATCATAAATGACTATATTACTGGTTTATTATTTACTACACAATACATTTTATTGTTATTTTTGAGAGTATTCCATCTACTTATTTTAAAAAAAGTTAACTGTAAAACAGCCTCAGGGAGGTTGTTCAGGAGGTATTCCAGAAGAAGGCATTGTTATTGTAGGAGATGACAGCTCCATGGATGTACTGCCTCTGAGGACCTTCGCTTAGGATGAGATGTTGAGAGAGAAGAGAGTGATATTGATGATCCCGACCTGTGTAGGCCTAGGCTTATGTGTGTGCTTCTGTCTTAGTTTTGAAGAAAAAAATATAAAAGTAAAAATTAAATGAATAAGTAAAAATAGTAAAAAAATAAAAGAGCTTATAGAATAAAGATATAAAGAAAAAATATTTTTGTACAGCTATGCAATGTGTTTGTGTTTTAAGCTGTGTTATAAAGAAGTCATAAAGTTAAAAAAATTAAAAAGTTTATAAAGTAAAAGAAGTTACAGTAAGCTAAGGTTAATTTATTACTGGATACAGAATTTTTTAAAATTAAATTTAGAGTAGTTAAGTATATAATAATAAATATCCTAGGCCTCCACATTCACTCACAACTCACTCACTGATTCACCCAGAGCAACTTCCAGCCCTGCAAGCTCCATTCACGGTAAGTGCCCTATAGAGGTGTACCGTATTTTATCTTTTATACCACATTTTTGCTGTACTTTTATATATTTTTTTGTGTGAGACTGAGTCTTGCTCTGTTGCCCAGGCTGGAGTGCAATGGCTCTCCCACATTACAAATTATACAAAAATTAGCCAGGCATGGTGGTGCATGCCTGTAATCCCAGCTACTAGGGAGGCTGAGGCAGGAGAATCACTTGAACCAGAGAGGCGGAGGTTGCAGTGAGCCGAGATAGCTCCACTGCACTCCAGCCTGGGCAACAGCAAGACTCCGTCTCAAAAAAGAAAAAAATTTTACCTGTCCCAGTAGAGCATGATGTTTTCTGAGATTGTTGTCCTGAACAGAGCCCTGAACATTCAAGTTGCCTGAAAGGAATATGAATTTAAATAAGCTTTATTTGAGTACTACTATGAGCTAAGCACTAAAGTCGTATCTAGGCATTAAAGTAGTATACTAGGCATTAAAATATTATCACAGCTAGCTTATTATTGCCTTATTACTGCCTTTTTGCAATCTAGAGAAAGCCCTCCTTTTCTTGTAGTGGGCACAGGACTTCTCTAGGGCACATTGACTTTTAGCTCCTGATCACCGTCTTGCCTAAGTGTCTTGGGCAGTGCCCATACAATACAACCATACTTGGTTAGTGCTATCCTGAGGATAAAACAGATAAGTTAGACACTAACTTGGCTTTCAATGAATTCACAAATGAATTGTGGTGATGATAATATATAAAAAATAAGATATAAAAATATTAAGTGTATAATGAAGGTACAAAAAATATGTGCTGTGGAAATCCATCATATGAAGCTAATAACTGAAACGATTAACAAATTTCTCTCTTATTCAATAAAGAATTGTAAGTCTGTGGCCTAAATTGCTACGTTTTTGAAATATCCAAGATCATCAACTGCATCGTTCCTGAACTTGCTTACCCTTAGAGAACAGTTATTTGTGAGAACTGAGAACAATTAACTAATCTTAGCACCCACTTAACATATAAAGCATCTGCTACCTGACAGAAGAAACAATTACATAATCACACCTTGGGATAGACCTTCATTCTAACAAGAAAAAAAGCTGTCTTTTTTTCTCACCTGTTTTCTGGTGGCTGCACTCTAAAAACCTCAAGATAATACTTCTTTGTGATGCCAGCAAGGCTTTCACAGAGATGATGTACTTTATCTCAATATTTCAGAATTTCAGGTGAAGATATTTGGGCTTCATAATAGTGGAAAAAGTGGGAGCAAAGTGAATACACTGTGGAAGCAGTGTTTTGTGCAAATGCTTCGAACTGCAGAAGCAAAAATGATGCAGTATATTCAGCAAGGAGCTCTGACTGGCTGCAACATATGGGTCTATATGTGCAAAGTCACGGAAAAAGAAGATGTGCAAGGTAGGTATGTAAACAAACAAAGTCATGGAATTGTGAAGAATATAGTTGTTTTTTTTTTTTTTTTTAAATAAAAATCACCTGAGAACCAGGATAAGTCTTTAAAGGAATAGAAGGATAAAGTCAGATTTGGTGTGTGGAAGATAACTTGGGCAGTAGTGTGGAGCAAAGTAGAGTGGGACAAGACCAATAGCTGCTGGAGGTGACTGCCATAGTACAGGCAAGTGGTTCTGAACCTGGAGAGATTTGGTGCCCAGAGAACACCTGCCAAGGCCTGGAGAAGGCAGGAGGCAGTGTTTGCTATTGGTATTAAGAAGCTAAGCACGCTGCTGAGTAATTATATTATAGTGACGAAATAATTATAGTGACGAAAATGTCAGTGCTGCCTAGATTGAGAAAACCTGCTTTCAGTAGGGTGGTAATGTGTGGTATCACATTAAAGGTTTTATTTGTGTTTCAGTAGTGACTAATGAGTATCTTTTCATGTGCACAATCAATAAAGAGTATGGAGCATCTTTTCAACTTTTCATTGCATCCCTGTGTTTTCTGTGGTGAAGTGTCTGTTTAAATCATTTGTGCATTTTAAAAATTGGGTTATTTTCTTAACATTGCATTTGAGAGTTCTTTATGTATTTGAAATACCAGACCTTTATCAGATATGTGTTTTGCAAATATTTTCTCCCAGTCTGGTTCTTGTATTTTCATTCTCTTAATCGTGCCATTGGAAGAGAAGAAGTTTTTATTTTTGATGAAGTCTAATTTTCTACCTTTTTCCTTTATGAACTGTACACTTTGTGTAATATCTAGAAAATCTGTGACTAATTCAAGGTTTAAAAGATCTTCTCCTAGGCTGTTTTATAGTTTTAGGGTTTACATTTAAATCGCTGATACATTTTGAATTAATGTTTCTATATGGTGCAAGGTATGGATTGAAGTTCATTTTGTATGTAGATACAAATTGTTCCAGAAAAAAATATTAAAAAGAGTACACTTTTTTCACAGAATGCCTGGGGAATTTTGTGAAAAAATCAATTGATTATATCTAAATGGGTTTATTTCTGGACCCTCCATTGTGTTGTTTATTTTATGCCAATAACACATTATCTTGATCATATGGCATTATGAGCCTTGAATTATTAACCACAATTACCTTTGCACCAACCTAAGAGATAGTGAAACTTCTCCAACCTTATTCTTCTCCTGCAAGGTTATTTGGCTCTTCTACGACCTTTGCATTTCCATATAAATTTTGGAACCAGTTTGTCAATTTTGATAAAAAGTCTGCCAAGATTTTGAATGGAATTGAATTGGTTTATAAATCAGTATTAGGTGAACTGTTATCTTTAAAATATTGAATCTTCTGACTCAAAAGAATAGTATATCTCTCCATTTATTAAGATCTTTAAATTTTCTCAACAAAGTTTTGTAAATTTTAGTATACAGGTCTTGCCTCTTTTTGTTAGATTTAGCTCTTCATGGTTTTGGTGCTATTTTAACAGAGTTTTAAAGATTGCAATTGTCATTTGTTCTTTGCTTTTATAATGAAATACAAGTTATTTCTGTCTCCTGCATCCCTGATAAACTCAGATATTAATTTTAGAAACTGTTGTGGAGATTTCTTAGGATGCTGGACACAATCATTCTATCTGAAGGAAAAACAGTGTTAGTACTTTCTTTCCAATCTGAGTGTTCTTCTTTTCTTGCCTCATTGCATTGGACTGAATGGACAAATTGTTATTTGCTTTCCAAAACTAGGGAATTTTTTTTTATATATTTCTGTTACTCATGCTAGTTTGCATTCTGAAGAGATCATAATTTGTATGACATTAATCATTTTGTACTTATTGAGACTTGTTTTATAGTCCAGAATATGGACTATATTGTTAAATATTTCATGTGCACTTGACACTTTGTAAACTTAGTAACTTTTGGTAGACATATTCTATCATGGCGAAAGAAGTGTGATTATAATTGCTTATTTGTCTTTTATTCCTGACAATTCAAATGAGCTTTTTCCTCATATACTTAGAAACTGTTATCAGTATATAAACACAGGATTATTATATTATTTTGAATAACTGAACTATCATTATGAAATGACTTAGTTTATTTCTAATAATACTGGTACTATTCTTTTCTCTGAAATCTGCATTTTCTGATATTAGTTTAGGCACTATAACTTTATTTTGATTATAGGTAGCATGATACATCATTTTCCATGCTTGTGATCTACTTGTGTCTTTTTTTTTAAAGGGGCTTTTTATATGCCATATATAATTGAGTCTTTCTTTTTTAATCAAACTTGACAACCTCTGACTTTTAAGTGGGATGTTTAGACCATTTATAATTAATGTTATTAATGTTATGTTTGGAATAAAATCTTCCATCTGCTTCTGGTTTTCTGTATAGCATATCCGTGCTTTGCTTTATGTTTCATTTTCATTAATGAGAAATTTTCATTACTTTATTTTACTCCTTTGCTGGCTTAAGTATAACTTTCTTGTTATTATTTTAGTATTTGCTGTAGAGTTTGAGGTACATCTGCTTAACTTTTACATTTTACCTTCATTTAATATTATACCACTTCGCACAGAGTATTAAAAGCTGTTTATTCTTATTTCTAGGTCCTCGAACTCAGTGCTGTTGTTGTCATACATTTTACTTTTATGCATGTTATAAACACAACAATTCATTTTTATTATTTTTTCTTTGGACTGTTGGTAATAATTTGAAAGATTTAAATGTAGTAAGAAAAAAAGTTTTGACTGCAGATGTAGTTACCATTTCTGTTGCTCTTCATTTCTTTGAGTAGTTCCAGATTTTCATCTGGTATAATTTTTCTTCTGCCTGAAGGGTTTTCTTGGATTTCAAGTCAGCTGGTGATAAAATCTTTCATCTTTTGTACATCTAGGAAGCCTATTTCTCTTTTATTTCCAAAGATATTTTGACGGGTTAGAGAATTCCAGTTGACAATACTGTAAAAATGTTACTTTACAATATTCTCACTTGCTTTGTTTCCATTAAGTAATTCACTGTCATCTTTATCATTGTTATTGTGTATGTAACATGTTTTTTTTCTTCCAGTTGCTTTTAACATTTTCTCTTCATTGATCTTTTTAATTAATTCAATTATGGTGTTCCTTGGTGTAGTTTTCTTTCTGTTTCTGGTGTTTTGGGTATTTCCATCATATTTGGGAAATGTCTGGGCATTGCTTCTTCAAATATTTTGATTTGTTCTCTCTTCATTCTTCTCCTTCAGGAACTTTAATTGCACATACATTTGATTGCATTTAGTTGCCCAAGCCTCCGTCCATTTATTCAACCTTTGTTTCTTTCTGTGTTTTATTTTGGTTGGTTTCTGTTGCTATATCTTTAAGTTCAACAATTTTTCCCCTGAAATGTCTCATCCACCATTAAATGTGTTTAGTGTATTTTTCATCTCAGACATTTTAATGTTTATCTCTAAAAGTTTGATTTGGGTTATTTTTATATCTAACATGTCTCTACTTATCATATTCCATATGTCCTGTAACTTCTTGAAAATATGTAATACAATTACAATAACTGTTTTAAAATCATTGTCTATGAATTCTATCACCTGTATCATTTCTAGGTAGTCTTGTCTTGATTAATCAAATTTTCATGTCATTATGGACTCTATTTTTCAGCTTCCTTGAATATCTAGTAACTTGTTACTGAATGACAGATATTGATATTTTTACTTTCTTGGGTTCTATGTTATATTTCCATGAATTTCTTGTAATTTTTTTCTGGAATATACACAAAGTATATACATATACTAGAAATATATATATACACACACACTCACATACATATACATACATATGTGCTTATATATACCTACATAAATACTTGTGTATATATACACATACATATCATATATATATATATAGAGAGAGAGAGAGAGAGAAAGAGAGTGAAGTTACTTAGAAATAAAATAATTTGGTTCTTTCAGATCTTGTTTGTAGGCTTTGTTATGAAAGACCAGAGACGTGTTTATATTCTAGGTCAGTGGTTCTCAATTAAAGGTGGTTTTGTCCTCTAGGGTGCATTTGTCAGTATCTGGAGACATATTTGTCACTACTTGGTAATGGTGGGAAACAGAGTGCCTGTAGCATCTAGTGGGTAAATAACAGTGATGCTGCTAAACATCCTACAATGCACAGAACCTCTCCCTACCTCAGTGAAGAATCATACAGGCTCAAAAAGTAACAGTGCTGATATTGAGAAACCTTAGTCTAGGAAAAGGATGGTACATTTGTGCACTAAGGAATTGGCATGATACAGAGAGAAGTCCCTCAATCTTTTATGAGGCCAGATAAATAACTTATCCCCTAAATGCTTGAAGATTAAAGACAAAAGTCAATGATTATAAAAAGTATTTTTCCTTGTGAAATTGATGCTTATAATTTCATTAATTTGGATCAAGAGCAGCAGAAAGATTCTAAGAGAAAATGAAGGAAGTCTATTGAAAATGAAAACAGAAAATTTGTCTCCTCCCCTAATAGGTATGATGAATGTAAGGAAAAGTTAAAAATTCCAGTCACTGTATTTATAACAGTTGATGATTTCAGACCACCATTGCGAACACAAGAATTATCTGTGAAAACAAAGTGAAAAAACTTATAAAGTGGGTTTGTCTGCTTGTTTAGTTTTTGGCTTTGAATTTATTTTATGATGCATATGTCACGTTGTGGACTCAAATATTATATCAGAAACCTGCTAATCCAGTAATGTTCTAACATGCAGGCATTATACATTTTTTAAAGTTCCTCTCTTCTTTTGTGTACATCTGTCTCCTCCACAATTAGTGAAATGATAATATTAAGAAAAATATACAGATAAGACACATGATTACTCTGGCTACATATAAAGTTATCCTGGTAAAATATGCCGGGGAAATTTTTTCCCAAAATAAATATCGTTAATTATTGTTGGATCTTTTTAGTTCAAGTTCATTCAGATTCAAAATATTTATTATAAAGCTGAAATACAGATGCTGACTTTAGAAGAGATGAGGGTTAGAGATACCACTAACACATAAATGGAAACTTGGAGATAGCAGAGAATATTCATTCAGGGAGAGTGTACAAAGGAAGAAAGGGAATGATCTGAGGAAAAGAAACCTAAGAGATTTTCATATGACACAGGAATTGATGAACTGATAAAATTATTGCCTTTGTATAGACTATCAATAGCAAACCCTTACTTTTCTCATGTCTTAAATCAGGGGCAAAAAGAAGGATAGGACATACTTTCTAGTCCTTTAGTTTAAATATTTTCTATATCTATCTATAAATAGAAACATCTTAGGAGTGGAAACCTATTAAACTAGAAAAAGGCTACAAAATTTTGTAATGAATTATTTTACAAGAGATTACAGGAAAACTTAATATGAGATAAAGTAAGTGTTGGACAGTGATTTTAATGAACCATCTTCATTGTATAGTTTTGTCCTCTATCTACTTAGAGAAACAATAGATACTTAAGGTGGAAATGAGTATCAAGCGTCAGGTCAGCTTGTATATGTCAATTCTTCAGACAAGGGCTTTTCTAGAATTCCCTACTTGTAATATTCCCTGTGACTTCCTAAAGAACTACTAAAAACCGTTGTAATAATTGTCATAAAAAGAGAAATAAAAGCCAGTAGCAGATTCTTCAGGAGAGCAGGCTGTCATTGAAACCCCAGTCAATCAACTGAAGAGTACTATAAGCACACCATTGGTTTCCTCCCCCTTTAGTTTTGACAGTTTGGGATCTCTTAGTTAATAAAGAGTCTCCCTTGACACCTTAGAGTGGTTTTTTTCTATGTACCAGAAAAGTAAACTTAAGTTTAAAGAGGTGGTTACATTATGAAATAAAGTAAGGTTTATTTTCCAAATGGCAAAAAGCATTAAAGATGTAGAAGCAGGAGATGTTCATGGTTAGGTTACCATCTGTCTCAGCTTAGGGTTTCCTCACTGATTAAGGCTATGCGAAAGGTGTCATTCAGAATGTGAAATTGCTTTACTGAGTTTTCTGGGAAAATTGATATACTATGTGGGCCCAACCAGAATGTTCAAATATTTTAAAGTAGACTTAGTAGTATACTTCTGTATGGAATTTTACTAGAAATAAAATATTGAGCAGAATTTGGAACACATTGTGTTCCTGTGTCATATTAATGCAGGTTTACTCCCAAATATTGGGGAGCGGGCCAGGGAGGGTTTTCAGCTTTGCTCAGGAAAGAATTCAAGAGTGAGCCAAGGGTGAAAAAAAAGCAAGTTTATTAGAGCAGCAGGGTACAGCAAAGTGGCTGCTCCATAGACAGAGCAGGGCTATCCCACAGGCCGAGTAGCCCAGAGCATCAGGGTACAGAAAAGTGGCTGCTCCACAAGCAGGGCGGTGTGCAGAGAAGTCCCAGCAGCTGCCCGTGCAGCAGTCCCTAGGAGGAGCAGCAGCAACAGCCCAGCAGCAGCAGTGTACAGCAACAGAAGCAACCCCTTAGACTGCTGGCTAACTACATTTATACTCACTCTTAATTAAATGCTAATTAAGGAGTAGGTTATTCCGAATTTTCTAGAAAAGCAGCAGAGGAGTTCCTGGAACCATATAATGTAAGTTTTGAGTCATTACCATGGCATTTGTAAACTGTCATGGTGCTGCTGGCAGTATCTTTATACTAATGAGCAGTGAGGGCAACTAGAGGTTGCGCTCCTCCCCCTCCCCAACTGCTGGTTTCTGCTGATTTCTTTACTGCATCCTGCTTTGATCAGCAGGGTCATGATTTGGTGCTCAGAAATAAGTCCTACTGATCTCCTACCTCAATATTTACAGAAATATCTATTTATGATAATTAACATCTTTTAGTCTTCAGAGTAGATATTTTCCTAAACAACTGAACACATTTTACGGGAAAAGTGCTTCTTCATACACCAGAAGTTAGATTCTGATATGAAGTGGTAACAGTGATGCAGAAATCATAAATTAGGTTTTTAATTGTGCTAGAAAAAAACACATTGATAAATACAGAAATATATAATTTTTGAAAAATACATTCATTCATTACAAATATTTTTTGTGTACTATTTTATCAGCACTGGCTATAAAATAGTAAACAGGCGAGCCATTAAGGAGATCAGCAACTAGTGGAAAGAGAAAAGGCAAGTTAGTAGATGATTACCATTTCACAACAGCATTCTTCTGCCTGTGCTGTGATAATGAGCCCTTTCATAAAAGGAAGTCAAAGTCCAGCGCTTTTAATTTCATTTGTGTCTTGACTGGTCCTATTCTCAATTACCTATGTTTGTTCTTTTGTCTCATTAAAAGTCTGTTACAATATTCTGTAATAAATGATACTATCTTATCTTTCAAGGAAACATCTATTTGCCACACAAATTTATACATTCTTATTATTCTTTCTATAAGTTTTGGGAAAACTTGCCTGTGCACATACAGTAGCAATTGTTAAGAGTATTCTATAAAGAAGATTTCTTTAAAATATATCATCAGTCTTTTTACCTAAAGGTCCAGGAGAAAAGGTGATTGAGCCGTCGTCTGCTTTCTCCACTCTCACACCAACCCTCCCGCCCAGAGCATCCCTGGAAAGAGGAGCAAAAGGATCACAGGCAGGTGCCTAGCCTAATTTGTTTCTCACTCACACATACTGGAGAATAGAGAAGGTCTTGTTTTATTTCTATTGTAGGTGTGCATACAAGTTTCACAACCTTCTCTATTCTCCAGTATATTGTGAGTAAGAAAGAAGTTAGACAACCTGCCTATGATCCATTTATTCCTTTTTCCAGAGGGATGCTCTGGGTGGGAGGATTGGGGAGATGGTGAAGAAATCAAATGACTTTGCTCCATCACCTTTTCTCCTGGACCTCTTGGTTAAAAGACTATATATATATACATATATATCCACCTTCTGTACAGAATACTCTTAGCCGAATGTTCCTGGCTAAAAATAACTCAGGGTAAATGAACCTGAAATTTATGGATTTATGAGACATGAATCTCTGTAGAATGCTTTGTAAATTATATAATTCTCTGGAATATGAACCGGAAATGTTCTATAGTTTAAATATTTCCTGATGAGTGAAGAAAATCTCACTCATCTCACCTGGAGATCTTATCTATTATTTAAGGCCAGAGGGCATGGCTGAAAGAAAGAACATTGGGAGGTCCCAGACCTCTCTTTGTTTCACTTGTGCCTCTTGAGTATCCATGTCCTTGGAATTATAGTGACGGTTGACACTGAGTAACTCATCTGATTCTTGTGAGTCTAATTTGACAGTCTGATCTTTCATTATAGCTCAGTGAGTGATTAAGATTAAGTAGAGGCTAATATTTAGTTATTTCTATCAAACAGCATGTAACATCTAGGATATATTCAAGACAGTATTTCTTAGATGTATTTCAATTCAGTGATACATTGTGAAAGCAGATTCTACTACTTTGGAAATGGGAGTAAATTATATATCTTCTAAATTAATGTTAACCTTTATTGGTCAAGTATTTATATATTTTGTTAATGTTAAGGAGAGATATTCAAAAGAATTAGGGCCAAGCTTTCTTTAAAAAAAAAAAAAACCTCTCCATTAAAAAATTAAATTTTGAAAATTAAATTATTGTTAATTTCAAAAATTAAATTAATGCAGCACCCCAAAAATCTGAATTAAAAAAATAGTTGTGTGAATGAGCTTTGCTACAAGTGTATGGGTTCTGAATTCTGCAATTATATTAAAGTGATTATCTAGTTCAGTCTTTCCCTGAAAACATTAAACTCTTCAATTATGTCTTTGCATAATTATCATTTTATCTCTGCTTAAATCCTTATGAGGTTAATCTATGTATTCATGAATTGGTGAACTCTAAATTCAGTAAAATAAATTACAGTTATTTTCTGATTTAAAACTAGTGACATCACTCTGAAAAGGAAAGGTCTGATGGTGCAGCCTTGATGGCACTGTCATTATAAGGTCAAATTAGGAAAAAGGATTCTTAAGGATGAAGAAGAAAGAGCTGGAAACCCAGAAGAAAGAGTGGCATCATATAAGAAAGAGAAGAGGAAAATCTTAAGAAGACAATATTACTAACAGCACCAAAATCCCATAGAGAAATAAAGAAAAAGTAGTGTAAAAGAGGCCTATAGTATTGCTTTCTCTGACTTCTATGAAAAAAATTCTGTAGAGTGATCAAATTAAAAATATATAATTAAAATAACCCCAAACTCAAGCAGCTCACAGACTAGTGAGAGAGACATACTTCAACCAATAACTATAATGCCTATCATCCAATATGACTGGTATTACTATAAAACAGAGACATGAAAAAATGGTTTAGGAATGCCTATACACAAGTAATTAACTCTGCTTGGGTAGAAGAAATAAGTGCTTTTAGAAATGCAATGACATTTGAATTAGAAAGTGAATAAAGACATGCATTTTATAGAGAGGAAATTAGTTCTGGTGTGCAGGAATATAATATTATCGTGCCATATATGAGATGGAGAGCAATTACATAGATTAGTCAATTCTTATAGTTTCAATTAGAGATTCAGTCTTCCTGGCATCTATTGCGAGCCTATGAAACAGGTCAGAGTCACTGGCCTCATTGTCTAAGGTGTTATCTGAGCTCGTCATCTCATGACCAAGAGAATTCAGGAGCATGGACACAAAGGATGAGGTTAGAGTAAAACTTTAAGAAGTGAAAGACGAAACTTTCTGCAGTGGAGAGTGGAGACTGAGTGGTGTGCCATTTTTACAGTTGCATCCAAAAGCTTTTATGAGAAACTCCTGTCATCTCTGGAGCTGTTTGATTATATTTTGAGGTATATTCCTTTTAAAATAAAGGAAAAATAGAGGGGTATAAAAAAGTGTTAACATGTAGTTATTAATTATGGTGCAATTTCTAATGTAAAAAATGAAAGGAAATGTTAATTGTGGTAAAAATTAAGACTAAACATTATATAATTATGATCTATTTAACTATGGAAAGTTTTCAATAGCATCTAAAAGACCTATGATGAAAATCCACAAAACAAATAAATATCAATGTATATTATGAAAATAATTATCTCTAATGTCTATAAGGACAAAGAAAAGTATATTAATGGTTATGTTAGGGTAACAGAGTCTGATAATTCCTTGATGTATTTGATATGTCAACTTGGCTAGGCCACAGTCCCAAATTATTCAAAAACAAATGTAGGTATTTCTGTAAAGGTATTTTGTAGATGTTAATAAAATCTTTAATAAATCAACTTTAAGTAAAAGATTATTCATGATCTGAGTGGGCTTGATTCAATCTGTTGAAAAGTCTTGAAAATAAAGCTCAATCTTCTTAGTGAGTAAGAAATTCATTCATGGATTTCAGGCTTACCTAGATAGCCCAAAGAATCATGCAAGCCAGTTCCTTGTAATAAATTTCATAATAGCAATCTCTTTATGGATCTGCTTCTCCAGTTGAACTCGACAAACACAGATTTTGATAACTGCAAGTAGGGTACTGCTGTAACAAATACCTAAAAATGTGGAAATGACTTTGGAATTGGGTAATGGGTAGAAGCTGGAAAAATTTTGAGACGTATGATTGGAAAAGCCTAGATTTCCTTTAATAGACCGTTAGTAGAAATATGGATGTTAACAACTTTGCTAGTGAGAATTTAGAATAAAGGGAAGGGCATGGTAAAGAAAACATGTATTTTCTTAGACTGCCTAAATTGTCATAAAGGGGTTGCTTATAGAATATTTATATTAAATGTGATGCCAGAGAAATGATATCATCTTAGAGAATACATAATTATGAACAGATTATTTAGAGAAATATAAATCTTAAAAGTACTGCCAGTGAGGGCTCAAAAATAAGGAACATGCTATTGAAAATTGAATGAAAAGATATCCTTGCTATATAGTGTCAGAAAGCTTAGCTGAATTGTGTCCTTCAGTTATGTGAAAAGCAGAACTTGTAAATGATAGACTTAAGTAACAGGACATTTCCAAGCAGTGTTCAGGAGCAGCTGGTTTCTTCTTGTGGCTTATAGCAAAAAGCAAGAGGAAAGAGATAGTTTAACTTTAAACTGTTAAACAAAGTAGAACTAGGACTTGATGATTTTGGAAGCTTCAGTCTCTCCAGATTACAAAAGATGCTATAATTAGGAGATTTGTTGTCCGAAAAGCATACTTTCAAGAGGCAACCAAAGGTATGGCTAAACAATTTTTGTCTAGTGACTCAGAATGATCAAAAGACACACTTATACATGGAGTTCTTTGAAGAGATTAGGCATTGGAGACCCACAATGTTCTTGACAGTGTTATACCGGCAGAAATACTGCCAGCTTGGATCTTGGATCAAAAAAGACAAAGAGAGTACTGGCTACAACATCCTTAAACAGATTGATAAAACAAATAATCTGCAAACATGTGCTCTCTTTCACGAGAAAGAATAACTCCTAGGGCATAGTCGGGTGCACAGAAGGTAAAGTCCCAATCTCAGAGTATTATTTCCAGGACTGGAAACCAAATGAAGCTTATCCAGATGATATCACAATGACTTGGATTAGCAATGCCTTTCTTTCTTTTTCTTTTTTTTTTCTTTTTTTTTCTTTTCTTCCCATTTTAAATGAAAGTGTATGTATACTATTATCATTAGCCTGTCTATCATTTCATTTTGGGTGAACATAACTAATGTCTTGAATTTCAGTGGATCACAGCTAGAGATGAACTGTGACTCTGGATGGATTATATCAAAAGCCTTACCCACACCTGATTTAGATAAGGAGATTTGGGACTTTGGAGTTGATGATATTTTGATGAGCTATTAAACTATGTTTTGATGCTATAATTAATTAAGACTTTTGGAATGTTAAAATGGGATGAATGTACCTGGAATGTTAGACAGATGTGAATATTTGAAGCCAAAAAGTAGACTGTTATAGGCAGAATAATGCCATTACCCAAAAAATGTTCATGTCTTAATCTCCAGAAACTGTGAATAGATTGTTACATAGCAAGAAAGAATTAAAGTGACAGACAAAATTAAGGTTGCTAATCAGCTAACCTTACAAATAATGAGACTGTCCTAGATTGTCTAAAATAATCTAGTAATGCAATTATAAGTATAATTTATATGCTAAAAAGGGAGATAGAAAAGTTAGTGTTAGAGTAATGCAATGTGAGAAAGACCTAACTGGTTAATGCTGGCTTTGAAGATAGAAGGGGATCACTAGTCAAGGAATATGGATAGCCTCTATAAAATGCAAAGGGCAAGAAAGCTCATCTTTTTAGTCTCCAGAAAGCAATGCAGTCCTGCCAACACTTTGGTTTTGATCCAGTGAAATCCATTTTAGATTTATGATACGCAGAACCATAAGATAACTAATTTGTGTTGTTTTAAACCACTTAGTTCATCGAAATTTGTTACAGTAACAACAGGAATATAATACAGGTTTGAGGGTACAATTTTTCTTATTATTTTTCTTTTCCAAGCTCTTTGCAATATTATCATTTCAATTGTACTATCTTTTTTTCAGATTCAGAAAAGGTTAAAAAATTTCCCAATGTTTCACAGCTAGTAGATGAAACTCAGACCTATGACTCCTATCTGACCTGACTAAATTGTGTATGCTTCCCACTCTACTACATTGACCTAAATATGACAGAACAGTAAAAAATTAAAAGAAGTTTAACCTGGATGCCATTTTATAGATTTATACATTCAACCAACAATAACTGTGCTTTATCACAGTTGGCTTTATGGGAAACACTGAAAATGAAAGATAAGAGCGTGCCTGCTCTAGAGAAGCTAAAAATTAAAATATATATAAAACTAGAAAGTTTAAAGTTACTATTGTTGTGATGTGGAAGTTATCTTTTTATTATGACAACAAAGAATGACTTGCAGCCCATTCCAAATCCATTTTGCATAAGTAATGATTTCATTATGCTACTCTCAAGCCAATACATCCCTAGTAATTTTAGATAACATATTAACGTGAAAGTCTTCTGTCTGATACGTAAACTCCCATAGAATATGATCCCAATCAACACATCAGAACTCTTTTCTTTTGAATCCCTAACGTGAATCCTTACCTAATACACTGTATCTTTGGCTGTCTCTTGAAAGTATCTTTTCTGACAGCAAATCTCCTAATTGTAGCATCTTTTGTAACCTGGAGAGACTGAAATTTCTAAAATCACCAAGTCCTACTTCCACTTTGCTTAACAGTTAACAATTAAGCTTTATACTTAAGTGATATAGACTGGTTGAATAAATTTTTTAAAAGCACCCAACTATATGCTGCATACAAGAAACTCATCTCACTATAAAGGCATCTATAACAATTCTCTTTCCTCAGCCACCCAAGCAGCTGGGACTACTGGTGTGTGTGACTACATCTGGCTTATTTTTTAATTTTTTTGTAGAATCTGAGTCTTGCTATGTTGCCCAGGCTGGTCTCAAACTGATGAGCTCGTGATCCACCTCTACTTCTAACTGGGATAAGATATCTCATTGTGATTTGATTTGCATTTTCCTGATGATTAGTGATGTTGACCATTTTTCGTATACCTGTTGGCCATTTATATGTTCTTTTCAAACTATCCAAAACAATTGAAAAGGAAGAAATTCTCTCTAACTTATTCTACAATGCCATTGTTACCCTTACACCAAAAGAGACAAGAATGTAACGACAACAACAACAAAAAAACTACAGGCCAATATTTCTGATGAAATTTGATGCGAAAACCATCAACAAAATAGCAGCAAACTGAATCCAATAGTGAATCAAAAAGATAACATACCATGATCAGGTAAGATTTATCCCAGGGATGCCAGGGTGGTTCAACACAGCAAATCAATTAAATCAATCTCATATATATGTTATATATTTATATATATATAACAGAATGATATAAATATATAAAATATATATATATATATCATTAACAGAATGAAGAGTAAAGAGTATGATCATCTCAATAGACACTGAAAAGGCTTTGATAAAATTTAACATCTCTTCAGGATAAAAATGCTCAACATAAAAAGGGCCCCTTTATTATGTCCTTCCATGCCTAGTTGGTTAAGCATTTTTATCCTGGAGGGATAAAAATGTTCAATATCTGTTATGTCTCAAATGGACGTAATAATGTTTATATATGGCCTCAATAGAACAAAGACCATATCTGACAAACCCACACCTGAAATCATACTGAATGGAGAAAAACTGAAGGCCTTTCCTGTAAGAACTGGAACAGGACAAGAATGCCCACTTTTACTGCTTCTATTCAACATAGTTCTGGAAGTCCTAGCCAGAGGAGTTAGCCAAAAGAAAGACAAAAAGCCATCCAAATTGGAAACAAAAAAGTCAAACTGTCCCTCTCTATTAGTCTGTTTTCATGCAGCTGATAAAAAGATACCTGAGATACCTGAGACTGTGTAATTTATAAAGAAAAGAAGATTAATGGACTCACAGTTCCATGTGGCTCAGGAGGCCTCACAATCATGGCAGAAGGTGAAAGGCATGTCTTACATGCCAGCAGACAAGAAAGAATGAGAGCCAAGTGAAAGGGGAATCTCTTTATAAAATCATCAGATCTTGTGAGATTTATTCACTATCACAAGAACAGTATAGGGGAAACTGCCCCCATGATTCAATTATCTCCCACCATCTCCCTTCCACAACCTGTGGGAATTATGGGAACTAAAATTCAAGATAAGATTTGGGTGGGGCAGAGCAAAACCATATCATTCCACTTCTGGCTCCTCCCAAATCTTGTCCTCACATTTCAAACCCCATTATGCCCTCCCGACAGTCCCCCAAAGTCTTAACTCACTTCCTCATTAACCCAAAAGTCCACAGTCCAAAGTCTCATCTAAGAAAAGGCAAATCCCTTTTGCCCATGAGCCTGTAAAATAAAAAGCAAGTGAATTACTTCCTAGATACAATGGTGTACAAGCATTGGATAAATACACCCATTACAAATGCGAGAAACTGGCCAAAACAGAGGGGCTACAGGCCCCATGCAAGTCCGAAATCCAGTGGAGCAGTCAAATATTAAAGCTCCAAAATGACCTCCTTTCACTGATGACATCCAGGTCACACTGATGCAAGAAGTGGGCTCCCATGATCTTGGGCAGCTCCACCCCTATGGCTTTGCAGGATGGAGCCCCTTCCTGTCTGTTTCACAGTTGGCATTGAGTGTCTGGCTTTTCCAGGTTCATGGTGTAAACTGTCAGTGGATCTACCTTTCTAAGGTCTGGAGGATGGTGGCCCTCTTCTTACAGCTCCACTGCGCAGTGCCCCAGTGGGGACTCTGTGTGGGGGCTTCCACAACACATTTCCCTTCTGCACTGCTCTAGCAGACCTTCTCTATGAGGGCTCCACCAATGCAGCAAACTTCTGCCTGGACACCCAGGCATTTCCATACCTCCTCTGAAATATAGGCACAGGTTCCTAAACCTCAGTTCTTAACTTCTGTGCACCCACAGGTTCAACACCATGTTGAAGCTGCCAAGACTTCGGACTTGCACCCTCTGTAGCCATGGCCTGAGCTGTGTACCTTGGCCCATTTTAACCACAGCTTGAGTGGCTAGGATGCAGAGCACCAAGTCCCTAGGCTGGACAAAGTACAGGGACGCTGGGCCTGAGCCACAAAACCATTTTTTCCTCCTAGGTATCTAGGCCTGTGATGGGAGGGATTGCTGCAAAGGTCTCTGACATGCCCTGGTGACATTTTCCTCATTGTCTTGCTGACTAACATTTGGTTCCTCATTACTTATGCAAATTTCTACAGTCCACTTGAATTTCTCCTCAGAAAACAGGTTTTTCTTTTCTATCACATCATCAGGCTGCAAATTTTCCAAACTTTTATGCTGTTTCCCTTTTAAAACTGAATGCTTTTAACAGCATCCAAAGTCACCTCTTGAATGCTTTGCTGCTTAGAAATTTCTTCCACCAGATACCCTAAATCATCTCCCTCAAGTTCAATGTACAATTTACTGTATTCATCTGTTTTCATGCTGCTGATAAACACATACGTGAGACTGGGTAATTTATAAAGAAATGAGGTTTAATAGACTCACAGTTCCACATAGCTGGGGAGGCCTCATAATCACGGTGGAAGGCAAAGGCACATCTTACATGGTGGCAGGCAAGAGAGAAGGAGAGCCAAGCAAAAGGGGAAATCCCTTATAGAACCATCAGATCTTGTGAGACTTATTCACAATAATGAGAATAGTATGGGGAAACTACCACATGATTCAATTATCTCCCATTGGGTTCCTCCTTCAACATGAGGGAATTATCAGAGCTAAAATTCAAATTGAGATTTGGGTGGGTATACAGCCAACCCGTATCACCCTCTTTGATGATGGTGCAATCTTGTAATTAAAAAACCTAAAGACTCCAACTCTGAGAGCTGATAAATAAATGTATTAAAGTTGCATGGTACAAAATTGATGTATGAAAAATCGATAGGATTCCCATACAACAATAATGAACTAACTGAGAAAAAAATCAGGAAGGTAATCCCATTTACCTAAAATACCTAAATCGCATTTACCTAAAAACCTAAAATACCTAGAAATTACTAGGAAGTACCTAGGAATTACTAGGAAGTACCTAGGAATCTAGGAAGTGAAAGATCTCTACCAGGAAAACTAGAAAATATTTATGAAAGAAATTAAAGGGGACACAAAGAAATGGAAAAAAATTCTATGTTTATAGATTAGAATAATTAATATTGTTAAAATGCTAAAGCAATCTAAAGATTCAATGCAATCCCTATCAAAATACCAATGCCATTTTTCACAAAAATAGAATAAACAATTCTAAAACTTTTATGAAACCAAAAAAGAGCCCAAATAACCAAAGTAATCCTAAGCAAAAAAATAAACCTGGAGGCATCACACTACCTGACTTTATATTACAAGGCTTTAGTAACCAAAATAGCATAATACTTGTATAAAAACAGGCACATAGACCAATGAAACAGAATAGAGAACTCAGAAATAAATCTATGTATTCATAATCAACTGATTTTTGACAAAGGTGCCATTAACATACATTGAGAAAAGGACACCCTTTTCAATAAATGGTAATCGGAAAATTTGATATTCATATGCAGGAGACTAAAACGACTCATACCTCTCACCACATGTAAGAAAAATCAATACAAAATGGATTAAAAATGTAAACATACAACCTGAAGCTATGAAACTGCTAAAGAAAAATAGGGGAAACACTTCAGGATACTGTTCTAGGCAAGGATTTTACAGCTAAGACCTATAAAGTATAGCCAACAAGAACAAAAATAGGCAAATGGGACTATATTAAACTAAAAGACTTCTGCACAGCAAAGGAAACGATCAACAGAGTGAGGAGACAACCTGCTGAATGGGAGAAAATATTTGCAAAGTATTCATCTGACAGTGGACTAATAACCAGAATACACAAGGAACTCGAGTGACTCAACAGGAAAAAAAACACAAATAATCCCATTAAAAACTGGGTAAAGAATATGAATAGACACTTCTCAAAAGAAGGCATACAAATGGCCAAAAAGTATGTGGAAAATGGTCAACATCGCTAATCATCAGAAGAATGTAAATCAAATCACAATAAGATTTTTTTTAATCCCAGTTAGAATGGCTATTGTTAAAAACAATCAAAGAGAGATGCTGGTGAAAATGAAGAGAAAAGAGAACTCTTACATGCTGTTGGTGGGAATATAAATTAGTACAGTCACTATGAAAAACAGTATGAATATTTCTCAAAAAAAAAACCCATAACTACTATATGATCCAGCAATCCCACTACTACATATTTATCCTAAAGAAAGGAAATCAGTATATCGAAGGGATATCTACATCCTTATGTTTATTGTAGCACTGATGACAATTTCAGAAGTATGGAATCAACCTAAACTTTCATCAATGGATGAATAAATTAAATGTGATATATACATATAATGGAATACTATAGTATTTGGCCATAAAAAAAGGTTGAAGTCATGTCATTTGCAGAAACATGAGTGGAACTAGAAGTCATATGTTAACTGGAATAAGCCAGGCACAGAAAGTCAAATATCGCATGTTCTCACTCATATGGGGGAGTTAAAAAAGTTTATCTCATGGAGGTAGAGAGTGGAATGATAGATACTAGAAGTTGGGAAGGGTGGGAAGGGTGTATGGGTGGCAGGTGAGGTATGAAGAGAGACTGGTTAGTGCATACAAATATCTAGTTAGATAGAAGGAATAAGTTTTAATGTTTGATAATAGAGTGACCATGTTTAACAACAATATGTTTTATATTTCAAAATAGCCAGCACAGAGGACTGAAAACGTTCCCAGCACATAGAAATGATACATACTTGAGACGATGTATATCCTAAATACCCTGACTTAATTATTACACTATCTATGCACGTAACAAAATATCACAGGAACCCCATAAATATTATGTGTCAGTAAATAATTGATCTGGTAGCTTTATAGAAGGGGATTCAAAAAGAGAAACAGAGTAAGAGATGCCAATTAAGATGGTGGTATAGTAATTACCATGCAAAAAGGGAACTAAATTGAATTCCTAGGGGTTTGAGAAAGAAAGAACATGGAGCCAACATGCCCACTGCTTGAAAGAAGAGGTGAATCTGAGGGTTCATCAATAGAAGATCCCAAGTGAGTTCCCCGACAACTAACAAAAAGATAAAATCATTTCCTTGAGTGTCTTATTGTGACACGCAAGTGTATCACCTGGCCCTGAATTCCTAGAGAATATGATTTGACTGATACTATCACCCCATTGTATGTCGAGTAAAGTGATGCCTATGGAATTGCATTATAAACCTTTGCAAAGTAACTAATGTTAGTTCAGTATAAATGTTTGAATTTTGTAACAAAATACATCCACACTCTTAAAATGTGACAGCAAATATAGTGGGATTCAAAAATAAAGTATGATTCTTATCTTTAATAAACTTAAAACCTAATTTTATTTATTATTCATTGACTCAGTCAAATGCATTCCCACATTTTAAATTTTGGTATTCTGTGCAACTAAAAAAATAAAAACCAAAATTTTGGTCTTGGCATATAATACCTAAATATTGAAAATGGGTTTTAAAAATGACTTTTAAGTGAATGCACCGATTTTAAATTGTTTTTATGTATATTTAATTGATGTAAAGAATTAATGATGTATTAACATGTAATTTTACATATTTCTATTATAATGATTGAAATATAAATGGAGCTTCATTTTCTTACTTCTTAGACTGAACCATAACTATTTTGGTCTATAGGCAAAAGTCCTTGGTCTTAAAGAAAAATGTGGCAGATGTGGTGTGCCCTCTAGTGGCCACATGGTATATATTTATATCCTTCCATAAATTTTAGCAGTTTTGTCCAGGACGCGTTTTATGTCGGGCATATTAATTAAACTACCATTACTTCTTAAATACTTTATTACTTTTTACTTTATCTGAACCACAGTAGTTCAAAAGTACATTTCAACCTCCTAGTATACAGAAAAACATAACCTGTATGTTTTTTAGAGAATATTTAATTTCAAACCACAGACAATTTTGTAAAACTAGTATGTAAGGGTCTTATCCAAAAAACTCAAAAAAGAATACATGCAGGTTGAATTATGCCCCAAACATTTATGTAGTCTCATATTACTGTGCTAATATAGCACAGTAATATAGCACATATACTGTGCTAATATAGACCTAAAAGAGGACGGAGAATGTCTGGCTTACTAAGGGCTCTATTAGTCAAGGCTTTACAGAAAAACAGAACCAGTAGAATACATATATAAATATAAATATATTGATGACATATAAAGAGAGAGAGAGATTTATTTTAAGAAATTGGCTCACACAATTGTGGGGACTCATGAATCTGAAATCTACAGGGCAGGCCAGATGGCCAGGAACTTAGGCGAGATTTCTATGACACAAACTTAAGTCAGAACTCCTTCTTTGGAAACCTTCATTTTTTGCTCCTAAGGTCTTCGATTGAATGAGACCCATTCCATCATGAAAGATAATCTGCTTTACTTAAAGTCTACTGATTGTAGAGGTTAAATGCTTCCCCACATATCTTCACAGCAACATCTAGATTACTGTTTTGCCAAACAACTGGGCACCATAGCCTAGTCAAGTTGACACAAAATAAATTATTGCAATTGCCAATAAAAGTTTTTAAGTGTTTTAAATATGCTAATTCATTCTTTTTTGTCCTCACCACAACTCAGTGAGGCAGGTGTTCTTACTGACCCATTCAAAGGAAACTGAGGGACATACTTGTAAAATGACTTGATCAAGTAACATGTGTCATAGCTAGCATGTTGAGGAGTTGAAACCGAACCAGACTTGTCTCAACTGCTAACTACTGCTATCTCAATAAATTGATAATTCATTTTTAATAAAATATTTCAGACATATACAAAAAGATAATAGAGTATAATGAGCAGCCTTTTTTGTCAAATGTTACCATTTGATGTCATTTGCACATTTTTTTTCTGAATTTTTCAAAATAAAAAAATCATATGAGATACATTTGAGGTCACATATGTAGTTCTCCTTAATTGTATAACTCACTCTCCACCTTCCAGAAGTAGTCAATATTTCAAATTTGGCATTTATCAATTTCATAAAATTTTTAAAAAGTTTCTGACACAGATTTATATCAATAAAAATATTATATTATAAAAACAAGTTTCCCCAGAGAGACAGTCTTAGCCACTCACCTTGAGAAAGCAGTTGATGTAACTAAGTCAGAAAAAGTTCAACTAAGATATATGGTTTGTTGAAGAGCAGATGGTGGGAAAGAAAGAGGCTAGCTTAAGAGAAGACCCACGGACCCTCTGAAGGAAGGAGATAGCTCCTATAGAACCCAGGAGACACCCCAAATACTGTGAGTGCCCAAACTGTCAAAATGGGAAAGGGGGACTGTCCACCCCTGAACACACACCCCTATTGGGGAAACTAAAGTTCTAGATTATGGGAGAAGATTCTGACCTTACCTGGAGCTGAGTCAATTTGGAGAGCCAAACGAAAAACAAAGGTAGAGGAAGCAGTGGGAAAGGCTCTGTGAGCTCGCTGGATCCCCAAGCAGGCCATTCCTGCCTGGCCTCACAGGGATCCTTCAGGAGGGGTGGCCAGAGGCACTGGGAAAAAGGCCACAGGGAGAAGGGAATCTCCAGTGGAAGTTTGTAACAATTTGAACTGATCAAGAAGCCTCCTGGCCAGAACTCGGGGGAGGGTGTGAATCTGGTGTGCAGACTGGGGGAAGAAGGAAAGCTATATTTGCTTTCACAGCTGGGAGGTGGGTAGCCTGGGGTAAGTTCTCAGCCATGCATGCCCATTGGCAGGAAACAGACTCAGTGCTGTTGGAAGGAGGCACAGTGGAAGTGAGTCCGACCCTTTGGACTGTGTGGGAGCAGGGTGAGGCCTGTGACTGCCGGCTTTTCCACACTTCCCTGACAACCTGCATGAGACAGTAGAGACAGTCACAATCCTCCTAGGATCATAATTCCATTGATCTGGGAACCTCATCCTCATTCCACACAGCAGCTGCAGCAAGACCCACCCAAGGAGAGTCGGAGTTCAGATATGCATAGCCCTGCCCCCACCCAGTGGTCCTTCACTACCCACCCTGGCAACTGAAGACAAAGGCATATACTCTTGGGAGTTCTAGGACCCCACCTACAGCCTGTTCCTCTCCATACTACCACAGCTGATGTTCTCTGGAAAGCACCAGCTGCTGGCAGGAGGCCAACCAGCACAAAAATACTGCATTAAACCACCAAGGTTAAGACTCTCACAGAGTCCATTTCACCCCCCTGCCACCTCCACTGGAACAGGTGCTGGTATCCATGGCTGAGAGAATCAGAGATGGTTGCCATCACAAGACTCTGTGCAGACAACCACCAGTAGCAGCCCAGAGCCTGGTAGACTTGTTGGGTGGCTAGATCCAGAAGAGAGAGAATAATCACTACAGCTCAGTTCTTAAGAAGCCACATCTATAGAAAAAGTGTGGGAGGACCACATCAAGGAAACACCCCATAGGACAAAAGAAATCTGAACAACAGTCTTCAGCCCTAGACCTTCTCTCTGACAGAGCCTACCCAAATGAGAAGGAAGCAGAAAACCAACTCTGATAGCATGACAAAACAAGGCTCTTTAACACCTCCCAAAAATCACACCAGCTCACCAGCAATGGATCCAAACCAATAAAAAATCTCTGATTTTCCTGAAAAAGAATTCAGAAAGTTAGTTATTAAGCTAATCAGAGAGGCACCAGAGAAAGGTGAATCATAAAGTAAGGAAATCAAGAAAATGATACAAAAAGTAAGGGAGAAATATTCAATGAAGTAGTTAGCACAAACAAAAAACAATCAAAACTTCAGAAAACAATGAAAACACTTAAAGAAATGCAAAATGTTCTGGTAAGTCTCAGCAATAGATCTGAACAAGTAGAAGAAAGAAATTCAGAGCTCAAAGACAAGGTCTTTGAATTAACCAAATCCAATAAAGACAAAGAAAAAAGTATAAGAAAATACCAAAAAAAAGCATCCAAGAAGTCTGGGATTATGTTAAACAACCAAACCTAAGAATAATAGGCATTCCTGAGGATGAAGAAAAATCTAAACGTTTGGAAAACATATTTAGGGGAGTAATCAAGGAAAACTACCCTGGCCTTGCTAAAGACTTAGACTTCCAAATAAAAGAAGCACAAAGAACTCCTGGGAAATTCATAACAAAAAGATCATCACCTAGGCACATTGTCATCAGGTTATCCAAAGTTAAGAAGAAGGAAAAAATCTTAAGAGCTGTGAGGCAAGAGGACCAGGTAACCTATAAAGGGAAACCTATCAGATTAACAGAGATTTCTCAGCAGAGACCCTACAAGCTAGAAGAGATTATGGCCCTATCTTCAGCCTCCTCAAACAAAACAATTATCAGCCAGGAATTTTGTATCCTATGAAACTAGGCTTCATATATGAAGAGATGATACAGTCTTTTTCAGACAAACAAACTCTGAGACAATTCGCCATTACCAAGCCACCACTAAAAGAACTGCTAAAAGGAGGTCTTGAAACAAATCCTGAAACACATCAAAACAGAATCTCTTTAAAGCATAGATCTCACAGAACCTATAAAAAAATTTGATTTAAAAAATAAAACCAAAAGACAAAAAATCAAGTTGCACAGGCAACATGGAAGGTTACCTCACATCTCAATACTAACATTGAATGTAAATGGCCTAAATTCTCCACTTCTAAAATACAGAACTGCAAAATGGGTAGGAATTCACCTACCAACTATCTGCTGCCTTCGATTCACTTAACACATAAGGACTCACACAAACTTAGGGTAAAGGGGTGGAAAAACAGATTTCATGCAAATAGACACCAAAAATAGGCAGGGGTAGCTATTCTTACATGAAACAAAACAAAGTTTAAAGCAACAGCAGTTAAAATAGACAAAGAGGGACATTATATAATGGTAAAGGCCTTGTCTAACAGGAAAATATCACAATCCTAAACATATATGCACCTAACACTGTAGCTTCCAAATTTATGAAACAATTATTAATAAACCTAAGAAATGAGATAGACAGCATCAAAATAATAGCAGGGGACTTCAATTACTCCACTGGCATCACTAGACAACTCATCAAGACAGAAAGTCAACAAAGAAACAATAGATTTAAATTATACCTTGAAACAAATGGACTGAAGAGATATATACAGAACATTCCATCAAATAACTGCACAATATACATTATATTCAAAAGTACCTGAAACTTTCTCCAAGATAGACCATATGATAGGCCACAAAACAAGCCTCAGTGAATTTAAGAAAATTGAAATTACATCAAACACTCTCTCTGAACACAGTGGAGTCAAACTGGAAATCAGTTCCAAAAGGAATCTTCAAAGCCATGCAAATACATGGAAATTAAATAACCTACTCCTGAATAATCATTGGGTCAAGGAACTAGGGAAACAAAAACAAACCAAACCCAAATTCTGCAGGAGAAAAATAATAACCAAGATCAGAGTAGAACTAAATGAAATTAAAACAAAATGATAAAAACAATACAAAAAGTAAGTGAAACAAAAACTGGCTCTTTGCAAAGATAAATAAAATCAATAGACCATTAGCAAGATTAACCAAGAAAAGAGAGAAAATCCAAATAAGCTCAATAAGAAATGAAATGAGAGATATTACCACTGACACTACAGAAATACAAAAGACTATTCAAGGCTACTATGCACACCATTACGTGGATAAACCAGAAAACCTAAAAGAGATTAATAAATTCCTGGAAAGATACAACCCTCCTAGCTTAAATCAAGAAGAATTAGATGCCCAGACAGACCAATAACAAGCAGCGAGATTGAAATGGTAACAAAAAATTACCAACAACAACAAAAAAATCGAGGACCATACAGATTCACAACAGAATTCTACCAGACATTCAAAGAATTGGTACCAATCCTATTGACAATATTCCACAAGATAAACAAAGAGGGAGGCCTCCCTAAATCATGAAGCCAGTATCACCCTAATACCAAAACCAGGAAAGGATAAAACCAAAAAAGAAAACTACAGACCAATATCCCTGATGAACATAGATGCTAAAATCCTTAACAAAATACTAGCTAACCAAATCCAACAACATATCAAAAAGCTAATCCACCATGATCAAGTGGGTTTCATACCAGGGATGCAGGGTTGGTTTAACATATGCAAGTCAATAAATGTGATACACCACATAAGCAGAATTAAAAACAAAAATCACATGATCATTTCAATAGATGCACAAAATACATTTGACAAAATTCAGCATCCCTTTATGGTTTAAACTGTCAGCAAAATCAGCATACAAAGGACATACCTCAATGTAATAAAAGCCATCTTTGATAGACCCACAGCCAACATAATACTGAATGGGGAAAGGTTGAAAGCATTCCCTCTGAGAACTGGAACAAGACAAGGATGCCCACACTCACCAACATAGTACTGAAAGTCCTAGCCAGAGCAGTGAAACAAGAGAAAGAAATAAAGGGCATCCAAATTGGTAAAGAGGGAGTCAAACTATCGCTGTCTACTGATAATATGATTGTCTACCTTGAAAACCCTAAAGACTTTTCCAAAAAGCTCCTAAAACTGATAAAAGAATTCAGCAAAGTTTCTGGATACAAAATTAATGTACACAAATGAGTCGGTTTTCTATACACCAACAGCAACCAAACGGAGAATCAAATCAAGAACTCAACCCCTTTTACAATAGCTGGTATGATGGTTAATACTGAGTGTCAACTTGACTGAATTGAAGGATACAATGTATTGACCCTAGGTATGTCTATGATGGTGTTGCCAAAGGAGATTAACATTTGAGTCAGTGGGCTGGGAAAGGCAGACCCACCCTTAATCTGGGTGGGCACAATCCAATCAGCTGCCAGCATGACTGGAATATAAGCAGGAAGAAAAATGTGAATAGAGAGCCTGGCCTAGCCTCCCAGCCTACATTTTTTCCCCATGCTGGATGTTTTCTACCCTCAAACACACTCCAAGTTCTTCAGTTTTGGGACTTGAACTGGTTCTCCTTACTCCTCAGCTTGCAGACAGCCTATTGTGGGACCTTGTGATCCTGTGAGTTAATACTTATTAAACTCCCATATATATATTATATATCTGTCCCATTAGTGTGTCCCTCTAGAGAACCCTGATTAATACAGCTGCAAAAATAAATAAAGAGGCCTGGCATGGTGGCTCAAGCTTGTAATCCCAGCACTTTGGGAAGCTGAGGTGGGTGGATTGCCTGAACTCAGGAGTTGGCCACCAGCCTGGGCAACATGTTGAAACCCTGTCTCTACTAAAATACAAAAAATTAACTGGGCATGGTGGCATGTGTCTATAGTCCCAGCTACTTGGAAGGCTGAGGCAGGAGAATTGCTTGAACCTGGGAAGTGGAGGTTGCAGTGAGCCAATATCACACCACTGCACTCCAGCCTGGGCAGCAGAGTGAGACACCATCTCTAAATAAATAAATAAAATATTTCGGAATATACCTAACCAAGAAAGTGAAAGACCTCTGAATGGGAAACTACAAAACACTGCTGAAAGAAATCATAGATGACACAAACAAATGGAAACACATCCCATGTTCATGGATGGGTAGAATCAACATTGTAAAAATGACCATAATGCCAACAGGAATTTAAAAATTCAATGCAACTCCCATCAAAATACCACCGTCATTCTTCACAAAACTAGAAAACCAATTCTAAATTTCATATGGAGCCAAAGAAAGAGCCCACATAGCCAAAGCAAGACTAAGCAAAATGAACAAATCTGGAGGCATCACGTTACCTGATTTTAAACTGTACTGTAAGGCCATAGTCACCAAAACAGCATGGTAATGGTGTACAAATAGGCACATAGACCAATGGAAAAGAATAGAGAACCCAGAAATAAACTGAAATACTTATAGCCTACTGATCTTCAACAAAGCAAACAAAAACATCAAGTGGGGAAAGGACACTCTTTTCAACAACTGGTGCTGGGATAATTGGCTAGCTACATGTAGGGAATAAAATCGGATCTTCATCTCTCACCATATACAAAAATCAACTCAGGGTGGATTAAGAACTTAAATCTAAGGCCTGAAATTATAAAAATTCTGGAAGATAACATTGAAAAACCTTTCTAGGCAAGGATTTCATGACCAAGAACCAAAAAGCAAATGCAATAAAAACAAAGATATATAGCTGGGACTTAATTAAAATAAAGAGCTTTTGCATGGCAAAAGGAGCAGTCAGGAGAGTAAACAGATAGCCCACAGTGTGGGAGAAATTCATCACAATCTGTAAGTCAAACAAAGGACTTATATCCAGAAGCTACAATGAACTCAAACAGATCAGCAAGAAAAAAACAAACAGTCCCATCAAAAAGTGAGCTAAGGACATGAGTAGACAATTTTCAAAAGAAGATACACAAATGACCAACAAACATATGAAAAAATGCTCAACATCACTAATGATCAGGGAAATGCAAATCAAAACAACAATGCAATACCACCTTACTGCTGAAAGAATGGCCATAATCAAAAAATCAGAAAAGAGTAGATGCTGGCATGGATGCAGTGATCAGGGAACACTTCTACACTGTGTTCCCGTTAGTGGGAATGTAAACTTGTACAACCACTATGTAAAACTGTGTGGAGAGTCTTTAAAGAACTAAAAATGAAACTACCATTTGATCCAGCAATTCCACTACTGGGTATTCACCCAGAGGAAAATAAGTCATTTTACAAAAAAGATACTTTCACAAGCATGTTTATAGCAGCACAATTCACAATTGCAAAAACGTGGAACCAACCCAAATGCCCATCAATCAATGAGTGGATAAAGAAACTGTGATATATATATATATACACACACACACACATATATACACACACATATATAGATATATATGTGAGATATATATAATCTAATCTATCTATCTATCTATCTATCTATCTATCTATCTATAATATAATATAATCCAGGTCACTGTGAATGCCATTAATTCATTCCTTTTTGTGGCTAATATTTCATCTATCTATCTATCTATACAGATATATATATCTATATAGACATACATATAGATATATATATGTGAGATAGATAGATTAGACAGAGAGATAGAGAGAGAGAGAGAGAGAGAGAGAGAGATAGATGGAATATTAGTCAGCCACAAAAAGGAATGAAATAATGGCATTCACAGTGACCTGGATTATATTGGAGACTATTACTTTAAGTGAAGTAACTCAGGAATGGAAAACCAAACATCATATGTTCTCATTGATATGTGGGAGCTAAGCTATGAGGATGCAAAGGCGTAAGAATGATACAATGGACTTTAAGGACTTGGGGGGAAGGGTGGGAGCGAGGTGAGGGATAAAAGACTATAAATAGGATGCAGTGTCAACTGCTCGGATGATGGGTGTACCAAAATCTTACAAATCACCACTAAAGAACTTACTCATATAACCAAGCACCACCAATAACTTATGGAAATAAACAAACAAAAAATGAAAAATTATATAATTTTTCCAGTTTTAGCTTTCAAAAAATGGTACAATATGATGTATAACTTAGATTTTGTTGACTTAACAACCATGATTCTAAGATTTATCTATGTTGGTACATGAGGATATAGTTCATTATTTTAACTACTGTTTAATATTCCATTGTTTGACGGTACCACAATTTGTTAATCCATCCTTCAACCAATGGGCATTTGGGTTATTTCAAGGTTTTCGCTATTACAAATAATACTGCAATTAATACTCTGCATAAGTGTGTCTGTATGTCTCCTGTGCACATGCATGAGAGTTTCTCAAAGAGTATATTAATGAGAGGAATTACTAGTGGGCCACAAAGACTTTTCTCCTGATGTCCACACCTTTGTGTGAAAGTTTCCAAACTGTAGCTTAGAGAGAGAGAGGTAAGAAAGGAAGATGGTCAGAGAGACACCATGTTGCTGACTTTGAAGATAGAGAAAGGAGATCCTAAGACGAGGAATACGGACAGCTTCTAGAAGCTGGGAAGATACATTTCATAATTGGCATTGTTATCTGGTAAACATTTCCTCATGTCAAATTTAGTAACTCTTTAATACCTACTAAAGACCTTGGGATTCCTATTTTGTCTGATATTAACAGGGCAGATGCAGTTATAATTTGCCTGACGTTTTTCCATTCCTTGATTTTTTTTTTCTTTTAAGACTGTTTTTAGAGCATTTGTAAATTCACAGCAAAATTTATCAGAAAGTACAAAGAATTTCCATACACCCGTCGTCTCCACACACAGCTTCCCCACATAAACATCTCCTACCAGCGTTGTACATTTGTTACAATTGATTAAGCTACATTGACGAACCTTTATCACCCAAACCCATAGTGTACATGAGGATTCATTATTGCTGTTGTACATTTTATGGGTTTTGACAATTGTATAATGACATATATCAACTATTATGATACACAGTATAATTTAACTACCTTAACAATCCTCTATGCTCCACTTGTTCATCTCCCCCTCCCTCTAAACAGTAACCTTTTTACTGTCTCATTAATTTTGCCTTTTCCAGAATGTCATCGAGTTGGAATCAAAATGACTGAAACCCTTTCAGATTGGCTTCCTTCATTTAGCAATACGCATTTAAGGTTCTTTCATTATTTTATGGTTTGACAGCTCATTTATTTCTGGCACTGAATAAAATACCATTGTTTGGATGTACCATAGTTTATCTATTTACCTAATGAAAGAAACCTTGGTTGTTTCCAAGTTTTGACAATTATGACTAAAGCTGCTGTAAACATCCATGTGCAGGTTTTTGTGCAGAAATACGTTTTTACCTATTTAGGTAAATACCAAGGAACCCGACTATTGGATTGTATCATACTAGTGTTTTTAGTTTTTGTAAGAAATCCCCAAACGACCTTATAAAGTAACTGTGTCATTTTGAATTCACACTGTCAATGAATGAGTGTTCCTGCCACTCCATATATTGTCAGCATTTAGTGTGGTCAGTGTTCCAGATTTTGGCCATTCTAATACATGTGTGGGGGTATCTCATCTTAATTTTCATTTTCCTATGACACATAATATGGGACTTTTTTTTTTTTTTTTTTTTTTTGAGATAGGAAATACTTGCTTGCTCTGTCACCAAAGCTGGAGTGCAGTGGCACAATCATAGGTCACTGCAGTCTTGAACTCTTGAACTCCTGGGTTTAAATAATCCTCCCACCTCAGCCTCTGAGTAACTGGGACTACAGGCATGTGCTACCACGATGCCTGGCAATGTATTTTTTTTATTTTTTATTTTTTATTTTTTGTAGAGAGAGGTCTTGTTGTTTTGCCCAGGCTGATCTTGAACTCCTGGCCTCAAGTAATCCTCCTACCTCAGACTCCCAGAATGTTAGGATTACAGGTGTAAGTATCTTCTCATATGCTGATTTGCCTTCTGTGTATCTTCTTTGGTGTCTGTTAGGGTCTTTGGTTCATTTTTTTAATTGGGTTGTTTCCTTATTGCTAAGTTTTAAGAGTTCTTTCTACTTTATACATAATAGCCCTTTATCAGGTGTATCTTTTACAGATATTTTCTCCCGATCTGTGACATGTCTTCACATTCTCTTGGTAGTGTCTATCACAAAGCAGAAATATTTAATATTAATGACGTTCAGTTTATCAATTATTTTTTACATTGATTACACCTCTTATTTTTTCAAAGTAGTCTATGACCTTATATTTTGAGAGTGTCTCTTATAACATCATAGAGCTGAATTTTTATGTAATTCAAACATCAACCTCTTTTTTAAAAAAGAATCATTTTACAGTTATTGCATTTTCTAATATATTTGAATTATTTCTATAATATTTTCTTGCTTATTTTCTCCCATTCAGTCTGCTACTGGATTAACAAAATTGTTTATTATTATTCATCATGTTCTCTTATTAAGTTCTATTTCCCTTTGTTTATTTCTTTATGTCCTCTTCTCTTTTTCAGGGACACAGGATAGTGTGCGGTTCAGTATGCAGACTCTGGAACCATATTACCTAAGCTTAAATCACAGCACTGCCAACTAATCCTCAACATGTGATCCTGGTTAATCATAAAAGGAGATACCTTCCACATATATTTGCAGAGACAACTAATTATGTAAATAAGAAAATTAGCATAGAGATTGGCACTATGTAACTGTAACATATTATTATTTTCTTGTTCAATTTGGAAGTTATTTACCCTATCTTTCAGGTTCTACTCTTTGAATTTGATGTGTCCACATGACTAAGCAAAGTCTAAAATTAATCACTATTTCTACTCTCCTCCCAAACAATGCATTATGATAAATCACTCTTTCTATGTCACTAGTTGTTTTGCCACTATTTCAGTTCTATAATTTTATTATTTCCCAAGTTACACATTATTATTCTTGCAGTAAAGGCTGATTTAAATTTACCAATTTTTGAAGAATGAAGATCTATTCCTATAATTTCTTCTTGCATATAATTTCCTCTGAGTTAAATTTTCTTTTCCCTTAAAATATATCATATAGTATTGTTTTCTTAAAAGACCTTGCATATAAACTATCTGAGTCCTAGTTTATCTGAAAAGGTCCTGATTTTGTCCTCAATATTATCAACAATTCAGAAATATATAGAATTCCCAATTGAGAATTATTTTATTTTATATATCATTTAAAAATGTATATAATACAATACATTTTAATGTAGTGTCTTATTGCAAGGTAATCTTTCTCCTTTCATTTGGGGTTTAAGATCCTTTTTTCTCCATTGTGCAATTTTCTTGTTACATTTAAAATGTCAAATTATTTTTATTTATATTGTTTAAGCTCATTTTACTTATTGAATATCATAATACATAGCTTTAAACTGTCGTGGAAAGTTATTATTTCAAATATTATTTCAAAATTTGTATTACTGTCTCTATTATAACATTTATTAATTCTAAGAGCATATATTCCAAGTTTGTCTTTTATGACTTTTAACTTCATTTTTCCTTTATCTTCTTTTTATGTTTCTGCACTGACTTCTGACTATTTTTCATATCTTTATTTTCCATTTCTCTATTTTTTCAGTAACTCCTAATCTGTAGTTTTTAATTACAAAGACTTCATTTATCATTCTAGATATTGTATTTAGTTAGTTTCAAATAAGCTTGTGCTTTACTGCTTCTTTCTGCTGTTTTTATTCTTTATTTTGTTTTCTTTTTAATCTTTGTCCAATGAGAGGGTTAACTTGTGATGCTCTGTGATAGTTCTATTTTTGTCTCCAGGGATACTCTGATTCTGACTTTAAATCAAGATATAAAATAAATATATTATATCAGCTAGTGATTTTTAATATGTTGTTTAAAGTTCTAAACTTGCCTGGAGGTATCCTGTACCAGTTTGTCTAATCTGTTTATTAAAAATGCATAGATTAATGGTTTGCATTCAGCTCACCTGGTTACTCAGTCTCATTTTAGTGCTATGACCAGTGGAATATAAAAGACCCATCCAGTAAACTTATGTGTTGGCTCTGCCAAATCACAATTTCTCAAATACATCTTGGTGGTTCATGATCCACACCTGAAGCCTGTGCTACGTGACTGAGAAAAGAGTCTAGAAGCTGTGCCTAGAAATCTCCATTTTGTCTGTTGTCTGTGCTTTCTAGCTCCTGCTGCATTGTGTCCTTTTTCTTTATTAAAGGCTAATGTAGGTAAACCTTGTGGAGTCTCAGGAGTATTTTCAATGGTCTGACCCTTTATAATTGCTGCTGTTGGTACTCTGAGCAGGATACTTGCAGTGACCCTTGGCTTTAAAATTAAATAATGGCTAAAGTTCTACTTGAAAGAAAAGAAAATGAAGAAATAGGATATGAAGGACCTTTGATGCCCAAGCTAGCATATATTTGAATGGTGCTGTGACCAGTGGCAACAGGAAAAACATATCAACCTGGAGGTGGACAGATCTGGAGCTGAGGGAAATAGAAAAATGGATTTAAAAAGAAACTCAGACTGAAGGGGAAGTCAGCCAAGAATTCTGTGCCTTGGCTGCTTTTGGCTGCTTTGGCAAAAATGAGAGTAACTAAGAAAAGTATGAGACTTCTGGTCTGCCAAGTTCAGTGACCACCACAGATTCTGTCTATAATCATAACGGACATGATAAAAAGCAGAGGGTAGTACAGGTGTTTCTTTTGATCAGAATGTCACTCTGCCAAACTGATAATCACTGAAAAGACTGTGAAAGATTTGCATGTGGAATGAAGGGAGTGAAGATCAAGAGATATGCGAAACCTGGAGCTTGGGAACATTTAAAAGGTTCAGAAAATGCACCTTTTGCAGAAATGTGGAAGTCTTCATCTGTTGAACTGGCTGAAGGCAGGGTTATGTAGAAATATCTTGAAATTGGGAGTAGTCCAACTCCACACTTATTATGATAAATTGAATGCTTCTAAAGGTGTTGAAATGTTGAAAATGCAGGCACCTTCAGTGAGATTACATAATGATAAATTGTTCCAAATTTAGGCCTTTTACCCAAGGAATGATTGATGTGATAAATGGGGCTTAGCATGCTTGGGATTCTTGTGTGACTCTCCTGATAGAAGGGTAAAAGCATGTGAGGAAGGCTGTTGCAGACCTGGGCTCAACTCCTCCTAATGGGTTGAATGATGGAAAAAAATTAGAAAAATTCAGAAAAAAAATAACGTTACAAATAAAAGGGATACAAAAATCATTGGAACAATTAAACAGGGTGAATTGTTCAGATGGCTAATTAAAACATTATGAAACCTTATGAAAAAGGAGATGATAGAGGTCATAACTACTAAAATCTTAATAGATTGCTATAGGAAATACATACTCCAGCTGTTCCACCAACTCATCAGACTGTAAAAAGACCAAGGCATATTTCTTCAATGTATCTTGGTTGTGATGAATTTTTAAAATTCTTATAGTGATACACTAAAAAGAAGTCTCCAGAATCAGCACTAATTAAAATTAAAATAGTGTGAGTTAAAGAAGATACGTCAAGTCGGTCTGAGGTTGGAGGGGACTGTTGTCCCAGTAGTGTACCTGAGACATTCTCACTGATGCAGATGATATGTGATGCGATTTGGCTGTGTCCCCACCCAAATCTCGTCTTGAACAGTAGCTCTGATAATTCCCATGTGTTGTTGGAGGGACTTGCTGGGAGATAACTGAATCATGGAGATGATTTCCCCCATACTGTTCTCATGGTAGTAAAGAAGTCTCATGAGATCTGATGGGTTTATAAGGGGGATTTCCCTGCACAAGTTCTCTCTTTCCTGCCACCATGTAAGATGTGCCTTGCACCTCCTTGCCTTCTGCCTCCCCAGCCATGTGGAACCGTGAGTCAATTAAATGTCTTTCCTTTATAATTATCCAGCCTTGGACATGTCATTATTAGCAGTGTGAAAACTGACTAATACAATATGTCATGGGTGTGACAAGGAAATTTTATTGAAATTATTCTACACTGGGTCCTAGTGTACCAGCATACTTAAATATTCTAATAAAATTGAAAAGGCAATGTAATAATGTTATGAAGATGTGATGAATTGTCAGTGGCTTAAAATGGAAAATATGGCTCAAATAGAAATTTATGAACAAGTTATTTGTATTTGTTCCAATGCCACCAGAATGTATTGTTGAAACACCTATGACGTCTTCAATGGTAGGTGCTACGTGAGATGGGGGGAGGGGAGGAGCTGTATGAAACTCTTTACTTACTTAAATAATTAGAAAAAAAGGCATTATTAATATCTTCTAAAACTGTTTTAATTATTGGGCAAGCTAGATTAAAAACCTTTCGAATGGCCTTACCCATGCAAATGGTTAATTTAAAATAAAATAGCATACCTGGGGAATCATCAATAAATTTCTGATTTGATTAAGGATATGTGAGACATAAGTATATTAGCATCCACAAAATACCTTTGTAAATATCTGATATGGTTTATGAAAAACATTGGGGAATCCTGGAGGTTAGCTGTAAACTATGGGGGACTGAATAAAATGGTGCCTTCAACAGCATTAGCCACACCTTATAGGGTGTTAACCGTTCAAGCTTGCAATAAGCTAAGGAAGATTGGTATTCTGTGATTTATTTATTTAATGGCATCTTTTTTATTTCCATTATGAAAGAAGGTCAAAGTCAATGTGCATTCATGTAGGACTCAGAATCCAATATAGTTTTACTGAGCTTCCACAAGGATATTTAAATCCTTCTGCTTACTGCCACAATCTATTGAAAAGAGGCTTTGATTAGATTCAATTGAAATGTAGTGTTATATGTTATACTGAAGATATAATGTTATCTCAATCTGAAGATCAGGTTAAGATAATTAAAGATGACGATTAATCACATCACTATTTGGGACTGGTTAATTAGTAAGCTGAAATGTAGAGCCAAGAGCTCATGTTAATATTCATAGGTAACATTCACATTCACTCATTTCCTGGGCCAGAGACATTAGCAGCATTCTTCAAATAACCAAAAATACGTGACTGTGTCTCTCAGCTCAAAAACTGAAACAAAAATTGATTTTTTTGTTGTTGTTGTTTCATAAAATCATAAACATCTGTATATGTTATTAGCCCACATTCACAAAATTACCAGGAAAAAAAAAAAAAAAACAACCCAAGAAGCTGCATTTGAATGGGTCCTTTAACAGCAGCATCTCTTGGAGCATCAAAGAGTCATTATCCAATAGATACTTAGGGCCACTCAAAGCCCAATAATGGTCAAATGATGTTAGAAGTGTCAACAACTCCACCCACACTCACTGGTCTTTGCCAGAAGTCCATTACTGCCTCCCAACGACAACCACTGGGATTTGGGACTAGAAATTTTCCTGATGCAATTCCCTGCTATACTCTTTTGAATAGCAATTATTGACTTCTTGTGCTTTACTTAAACCTGATTCTACTATGGAAGGATGTAAAGTTATTTTAAGACCTGAAATGCCCATCATGGCATGCATTGTGTAAAAATAACTTTCTAACAAGAAAAATTCAGCAGTTCCTCATGAAATGGAAATGCTAATTCGAGTGCATGAGACAGGGGGACCACTGGAATACTTTAAAAGGTGGTTTCCTTGGCTTTGGAATCTGCATTAGATCCCCATAAGGATTTATCTAACTCCATAGCTGAATTTGCCGCCACCTATGGTCAGTTCTTAGAGGATACTAAACAAGCAACATGGTTTATGGTTGGTGTCTCAAGAATAGAGAAACAACATTCAATCTGGAAGGCACTGAGACAGGTCACTGGTTTTACTTTAACTGAAGAAGGTAAAGATGAATCTGCTCAACGGATAGAATTAAGAGTTGTGTCCCCTAACTGTGGCATCATAGGAACCAGATCGTTGTATATGATACGGATTTTAACAGATTCTTGGATAATAACAAATGAACTGGAGGTATGGTTCAGAATTGGAACATAAGAGATATCTTAGTGCAGGGTACTACATTATAAATATTTTGTGAAGAAGAAAATTCCAAATGGGACAGGTTGAAGGCCATCAAAAACAAACAAACAAAACAATGCCACCTCATACATTCCTTAAAAAAAACTGGAACCAGAAACTGAATACCCACATTTGGTCTTTGGAAGTGGTTTCTTGGTTACATGAGATGAGCAGTCATGGAGGCATTTAAGCAACATAATGGAGAGCAGTAAAACATGAATCCCACTGTTCTCAGTCTGAGTGATAAAGAATCATAGGAGGCCTTTGATATTTCATTGGGAAGCCTCAGATCTCTCTGATGTTTGCCTATGCTTTTCTCCTACGGCTATACCATCATAGTGAGCTTTATTTAAACCCTTTCATGAGTATAATCTTTGGAGTCTCATGAATCTTACCAATCATCTAGCCCTGTGTAATTAAGGTAATTATGTGAATCAAAGTTTAAAACATTCTCAAACAGTATGTTAATTTTTAAGATTATAATTATCTAAATGTGATTTAGTTTTCTGAATTCTTTTTATGATGAATTTTTCTTCATATGTTTATTTTAAATTGTGTGCTTATCTTCAGTGGGGCTTTATGTGTAGTAACTTTGTGTAACTAAAGTGAAATGTACATTTTTCTAGAATAATTTGTATTTGTTTTTGCAAGTTGCCCAAGGATTTTTATTTTCACAGTTTAGAGATTTCCGTATCATATGAGTTTTGCAAATTTAAGTATAAAATATTTACCAAGGTAGGGTATAAAACATGGCAAAAGCAAGCAAAAGTGATACAGTAGGGACAAACCAGGGGTTTCTCCATTCCCAGAAACACTGAAAAATTGGCAAATCTGTTAGAATCAATCTTATAGGAACTCTGAAAGATAGTCAAAGGTTTACAGCAAACAAATGAATGTTTAACTTGAAGAAAGGACACTAACACAAAATAGAAAAGGATTTGTATAATTAACTTATTTGTACTCCACCAAATTCCCCATGATGCTGCAGTCTTTAAAATGGCAGCCCACATTCTTGATGTGGTTACCTGGTTTTAAAAGTCGCAGAGTGAAAGTTGTTCCCAAGGAATTGTGTTTGTCTGTTTTGGCTTGCTTGTCTGTGGATCCCTGAAATATTGATGCAATGAAGGAACTTACAATTGTTTTACCAAACTCAAAGCTGTCTCAGGGCAAAGAGGTGCCTAAAAAGCATGTTCTTCAAAAACACTGAAAGAAAAATGAATGACCTACTCTGTGTTGTGCATACAATAACACTTGTGGCAAACAATGGTCATATTGAAAGCCTAGGAGGAAAGGCTTAGAAGTGTAATGCTTTGCATGATCAGAGATAAGCAATGACTGGAGAAAATTTTCTTTTCTTTCCTTACCTCTCCTTCTTCTTCTGTTTTTGTTTTTGTTTTGCTTGTTTTCAGCTCTAGACACTAAAGAAATCTCTGTCAAATCAATGGCTGGTAATGAAGGTAAAAGTGAAAGATATCAGAGACTGTCTCAAAAAAAAAAAAAAAAAAAAGAAAAGAAAAGATATCAGAGACCACCCATCACAAACAATGCAATATTTACAGAAGTAGTTTACAAAATTCACTTAACCCCACAGCAAGCAAATGAAAAATATTGAACATGGGAGAATCTGATTTATAGAGTTACCATATCATAATATTTAAAACATCCAGTTTTTAACAAAACATTATGAGGCAAGTCAAGAAACAAAAAAGTATGACCCAGTCACGTGAGAAAAAGAGAAATTAACAAAAGTTGTCTGTGAGGAAACACAGACACTGGACTTCCTAGACAAAGATTGATAGTCAACTGTCTTAAATATGTTCAAACAGCTAAAGGCAACCATTGACAAAGAGTTAAAAGAAGGCAGTAGACTTAAATAGGCAGAGAAAAGATCCACCAAATTTGAAGATAGTTCAATTAGGTAATTCGGTCTGAAGTCTCAGAAGAAAAAAAAAACAACAGAAAATAAACAGAGCCTAGGTGTGGGACACCATAAGACATACTAACATAGGCATAGTGAGAGTCCTTGAAGAAAATGAGAAAAGAAAAAAAGAAGAAAATTTCAAGAGATAATGTCTGAGAACTTCTCAAATTTGATGAAAGACATGAATATATACATCCAGGAAGCTCAACACATTCCAAATAGAAAAAACTCAAAGACATCTACATAGAGACACATTATAATCAAACTGTGAAAATACAAAGACCATGAAAAAATCTTGAAAGCATCAGACAAAAAGTAAATCAACACATACAAGGGGATCCTCAAGATTAACAGTTCAATTATCATAAAAAAATATGGGCACCACAAAACAGTAGAATGATATATTTACTATGCTGAAAGAAACAAAAAAGCTGTCAATCAACAATTATGTTTCTGCTGTAACTATCCTTCAAAATTAAGAAAAAAATTAAAACAATTCCAGAAAAAGAAGAACTAGAGGAGATTATTGCTAGTAGACCTGCCCTGAAAAAAAAAAAAAAAAAAAAATGCTAAAGAGAATTCTTCAGGATAAAATTAAAAGGTATTAGATAATAACTTGAAGCAAGACATATGGAAAAATAACACAAGTAAATGTAACAACTTCTGTAAATATAAAAGTGAGTATTACTGTATTTTTACTTGTACTTCTTACTCTTTTTATCTCATATGATTTAAAAGACAAATGCGTCTTGGGGTTGCTCTTCTCAAGGAGTATCTTTGTGGTGTTCTCTGTATTTCCTGAATTTGAATGTTGGCCTGTCTTGCTAGGTTGGGGAAGTTCTCTTGGATAATATCCTGAAGAGTGTTTTCCATTTATGTACCCAACAAACATACAAAAAAAATGCTCATCATCACTGGTCATTAGAAAAATGCAAATCAAAACCATAATCAGATATCATCTCACACCAGTTAGAATGGCGATCATTAAAAAGTCAGTAAAGAACAGATGCTGGAGAGGATGTGGAGAAATAGGAATGCTTTTACACTGTTAGTGAGAGTGTTAATTAGTTCAACCATTGTAGAAGACAGTGTGCAATCCCTCAAGAATCTAGAACTAGACATATCATTTGACCCAGCAATTCCATTACTGGGTATATACCCAAAGGATTATAAATCATTCTACTATAAAGACGCATGCATGCATTATGTTTATAGAAGCACTATTCACAATAGGAAAGACTTGGAACCAACCCAAATGTCCATTAATGATAGACTGAATAAAGAAAATGTGGCACATATACACCATGGAATACTATGCAACCATAAAAAAGAATGAGTTCCTGTCCTTTGCAGGGACATGGATGAAGCTGTAAACTATCATTCTCAGCAAACTAACACAAGAAAAGAAAACCAACACCACACGTTCTCACTCATAAGTGGGAGCTGAACAACGAGAACACATGGACACAGGGAGGGGAACATCACATCTGTTAGGAGGTGAGGGGTTGGGGGAGAGAATGCATTAGGGAAAATATCTAATGTGGGTGATGGGTTGATGAATGCAGCAAACCACCACAGCACGTGTATACCTATGTAACAAAACTGTATGTTCTGTACGTGTACTCCAGAACTTAAAGTATAATAAAAAAAAGAAGACAAATGCATAAAACAATAACTACAAATTTAGTAGGCACACAAAATATAATGAAGCAATTTGCAAAAATAGTAATATAAGGAGGAGGGATGGAAATGCATAGAAGAATTTTGTATGCCATTGAAGCAAAGTTAATATAATTTCAAAGTAGGTAGTTATAAGTTTAAGGTGCTAAAAGTAATCACGAAGTTAACCAAATCTAACATAGAAAAAATAGGAAAATGCAGAAGTTCTTATCAGTAATTTCTTGAACTATAAATAGGTTAAACTCTCTATTTAAAAGACAGAGATTGTAATAATGGATACAAATACAGGGTCCATCCATGTGATGTCTACAATAGATTTAACTAATATGCAAAGACACAAACAGGTTGAAAAGAATATATTATAACATAAAAATATATTCCATGCAAATAGTAACCAAAAGAGAGCTGGTATGGCTATAGGCCCAAGTAGACTTTATGTAAAAGATAGTTAAAAGACCCAGAGGACATTATACAATGACAAAAGGGTCAACCAATCAAGACTATGTAACAATTACACACACACACATGCACACACACACACTTATGTACGTAAAGAGCTCCAATATACATGAAACATAACTTGACAACTGAAAGGAGACATATAAGATTCTGAAAGGTTAGAAATTTCAATGCCACACTTTCAATAATGGAAGAAACAAGTAGATTGAAGATTTGTTTTAATGACAATTTAAACACTACACACCAATTACTTCTAACAGACATATACAGAACACTGCATTCCACAATGCAATACTCCTTCTTAACTGCACACGGAACAGTCTACAAGGTACAACAAATTTTAGGCCAGAAAACAAGTCTCAATACATTTTTTTCTTGAGATGGAGTCTCCCTCTGTCGCCCAGGCTGGAGTGCAGTGGTGCAATCTGGGCTCGCTGCAAGCTCCGCCTCCTGAGTTCACGCCATTCTCCCGCCTCAGCCTCCCGAGTAGCTGGGACTACAGGCGCCCGCCACCAAGCCCAGCTATTTTTTTTTTTTTTTTTTTTTTGTATTTTTAGTAGAAACGGCGTTTCACCGTGTTAGCCAGGATGGTCTGGATCTCCTGACCTCATGATCTGCTCGCCTTGGCCTCCCAAAGTGCTGGGATTACGGGCATGAGCCATTGCCTCAGGCCAGTACATTTTAAAAGATTAAAGTCATCTAAAGAATCTCCAAACACAATGGCATGAAGCTAGAAATCAGTAACAGAAAAAAATAAGAAATGCATAAATATGTAAATATTAAATAACACACGATGAAAAGACCAACGGGTCAAAGAAGAAATTACAAGGTAAATTAGAAAATATTTATAGTGGAATAAATGCAAAAATACAATCTACTGAAACTTTTGGAATTCAGCAAAAGAAACATACTCAGAGATTAATTTACAGTTGGAAATGCTCACATTAGAAAAGAACAATGGGTAGGAGGCAGAGCAAGATAGCCAAATAGAAGCCATCCAGTGATTGTACCCTCGACAAGAACACCAAATTAAACAACTATCCACACATACAAAAACACCACTTTATAAGAACCACAATTTAGGAAAGCAACCACAGTACCTGGTTTTAACATAATATTAAAGAAAGAAGCACTGATGATGGTAGGAAAGGCAGTCTTGAATTATCTACACCAGCCATCTCCTATACCTTGGCAGCAGCCACATGATGTGAAGAGAGAATCTGCACACCTGGGGGAGGGAGAGAGCAGTGATTGTGTGACTTTACGTTGAAACTTACTGCTGCCCTGTCAGAGAAGAAAGCAACACTAGGCAGAACTCAGCTAGTCCCCATAGAGGGAGCATTTAGACCAGCTCTAGCTAGAGGCAAGTTGTTCATCCCAGTAGTTGGAATCTGAGTTCCAGCAAGCCCTGTTACCATGGGCTAAAATGTTCTGAGGTCCTAAATAAACTTGAAAGACAGTCTAGGCCTCAAGGACTGCAGTTCCCGGGAAAGTACTGGTACTCTGCTGGGCTCAGAGCCAGTGGCCTCGGGGATGGCGAGCGGAATGCAACCTAGTGAGATATCAGCAGGGGTGGCCAAGAAAGTGCTTTTGTCACCCCTCTCCCCATTCCAGATAGTACAGCCACAGCTCTGGGAGAGACTCTTTCCCTCTATTTAAGGAGAGGAGAGGGGAGAGTAAAGAGGACTTTGTCTTGAAACATGGATACCAGTGCATCAACAGTAGAATAGGGCACCAGGCAAAGAGTCCTGAGGCTTGCAATCCAGGCCCTAGCTCCTGGACAACATTTCAAAACACACCCTGGTCCAGAAGGGAATCTGCTCCCTTGATGGGAAGGACTCAGTCATAGAAAAATTCAACTGCTGACTAAAGAGCCCTGAGAAATCAGCAGCGATAGTCATGCAGTACTTGCTGTGAGCCTTGGATGAGACTCAGAGCTGGGCTGAATTCAGGTGTGAACTAGCACATTCCCAGCTGCAGGAATGACTACTGGGAATTCAGAGACATCTGTGAGAGAGACACGCTCTATTTGAGGAAATGGGAAAAAAGAGTAAAGGGGATGTTGCCTTGCGGCTTGGATACCAGCTTAACCACAATAGGATAGAGCTTCAAGTTGGCTCCTGGGGTCCCCATTCCAGGCCTTGGCTTTTGGATGGCATTTCTGGACCTGCCCTGGGCCAGAGGGGAACCCACTTCCATGAAGAAAGAACTCAGAACTGGCAGCATTTGCCACAAGCTGACTAAAAATATCCTTGGATCTGGAGTGAACAGCAGCAAAAGCCAAGCAATACTCTTCATGGGTCTTAGGCAACAGTGACCATAGGGAGAGACTCCTCTGCTCGAAGAAAGGGGAGGGAAGAGTAGGAAGGACTTTGTCTTATGGTATGGATGACTGCTCAGCCACAGTAGAACAAAGCACCAGGTGGATTTCTAAGGCTCCTAACTCGAGGCCCTGGCTTCCAGATGGCATCTCCAGACTTTTCCAGGGCCAGGGGAGCTTCCTGCCCTGAAGGAAAGGGCATAAGCCTGGCTGGATTTACCACTTGCTGATTGTAGAGCCCTCAGTCATTTCTCGAGTGAACATAGGTGGTAGCCTCGCAGTGGTCACTGTGGGCCTTGGGTAAGACCCAGTGCTATGCTGGCTTCAGGTCTGACCCAGAACAGTCCCAGTGGTGGTGGCCATAAGGATGCTTGTGTCACCCACACTACAACTCCAGGCACATCAGCATAGAGCGAGAGAGTCTCTCTTTGTTTGGGGTAAAGTACGGGAAGAGAACAAGTGTCTCTGCCTGGTAATGCAGGGAATTCTCCTGGATCTTTCCTAAGATGACCAAGGTGGTAACTCTTGAAGTCTGCCAGAGCCAGCATTACTGGTCTTGGAGTATCCCCTACAGGCAATATGGCCGCAGTGACCAAAAACTCAGATCACAACACTCAAGTCCTTTCAAATACCTGAAAAGCCTTTGCAAGAATGATAGGTAAAAAATAAGTCCAGACTATGAAGACTACAATAAACACCTAACTTTTAGATGCCCTGACATTAATGAACATCCACAAACATCAAGACCATCCAGGAAAACATGGCCTCACCATGAGAACTAGATAAGGCATCAGTGACCAATCTGAAAGAGACAGAGACATGTGACCTTTCATTCAGAGAACTCAGAAAAGCTGTTTTGAGAAAGCTCAACAAAATCCAAGATATCAAAGGGAAGGAATTCAAAATTCTATCAGATAAAGTTAAGAAAAAGATTGAAATAATTTAAAAGAATCAAGCAAAAATTATAGAGCTTCAAAACGCAGTTGACATACTGAAGAATGCATCATAGTCTCTTAACAGCATAAATGATCAAGCAGGAGAAAGAATTAGTGAGCTTAAAGGCAGGCTATTTGAAAATGCACAGTGGAGACAAAAATAAAAACAAAAAAGCATGTCTACAAAATCTAGAAAATAGCCTCAAAAGGGCAAGCCTAAGAGTTACTGACCTTCAAGAGGAGGTAGAGACAGATATCTGAATAGAAAATTTATTCAAAGGGATAATAACAGAAAACTTTCCAAACTTAGAAAACGATATCAATATTCAAGTACAAGAAAGTTATAGAAGCAGACTTAACCAAATAGGACTACCTCAAAACTTTTAATAATCAAACTCCCATAGGTCAAGGATAAAGAAAGGATCCACAAAGCAGCAAGAGAAAATAAACAAATAATATACAAAGGAGCTCCAGTACATCTGGCAGCAGACTTCTCAGTGAAAACGCTACAAGCTGGGAGAAAGTGGCATGACATATTTGAAGTGCAAAAGAAAAAAAAATAACTCTCTTGTAGAATAGTATATCCAGGGAAAATATACTTGAAACATGAATAAGAAATACAGACTTTCCCAGACAAACTAAAGCTGAAAGATTTCATCAACACCAGACCTGTCCTACAAGAAATGCTAAAGTTCTTCAATCTGAAAGAAAAGGACATTAATGAGCAAAAAGATGTCATCTGAAGGTAAAAAACTCACTAGTAGTAGTAGGTACACAGAAAAACACAAAATATTAAAACACCGTTATTGTGGTTTGTAAACTACTCATACCATTAGTAGAAAAACTAAAAAATAAACCTATGAAAAATAACAACTACAACAACTTTTCAATATATAAGCAGTACAATGAGATGTAAATAGAAACAACAAAAAGTTAAAATGTAGGAGGATGAAGTTAAAGTGTAGAGTTTTTTTGGTTTTCTTTTTGCTTCTTTGTTAGTTTATGCAATCAATGTTAAGTTTTCATCAATTTGAAATAATGAGTTAAGAGATATTATTTCAAGCCTTGTGGTAACCTCAAATAAAAAAAAAAATACAACAGGTAGATAGACAAAAAATAAAAAAGGATGTAGTTAAAGCATCCACTTGGTAAAATCACTTTCACTAAAGGAAGATAGAAAAGAAGTAAAGAAGAAAGAAGAGACCACAAAACAATCTGGAAATAACAAAATGGCAGAAGTAAGTCTTTACTTACAAATAATAACATAGATTATCAATGGACTAAACTCGCTAATCAAAAGACATAAAGTAACTGAATAGATTTAAACAAGAACCCAAAATCTGTGCCTACAAGAAACACACTTCACCTATAAAGACACACATAGACCCACAATAAAGGGATGAAAAGAGATATTCCATGTCAATGGAAACTAAAAAAGGGCAGGAGTTGCTATACTTATATCAGACAAAATAGATTTCAAGACAAAAACTAGATGAGACAAAGAAGGTTGCTATATAATAATGAAGGAGTCAATTCAGCAAGAGGATATAACAATTGTAAATACACATGCACCCAACACTGTAGCACCCAGATAAATAAAGCAAATATTATTAAAGCTAAAAAGAGGGATAGGATAGACCCCAATACAATAATAGCTAGAAACTTCATTATCTCCACTTTCAGAATTGGTTAGATCATCCAGACAGAAAATCAACAAAGAAACATTGGGCTTAATAGGAACCATAGACCAAATGAGCCCCGTAGAAATTTACAGATCATTTCACCCAAAGGCTGCAGAATACACATTCTTCTTAGCACATGGTTCATTCTCGAAGATAGACCATATATTAAGCTACAAAACAAGTCTTAAAACATTCAAAAAAGTAAAGTACTATCAAGTATTTTCTCTGACCACAATTAAATAGAATGAAAAATCAATAAAAAGGGGAACTTTGGAGGCTATACAAACACATGTAAGTTAAGCAATATGCTCCTGAATGACCAGTGGGGTCAATGAAGAAATTATGAAGGAAATCAAAAAATGTCTCAAAACAAAGAAGATGGAAATACAACATACCAAAATCTATGAGATACAGCAAAAACAGTACTAAGAGGAAAGTTTATAGCAATAAGCACCTACATCAAAAAATAAGAACAGTTTTAAATAAACAACCTAATGATAGATTTTAAAGAACTAGAAAAGCAAGAGCAAAACAAACCCAAAATTAGTGGAAGAAAAGAAATAATAAAGATCAGAGCAGAAATAAATGAAATTGACACAAAGAAAACAATACAAAAGATCAACAGAATAAAAAGTTAGTTGTGAAAACAAACCTTTAGCAACAACTAAGAAAAAAAGAGAGAACATCCAAGTAAATTAGAGATTTAAAAGGAGACATTGCAATGGATACTGCAGTAATTCAAAGAATCATTAGCGGCTACTATGAGCAATTATATGCCAATAAATTGGAAAACCTAGGATAAATAAATCAACTTTCAGACACATACAACCTATGAAGACCGAATTACAAAGAAATAGAAAACCTCAACAGACCAAAAATGAGTAATGAGATAAAAATAAAAAGTCTTCCAGCAAAGAAAAGCCTAAGACTAAGGCTTTATTGCTGAATTTTAACAAAATTTTAAAAAAGAACGAATACCAATTCCATTGAAACTCTTGCACAAAACAGAGAAAAAGAGAACACACATTGATATGCAAATCAATCAATGCAATATATCATATCACAGAATGAATGACAAAATTATATGATCATCTCAACTGATATTAGAAAAGCATTTGATAAAATTCAACATTGCTTCATGATTAAAACCTTCAAAAAAATTGGATATGGAAGGAACATATTTCAACACAATAAAAGCCAGGCATGAAGCTAGTATCATGCTGAATGGGGAAAAACTGAAGGCCTTTCCTCTAAGATTTGGAACAAAACAAGGATGCTCACTTTCACCAATGTTATTCACCATACTACTGGAAGCCCTAGCTGGAACAATCAGACAAGAGAAAGAAATAAAGGGCATCCCCACTGGAAGGGAAGAAGTTGTTTGTAGGTCATATGGTATTATATTTGAAACAACTCAAAGACTCCACCAAAAAACTTAGATTTGATAAATTTAGTAAAGTTACAGGCTACAAGATTGACGTACAAAAATCAGTAGCATTTGTATGTCAACAGTGGACAATCTGAAAAAGAAATCAATAAAATAATTCCATTTACAATAGTTACAAAAAAAAAACTAGGATTAAGCTTAACCAAAGAGGTAAAACATCTCTTCAGTGAAAACTATAAAACATTTATGAAAGAAATTCAAGGGGACACATGAAAAAGGAAATATATTTCATGTTTGTGGATTGGAAGAATCGACATTGTTAAAATGTTCTTTCTATCCAAAGTAAGCTACAGATTCAATGTTATCCCTATCATAATACAAAAGACATTCTTCAAAGAAAGGAGGAAAAAATTATACCACAATTTACATGGAACCACAAGAGACTCAGAATAGCCACAAGTATTCTGAGCAAAAGAACAAAACTTAAGGAATCACATTACTTGACTTCAATTATACCACAGAGCTATAATAACCAAAACAGCATGGTACTGTCATAAAAACAGACACATAGACCAATAGAACAAAACAGAGAACACAGAAATAAGTCCATACATTGACAAAAAACTCATTTTCAACAAAGGTACCGAGAACGTACATTAGGGAAAAAGCAATCTCTTCAATAAATGGTGCTGGGAAAACCAGATATTCATTTGCAGAAGAATGAAACTAGACCACTATCTCTCACCACATACAAAAATCAAATCTAAATGGATTAAATATTTAAATCTAAGACCTCAAATAATGAAACTACTACAAGAAAACATTGGGAAATCTCTCCAACACATTGGACTGGGCAAAAGTTTCTTGAGTAACATCACACAAGCACAGGCAAGCAATGTAAAAATGGACAAATGGAATCACATCAAGTTAAAAAACTTCTGCACAGCAAAGAAAACAATCAACAAAATGAGGAGATGACCCACAGAATGGGAGAAAAGACTTGCCAACTATACATCTGACAAGCAATTAATAATCAGAATATATAAGTAGCTCAAGCAACTTAATAGGAATAAATATAATAATATGATTGTAAAAATGAACAAAAGATCAGAATAGATATTTCTCAAAAGAAGACATACAAATGGCAAACAGGCATAGGAAAAGGTGTTCAACATCACTAATCGTCAGAAAAATGCAAATCAAAACTACAATCTTATCCCAGTTAAAACAGCGTTTATCTAAAACACAGTCAATAAGAAATGCTGGTGAGGATGTAGAGAAAAGGGAATCCTCATACACTGTTGATGGCAATGTAAATTAGTATACCTACTACGAAGAACAGTTTGAAGATTCCTCAAAAAACTAAAAATAGAATGACCATGTGATCTAGCAGTCTCATTGCTAGGTATATACCCAAAAGAAAGAAAATCCGTATATCAAAGAGATATATACACACTTGTGTTTATTGCAGCACTATTCATAATAGCCAAGATTTGGAAACAACCTAAATGTTCATCAACAGATGAATAGATAAGAAAAAAAAGTGGTAGAAAAAGACAATGGCATACTATTCAGTCATATAAGAGAATGAGATCCTGTCATTTGCAACAACATGGATGGAACTGGAGATGATTAAGTGCAATAAGTCGGGCACAGAAAGACAAATTTTGCATGTCCTCACTTATTTGTGGGAGCTAAAAATGTTAAAACAATTTAACTCATGGAGACTGAGTAGAATGGTTGTTACCAGTGGCTAGGAATGGTACTGGGGGGCAAGGATTGGAGATGGTTAATGGGTACAAAAATACAGATAAATAGCATGAATAAGATCTGTTATTTGAAAGCATAGCAGGGTGACCATCATCAACAATAATTTTTGTACAATTTAAAATAACTAGAATAGTTTAAATAGATTATTTGTAATACAATGAAAGTGTAAATGCTTGAGATAATGGATACTCCATTTACCCTGATGTATTTATTACATATTGTACACCTGTATCTAAATATCTCATTTACCCCATAAATATTACAGCTACTATGTACATACACAATTTAAAAAAAAGTGATCTCAAATAATAACCTAACATAAATCTTAAAGAACTAGAAAAATAAGAGCAAGGTAATTCAAAGCTAGCAGAAAGAAGGAAATAATGAAGATTAGGACCAAGATAAAAAGAAGATAGAGAATGAAAAAACGATAGAGTGCTAGTGATGCCAAAAGTTAGTTTTTTGAAATGGTCAAAAAAAGTATGATAAACCTTTATCTGAACCAATACAGTTTTCTTCTTTACAAAGAAGAAAACTCTGTCGTTTGCAACAATGTGGATGAACCTGGAGAATAATATGCTAAGTAAAATAAGCCTGACAAAGAAGACAAATATTGCATGATCTGATTCATGTGTAGAATCTAAAACAGTCAAATGCCTAAAAGTAGAGCGTAGAATATTTCTTACCAGAGGTTGGAGGAAGCAGGAATGGGGAAAGGAAAGATACTAGTTACAGGGTACAAAGTTAGATGGAAAAAAAAAAAAAAAAGTAGTGATTCTATTGCAGATCATGATGCCTATAGTTGATAATAATGTACTTTATATTTCAAAATTGCTAAAGGAGTATATATATATAAATATATATATATATTTAGACACAGTCTTGTTGTGTTGCCCAGGTTGGAGTGCAGTGGCATGATCTTGGCTCACTGCAACCACTGCCTACCGAGTTCAAGCGATTCCTCTGCCTCAGCCTCCGGAGTAACGGGGACTATAGGCACGCGCCACCACGCCAAGCTAGTGTGTGTGTGTGTGTGTGTGTGTGTGTGTGTGTGTAGTTTTAGCAGAGACAAGTTTTCACCGTCTTAGCCAGGGTGGTCTCGATTTCCTGACCTCTTGATCCATCCGCCTCGGCCTCCCAGAGTGCTGAGATTACAGGCCTGAGCTACCACGTCCGTCCCCAAGAGTAGATTTTAAATGTCTTTAACACAAAAAAAGATAACTAGATGAGGTAATGGATTTAATCCATTAGCTAGATCGAATCATTTCACAATAAATACATATATCATATATCAAATATCACAATTTTGTCCATAAATATATATACAATAACAAAGAGAGAAAAGACACAGAAATTAATATAAGAAACAAAAGTAGAGGCATTACTACTCACCTCATGGGAAGCCTGTCACAAAGGACCACATGTATTATTCAATATGTATAAAATGTTTATAGCCAGATCTAAATAAATAGAAAATAGAGTAATAGTTGCCTAGGACTGGGGGGAAGTGTGTTGAAGTTTTTTTTTAGAGGAAGGGGTAAAAATCTTATAAAATAGATTGTGTTGAAGGACACACATCAGTGAATGTCCTTAAGGCCATTGAATCATACATTTTAAGGGAGTCAGGTGTATGGTATCTTAAATGATCTTAATAAAGCAGTTAACAAAATAAATCTCTGAACACATACAAAAAAATGTAAGTTTCAATGTGCCAAGAATTAGTTTGCTCTTAACATTAGAAATCTGGGGATGAAATGGTGACGATTACATAGAACTGAGCAAATTAAGAAACAAAGAGGAGACATTCATTACTCCAGGGACAACGTAATTTTGTACAAGAAAGAACATAATACGGAGTAAGTAAATATGGCTGAGCTATGGAATTGAGTACAAAGATACTTACAATGGCAACGGAAACTTAGAGATGGGGTATAATGGAGGAGGGAATGTGAATGAGTTAAATCTTTTCTTTTATCATTAATAGTGCCTAAAATAAAAAATAATCAAGGAACAAGATTACATGCACAATGTTGAGATGCATGCAAATGCCATCAGTCTGAAAGAGGTAAAACGATCTATAGAGTGGGAATTAGAGAGAGAAGGGGGACAGGAACTTATATTTTTCATAATAAGCCTTTTAAAATGATTGATTTTTAAACTATTGTGTTTTTGACACATTTTAGATGTGCACATTTAATTCTGATTTAAAAATTAATTTTAAAGAATACTGTAAAATGTATACTTAATGTACAGATAACAAAAAAATGTTTTAATGAGTCACAATAGGCATATCATTACAGCTAAGGAAATAGTTTCCCCTGTGTTCTTCTTGATTATTCCCATTATTCTTTGAAGGTAATAGATCAAATACATTTCTAAGAAAAAGAAAATTATCCCCCAGTAGTTTGACTCTGCCTCTAATTTCATAGTGGACACTATAAAACATAAAAGAAGAAAAGAAAAAATGAGAAATTAACAAGAAGAGTACTGGAGAAAGTTATTAACCAAAACAGCAAAAAAATAGTATTTCAATAAGTTTGTACTAATGTAGGACATGGCAAGCTAGGAATAATAAAAGTAGAATTGCCCTATGGTAACACCTAATGATCATAAAGAACTGTAAGAAAAATTTATCTGTGGACATGGGCAGGAAGTCAACTTAAGTCAACCAGCTGTGTGGATGTTCTCACTCAATGAGTTTCTTAAAAAAAAAAAAAGTTCATATATTCAGCAAATACACATAAGTCATAGAAATTAAGCACCAAGAATGGCACCTGTTTGGATGAATAAGGCTATGTTTTTGAAAGTAGCCTCTCCACAAGTCAATAACAGAAGCTATGGTGAAATGTAAAAATTCACAATTCTACTTTGTTCCACTGAGTACCCAATCAACAATTGGTACAGTCGAGATGAATGTGACAAACTCTTTATAGATAAATATGTATGCATGCCTAAGTCAGTCTGTCTATCTATCCTATCTATCTATCTATCTATCTATCTATCTATCTATCTATCTATCTATATTTCTTTGTGTGTAAATACATACACAGATATATGCGAAGACATATATAATCTTCCTTACAATATATCAATAGATCATTTTCACAGGGACTAAGAGTACACACACAGCCTGCTATGTTGGCTCTGAGACATCTAAAAAGCAAGATGGAGAGCATTAATCTTACATTCAAAAATATATCCCTATAGAAAGCTTTTGCAGTATATTGTCTTTTGTTCACTATATAGCCTAGTCAAAACTTATTTATATTGAAATTAAATGGCAATCTTTTGTGTGTTTTTTTTCCCTCCCTACAAATCGAGTGACATTTATCAGCATATCAAAAGCTGTTTAAGGTTAATATTTGACTAAGCATTAAATTTAAAAAAGCAGCACAAACCCATGGGGCTTAAGATTTTCAATGTATTAGCTCTTGATTAGCACATCAGATAGAGTACTGCTGGGCTCTGTTGCTGAAAAGGCATTGTCATCATCTCTTCTCCCATTTCCATGACAATAATATCAGAGATATAAAATTATGAAAGACCTTCAAATGTCAGTTCTGTACAGTTAACCGTGTTTCAGTATCTGTCCCCAATTTTTCCAGTTAGATTGCAAATACTACTCTCTGTGTTTCAGACCCAGCTGAAATTTAATCAGGTAGAACTGGAAAAATTGCTGAATATTCAGACATGATTAGGCATATATTACAATTTATCTTTAAATAAAGATGTAAAAGAAACTCATTAAATTTTATTTGTCTTTAGGTATCTCAATATACAGTAAACAGGACTAGATCATCACTGTGAAGGTAAGGCTTTTTTTTTTCTTGTTTTTCCTCTGAAACAAATCTTCTTTTATTATATTTGCTCTAACCATATAAAAGAATATATGATGTGTTAGATAAAGACTTATATTTGTGTATAGAGTTGCCTAAAATTCCTGGATTCCTAAAAGCTCTTGACATATTTACCAGAACAGTTAACATTTGAGGGAAGTGAATCTTTGTCACAAATACTGCCACTGGAGAAGGCAAGACTGTTTAAGAACGCAAGACTGTTGGCTTTCAAATATACGGTTCTTCAAAGAGGAAATATTTTGGAAATAAGGAAAGTTTATATTTTCAGCAGCGACTTTCAGGTTGCTGTTTTTTCCTCTTGAACTGAGAACAGCAAGGATAACTGAGTGCTCTAAGAAAAACCTCCGAATAAAGGTCTGCTTCATAACCAAACTTTCTTAGTTTTCGGATCTCACTTTGCCTAGTTCAATATTTCTCTATCCATCAAAGAATAGCTTTGAATAACTTGATTTATTAGCATTATGGAAAGATGTTTTTCCTTTTTCCCCTTTGTAATTTTCACTAAGAATAGTAAAAGAAATAGCAGCTTAATCCTTTTCAAAAGAAATGTCATTATTTCTTTTCAAAACATTTTATATAGTTTATGACTCAGTCATAAATCATCAAGCTCAATGAACAGAGAAACACTATTACAAAGAACCAGGAATAGTTGCTGATCCAAAAATTACAAATAAATGTTTTATATTTAAGATCTATGTTACAAGGATCAAAGATAAGAGAGTATAATTGATTTTCACTTCTTCCTTAACAACTAAAAAATCCTATTCTAAGCTCCAGTCAATAAACACCTTCTCTAAGATAGCCTTAAATTCCTGCAGTTAATTGTTCCCTCCGTTATGATTATGTTACAGTATTTGGTAGATAATTATGTACTATTTATATCTGATTTATTTTAACTCCTGTCTAGACCAGGAACTCCTTCGCCCTACTTTACTCATTTGTATGTTCTTAGTACTTATTCAATAATTCCTTCATTCAACAAATATTTATTGAGTATTTGTTACATTTCAGACACTGTGCTAGGCACTGAGATCGAAATAGTGTTAAAAATAAAATGGTCCCCTTTAGCTGGGTGCAGTGGCTCATGCCTGTAATCCCAGCACTTTGGGAGGTTGAGGCAGGAGGATCATGAAGTCAGGAGATTGAGACCATCCTGGCTAACAAGGTGAAACCCCGTCTCTATTGAAAATACAAAAAATTAGCCAGGCATGGTGGCGGGCACCTGTAGTCCCAGCTACTCTGGAGGCTGAGGCAGGAAAATAGTGTGAACCCAGGAGGCAGAGCTTGCAGTGAGCAGAGATCGCACCACTCTACTCCAGCCTGGGCGACAGAGCAAGACTTCATCTCAAAAAAAAAAAAAAAGTAAATGAATAAAAATAAAATAAAATGGTCCTCTTCTTTCCAAAGCTTCAGTCTAGTGGAGAAGACAGACGGAACATTTATTTGCTTGATTCTTGATAAAAGCTAACAACTGTTAGGTTTCAAACACATGATGCTATGATGGTTATAAACAGGGACGTATAAAACTAGCAAAAGAGTTGAAGTCTGCTGACATCTAAAACGTGAGACTAAGTTAACTACTCCAGATGATGGCAAGGGGAGCTGGAGGAAAAGCCTTAGGAAGAGAGAAAGAGCTGTGTGGTGAGCGGGAACGTGACCAAATCCAAGGGACTATTATCAGATTGGAACACAAAACAAGGGTTTGGGGATGAGGAGAAGCTGAGGAGATAGGGAAGGCCAAGCCTTTAAGGGTCTTGTTGCCCATCTTAACAATTTTGTCCTTTACCTTCAGAGCCATAAGAAGTCATGGAGGTGACTGAATGAGGCAGTACTTCAATAAGATCTGTCTTTACTCCACATTTAGAGATGAACTGAGAATTGCAGTGTGGAAATCAGATTGGAGCAAAATAAGAATAGATGACAGAGGCGATGTCAGGTCATTCCCTGATACATCTGAGTGGTTTACCCTTCCCAATGTTTGTAATCAAATGAGAACCATCTCAATGGTGCCCAGAAAGGACTACATCGAGATTATTTTTACCGGGTCCAGTGGCTCACACCGGTAATCCCAGCACTTTGGGAGGCCAAAGTGAGTGGATTACTTGAGGTCAGAAGTTTGACCCCAGCCTGGGCAACATAGTGAGACCCCATCTCTACAAAAAATTCAAAAATTAGCTGGGCATAATAGTGTGTACCTGCAGTCCTTGCTAATGGGGAGGCTGAGGTGGGAGGATCACTTGAGCCCAGGAGTTTGAGGTTTCAGTGAACTATGATCATGCCATTGTACTTCAACCTGGGCCACAGAATGAGAATTTATCTCAAAAAAAGATTATTATTTTCATATAATGTTTATCCTGTAAGTAATTCCCTGGGATTCTGGAAGTCAAGGAAATTTGTAGAAGGGATGATAGTTATTAGAAAAGATTATTTAGAGAATATTAATTTAATTTTATTAAAAGGTGTACAGATCTGTACTTCTTACTCATCCCTTAGAAGCTGCTCTGTGTGTTCATTTGTTATGTATATAGTGAGAGATTAAATATAGAAATGGACAATGACCAGAGCATATATAAAATAGAATTCCCACCCACAACCTGCAATAATTAGCCAAGAAATCAACCCATTATCCACATTAACCAGCCCAGAAAGCTAGCCTGCTGTTTATAAGTCAAACCTATAGGCAGTTAGATTGTTATTTCCAACAACAATCCAGGAAACTAAACAGTAACAATTGGATCAAAATGTCTAGAGCTTATTTAATAACTGAAAGCTTCTCCAAGTTTTATTCCTGCTTTCAACTTATGCCCAACCACAAAAAGCCAAATATGTGCTTCTAATAAATATAGCCTTCTAGTTAGCCTGCTTACACCTACTCTCTGCTAAAAGCCCAATCAGTGCATATCTGAAACCTTCCGTTTTATCCTCTATGAAGTTCCTCACTTGTCTGCTTACCTTTGAATCTGCTAAAATGCCAGTGATGGTAGCTAAATCCCCTTGCTATAGCAAGCTCTGAATAAGTAGTTTTTGCTTCTTCTTATTTGGTTGTTCTTCATTTCTTTCTACAATAGACTATCTGTCATCACCAGTGGCCACAAAGAGCTAAATGTCCACTTACTACTTTTAGCTATATATCCGTTTAATCAGGATCTGAGATATTGAATAAATGAGCTACTATGCTTTTGAGTTAATGTGTATGTGAATGTATGTGTGTGTGAGAGAGAAAGAGACAAACAGACAGAAAAGAAAAAAACAGAGTGAGAGACTGAGTTGAGTATTTAGGAGTAGGAGGTTGACACTGAGCATTCATCATTTGTATTGAGTACCCACCATGTGTCAGGCACTGTGTAAGTCCTTTGTGATGGATAGTAGATAAGCCAAAGATTCTCATCCTCATGGAGCTTACATTGTAGAAAGAAACAGACAATAAACAATTAACATGATAAATAGATGAATTCTATAGTATTTTAGAAGATGGCAAATACTATTTAAAAAGACAAAGGTAAGGTAAGGAGGCTGTTAGAAGACAAGGTAGGGAGTAAATTAAATAGGTGGTCAGGGAAGCCCACGTTGTGTAAAGGTTATAGTTGAGCAGAAACTTCAAGAAGGGGATGAAGAGTCAAAATAAGCAGATACATCTGGAGGAAAGGTCTTTTTGGCCAAGAATAGCTAAAACAAGGGTCTAAAAATGGAAGAGTGCCTGGTGTGTTCGAGTAGTAGCAAAGTGATGAGTGTGGCTGGAGTTGAGTTGTTGAAGGGGAAGAGAATAGGAGATAAAATCCAGAGACAGAAGGGTGCATGTGGGGCAGAGGGAGAGAGTGCTCTTAGGACATTTTAAAGAAGCTTGCTTTTTGTCTGGTGGAACCAGGCTTGTTGCAGAGTTCTGAAGAGACAAATGACATAAGTTTAAAACTGACCCTCTGCAGCTGCATTGAGAATAGACTATGGGGGGAAATAGTGGCTTAATTTCCTGTTTACATTTAAATATTTGTGTGTGCAAGCATATAGACATTTGCATAGTGGCTAAGACTGTAACTAGACAATTCTGGAAACACAAATTCCAAAGATACTAGAAACCTGGCTCTCTTACAGTTTTGTTTTCCTTTTCATCTTCTCCCTATTCTATTCAACTAGAGATCAGGCCAAGACAAGCTACCCTTCTCTCTAATTCTGGTTATTCTAGAAATCTAGTGAGCTTAAAAAAGAACCTTTGGCCTCAAATACACTTATATTCAAATAAAACATTCCAATAATATCCCCTTAAATTCAAAGTCTGATTTATAGATAAAATGATGTCTGCATCCACTTTACAGTTTTTAGTCTATGTAATAATTATACCCAATATCAGCCCACTGTAAAGAATTAACCAAATGTATTAGGAAAAAGTAAGAATTATTCAAGGAAATTGCATAATATACATTCTAATGCAACTGTGATAACTGCTAACTTGTAAGAGGAAAAAGCTGGAAGAGAAGTTTGATTTAAATCTTAACATCAATCTGGAGCTCAAGAAACTTACTCACTCAGACCCTTGTTCATGGCCTATGCCAGAAAACTTTTGTTAGATGGTAAGGTGATGCTTAGAAGGAAGATATTGGACTGACACCAACAGCAAAATACATATGCACAGAAAGCTAACTAGTGCTATAAATGACAAACAGAAAAATGTGGTTCAGCAGAATGCATTCCCTGACAATTCAATCTATTTTCTAACTAATCTCATGTGAAGACAAATTTTAAATGGAGGAATGTAAAATGTCTTACTATTTGGCATTAAGATGCCTCTTTCTATTTTCATTGAAAATAAAAATGTAGGAATCCGGAAAGAATCCATGTCCAGTTAACCTGGTTATGGCCCATTAACAAGGCATTCCTTTCCAACCATAAACATTTCCTGATGGTTGAGAGATATTCCAAGAGTATAACCCATTTAGATATCCAAATTAAATAACAAAGAGCCTTCTTCACTTCACTAAGTTCTCTGACATCAGTTTAATGACATACTTGTAGACTACAAAATGGCCATTATCATTTTTGGTCTTTTTCACATACATACTGTTTGGGTGAAGGAAAAGGGACAAGATGGAGGAAGGTGAACAAGATGGAGCAGTCCCTGTTGTTTCCGGGTTCTTCTTCACAGATTTTCCCACGCCCGGGAAAAGAACCAAATCAACTGAGCATGCGCAGAATGACGTCAAGCCGAGGACACCGAAATTCAAGAAGCCGCTCCTACACACACGCCCCGAACTCCTCCCCTTCCAGCTCCCAGGCATAAAAGTCCGCCGCCGGCGGGAGGCGGGGTGACTTCTTCGGCCCCGCATTTGTGGACCAGAGAACATCACCCGAGAGCGCCGGCGCGACTTCCCTGGCCCCCCACTCCTGAGGACCAGAGAACTTCACCCGAGAGTGTATGCATATTTGCAATAGCAAACTGCCACTTTCTTGCGTACTTTGGCCTCATGTTTAATTACTTAGCTCTCCTAAATTAAGTTACATTAAATTAAATTAAATCAAAACACATACTTTTAGAAGAACTAAAATTATTTGTTTAAATTTTAAATACACATACGTTTCAATTAGACACTGTATAAAAGTTAAAATAGATATTGTGAATAACCCTCAATTCATAAAACTCATGCAACATACAGGCAACAACCTATTAAGCTCCAAGGGACTATAAATAGCCTGATTAAAATCATTGCCTAAAATAATTTAATTCTTAAATATAATTTGCAAATCTTATTTCCTTTCTTTGTTTTAAGACCCTTTAGTGGAAAAAGTATTAAACACAAAATGAGGACTCTGAAGGCAGCATTCAAAGGATCTAAAATTATCTCCCATTATGTAGCAGAGACTGCTTCTTCTTCTGTTAAGTTATTACTGACCGTGGCATGTGGTGCCTAGAGGAAGGCCATATTTCTAGTCCTGTCTTGCAGTCAGGTGTGGCCATGTAACTAAGTTGTGGCCAGTGGAATGTGAGAAGAACTGATGTGTGAAATTTCCACAACGTGATATTAAAGGAAAGGAGTGTGTCTTCCCATTCATCCTTCTTCTCCATGCTAGCTAGAATGCAGAAATTTTGGACACGCAGTTAAGAGCAACACTCAAGAATGGAAGAGTGGTGAAACAACAAAAGAGAAATGAGGACCACTGACAGCTCTGTGAAGCAGAACTTTGATGCCAGCGGGGACTTTTAGGTAAGGGAGAAAACAATTCCAGTCTTTTAAACCATTATTTTGGGTGTCTGTCTCCTGGCAGAAATTATATCACCAATAACACACATTATGGACATATCCTGTGTAGCTGAGAGTAGAGATGTAAGAATCAATGTGTAGTGTAATGGAAAGCATATGAGACATAGTATCAGTATGTCTGAGCACAAGTCTCAGTTTGTTCACTTTAAATAGCTGCTAATTTATGGAAAATCAGTTAACTTTTTTGTTCTCTCATCTATAAAGTGATGATAGCAAAAGTTATTTCATCATTTTGATGAGAGCAAAAACGTCTTATAAGATTAATCTATAGAATTATTTGTCTCTATAGTGATATGCCTGTCTTTAACATTATCATCTATAAGCACTCATGAAAATGTTTTCGTCTAATATAATTTTCTTCTCATGTACACACAGAATCCATTTCCATGAATTGTACTAGTTGACTTCAGTTTTCATAAAAAGTCTAATTTACCAGGTTAGACCACAAATACTAATGGATCCGTAAACATTCTCTCAATCATCTATGAAAATGGAGGTGGATAATGATATGAAAACATAGAAGTAATTTCTGTTTATGTTTGAAATCCATTTTCTTAATGTGGAAATGAACTTTTTAAAAAAAATCTGAGATGCCATTGAATTTTATTTGAAACTTATAAACCAAAAGTAACCATGAAGATCTAATTCAGAAGAAGCTGGAGATTCATTTTACTTAATCTTTACTGGAGCTCCAGTGCCACACTCTGACACTGGGACATGAACAGTCCAGGCCTCCTCACAGTATTAAACATCATGTTGTGAGGAAGGATGTAGCAAAACTCACATATTAAATTAGTGCAGGCATAGTCCTCACTATCCTGGCCTCATGAGGAAAACAGGGGAGCAGGCGTGGGTGAGCAATAGGATGTCAAGCAGGGAAAGAGATGGGTGGCAGTCACAAGACCTCTACCACTTTACATAGATCAATTATTTAGGGTCCTCGGGTTAATCAACAAAGATGTTCTCCTAAAAGAAGTTTACCTGCTGATCTAAGCAAAGAGACTAGTAAAATGGACTTGGATTGAAATGGAAAAATAGAAAGGATGTATCCATTATCATTCTTTATAAGGGTATGTAAATATATATACACAAATATATATAACATATCCTCTTGTAAGCTTACTATATTTGAAGTTTCAACCTTTGTAAGTTGACTGATGGGTGTCAACAGAGCTAATTAAACATTTCCAGAAAGTGCAGAACTGAAAGGGACTTGGAGGACTCATCTGTTGACATTTAAGTATCTACGGTGCAAAGTGGAAAGCAAGATTTGCATCCAACAAGGCCACCTGGTTAATCCAGCAGCTTTTATAATCCAGCAAATTGTTCTTGTTCAATAGTGCATTTTTATGAAAGTAGGTGGATGTTATAATCAACTTTTCTCTCATCTCCCCTGCGTTGGAATAGCTCCATTGTAACAGCTGTTTCCCTCTTTACTGCTGAAGTAAAACTGCATGTATCTTGACACAGGCAGGCAGCACTTGGCTGTGGAACGTTAAGCCTTCCATCAGGTTATTCCCTCAGTTTCAGTCATTGGCTTAAATAGGGCTGTTTCTTCCAAGCTCAACAACATAGTATCCAAACACTATTTCTCCATTAGTCACCTGGTCTCGCACTCCAAAATGCAATGCAGACTTGGAAACAAGTGTGTATCCATGACCTTTAACGTCTAACATGGTCTGGTGGAAAGCATATTGGAAGAATGGTAGTCTCACCAACTTGCTAGGTGACCTTTGACAAATTAATTGACCCCAGTGTGCTTCATTGTCCTTTCTACACAGGAAACATAAATGCAATAATACATAGTTCCCTGCCCTATCTTCAGGAATTTTGTAAGGTAAAATGAAATAACTGTTTACATTCTGTTTTGACATGTTCATGTTGAAATAGTCCACTTTCTCTGCTGGTAGAATCATGTCACCAAATTTATAATAAAAACTGTTGGAAAAGGGTTTAGTGGAAACACAGTTTAATTTTACTATCCGGAACAAATTTATTTCATTCAGTGATGGTGCCTGGAATGTTTTAAAATGGTAGAAGCACAAGATTCAGAATTCAGACCCAGATTGTAGTTCTAATGCAGTTACTTTAAAAGTCTCTGCTCTATACATCGAGGTCCACTGATGCTCTTCCACCTCATCCTTAGCTCAGTACAATATAAGAGACAATTGTGGCCAAGGCAGACAGCAAAAGCCAGACAGATTCTTTTTTTTTTTTGAGACAGAGTCTCACTCTGTTGCCCAGACTGGAGTGCAGTGGAGCGATCTTGGCTCACTGCAATCTCCACCTCCTGGGTTCAAGCCATTCTCCTGCCTCAGCCTCCCGAGTAGCTGGAACTACAGGCACGTGTCACCACACCTGGCTAATTTTTTTGTCTTTTTAGTAGAGATGGAGTTTCACCGTGTTAGCCAGGATTATGTTGATCTCCTGACCTCTTGATCAGCCCACCTCGGCCTCCCACAGTGCTGAGATTACAAGTGTGAGCCACCGCACCTGGCTGCCAAGGGCTGATTCTTACTCCCCAAATCCAGTAACTGACAGACATCTGTTGTACTCTCACACCGCTCAGTCTGTCTACCTTTGTGCAAATGAGATCCAGAAAACAGGATTACCAGTTAGAAAAGATAGGTGTGTGCACTTCAAGTCACAGCACTACCAACTCCGAACCCCTTTTGAATGTAGTACAGTTCTCATTCAGCTCCAGAGGTCTGATCAAAGTCCAACCCTAGCAAAGTTTCTGGCATAAAGTGGAAAATCAACACTTGTGAATGTTAGTGCAACTTTCTTCTCTGCTTTTATTTCTCCGCCCTCCTCCCTAAAACTGGCTCCTGATCCTCACAAATTGAAGTCTAAGTTCCTGACTTACAGAATGTGTGCTTTAAATGACAGCTATGCACTCTTCTGACAACTGTTTCTGAATTCCCTAAAATTACGCTCCAAATTTCAAGTGAAAATACCTGGATCTCATCATTTAGAGAATCCTAATTTATACTTTCACATCCTCTGGAAACCAAAGGCCTGATCACTGGAAGCTCTGAAGTAAAATTTTAAAGCCAGACTAATTCTCTAGTCCCTATTCCATTTTAATTTGTAAATCTCACACAGAGCAGAAACTCCTCCTGGGCCATTCAAAAACATGTATTTCTCACCCCCTGTGTGTTATGAAGATAAATTATTGGTAGGATTTTAACTATAGGTGGGATAATAATGACTACCATTTACTTAAAATTTGCTATATTAGGCATTGTTCTTAGTATTTTTTTCATGCTATCTAATGTCTTAGCTGTTTGGATATTTTTATTACGTCATCGAGGGAAGATTAAAGTAGTGTAAGCAAATGAATGACATAGTATCACCCTAAGACCTGGGCAAAAGGGACCACTGACTTGGAACTATGCATCTTACAAACATATACACAAATTTTATTAAAAGACATGTGGACTCCTGGTGTAATAATTTCAGTTTGCCTGGAACTTTCCTGGCTTTGGCACTGAAAATCCTACATCCCAGGAATGCCTGTCCCTTAGTCCTAGGCAAATCAGAAAGGCTGGTCGACCTAACCTCTGTCACTGGCTATCTGGCTCTCAGTGCTGGCACAGTGTGACCCATAATCCTAAACATACACTCTTGTGAATAAACCCATTCAGGCTCCAGAGAAATGTTTCTGCACATATTTTCCACACATTCTTGAATCCAAAGGCGGCTGCATCCAAAAGCCATAGAGGCTCATAAGGTTGTGCCACTGGATATATTGTAGACAAACACTACTTTGCAGTATGTGCAGAATTTGACCTGCAAAAATACTTAAATGAGAGAAAACGGCGAATTTTTGCAACTTGTCAAATCTTTCCCTTTAGACATCAAAAATATAATAGATACTTGAAATCATTTTATTGCTTTCCAGTAGTGTCAAGCATCCGTTTTCTTGCTTCTCAGTGTATTTCAATTCAAGATATGGAAGCACTCATGAAATAATACGGTATACACAATACTTACATATGGCAACTGAGGATTATTTCACATTTTTCTTTTTTTTTGTTTTTTTTTTTTTTTTTTTTTGAGACGGAGTCTCGCGCTGTGTCACCCAGGCTGGAGTGCAGTGGCGCGATCTCGGCTCACTGCAAGCTCCGCCTCCGAGGCGGGCGGATCACGAGGTCAGGAGATCGAGACCATCCTGGCTAACATGGTGAAACCCCGTCTCTACTAAAAATACAAAAAACTAGCCGGGCGTGGTGGCGGGCGCCTGTAGTCCCAGCTACTCGGAGGCTGAGGCAGGAGAATGGCCTGAACCTGGGAGGTAGTCACATTTTTCAATAATTTATAAGCTGGTTGTGGTGGCCCACCCCTGTAATCTCAACGCTTTGGGAGGCCAAAGCGGGAGGATCACTTAAAGCTGGGAGTTCAAGATCAGCCTGGGCAAATATATATCAAACAATTATAACTCATAAAATTATTTAAGAAGTAAGCATGATACACCATAAAAAAGTGTAAGTGTGACACCAAGTCTTTAGCTTAATGTGTGAATTGAAATGTTACTTTAGGAGAAGGCAAAAAATGTGATGTGATTAATAGTGACTTTATATAATGACATTAAAATGTTTTATAATATTTACTGCAATCATAATAATTTATTATGTGTAACCCTACTTCAAAGTTTAAATATAAAATATTTATTTCTGATTTAAGTATTTATTTAAGAATTTTATTTACAATTCCAAGTGCTACTGTCTCCAGCAGAGAAAGGTTTCTCCAAATTGCTATTAATAAAAAGTTATTCAAGAACTACAGCAATTCAAAGAAGGCTTGCTAATTTGGTGTTGCTTTCAACAGAGCATAGATTACAAGAAAATATTGATATTAACAATATAATTTACAATTTTTTATAATGAAGTCCTAACCGAAATTTTATTGAAAAAATAAAATAATTATTGAATCATATATAGTAATATATAATTGACTACATATTGAATTATATAGAGTAAAATATATATTACTGAATATATATATGTTACTGAAGTAGACATATGCAAATATTATCATCCCAACATCTGAAAATCTAGATATGGGCAACAATAATTCATTTATTTATCTTTAATATTTTGTCAAACATTAGTTACTTAAAATATAGCTTTGCAATATATTATGACTTTATTGGTATGAAAATATATTAAGGTAGGAGGAAATAATTGATTCTATATGTCAGTTTGTTACATGTATTTATCATATCACTTTTAAATATTTATATATACAATAGGTGAGTCCCCAAGTATACTCTTCTTCCAAGCTCCCACTGTTAGCAGTAGACATGGGCACAGGTGACTAAATGTACATTTGGAAAAATCACTCTGCCAATAGTTTAAATTCTGGGCTTGAGGAGAATTGCATTAGAGACAGGGAGAAGATTTTGCAGTAATCCCAAACTCATGGATGAGATTCTTGTCTTGGGTGACTGAGTGGATTGCAGTGTGATGTGGTGAGGTGCTAGAAAACTCTGGAGGACTAGAGGGTTGTTGGATGAACATGATGAATAACACGTTGGGTAATGTGGAGTTTGAGGTACCTGAAGAAAATGTTAAGAGAAAAGATATGTGTGTGTGTACAAAACATACAATTTATATGTATGCATATATTTAAATACATACATAAATGTGTGCATATATGTTTACATGTATGCGCACATATATATGCATGTGTATATCTATGTATGTGACTAGAACTTAGAAGAGAGAGATTTGGGCTGTACGTGTGCCATTCTGTATCATCAAGATGAGTATTGATTTCACAAACAAAGAATGTGTATAGTATAGAGTATAGCATGTCAGAAATGAAGGAAAGAGCTAGTTTCAAAAGAAAAGAGGGAGTTAACTAAGTCAAATGCTGTAATGTATCAGAAAATGTTAAGAAATTATCAATGGAGGGCATTGAGCACAGAAAGAAAATTGAAGTGGCAAACCATAAATAGAAGATAAGTAATTGGATTCTGAGGTTAGCCTGCTTTTCTTAGAAGTTTAGCAATGGATGGAGAAAGGATTTTCTTTAGTGTAATTGTGATGATTTGGCAATGCATGAGAGAAGGTTCCAAGAAAGATGTATTATTGTTTTCCAAGGTGCCAGCAGTGCAAGGATGTTTATATTCCAAGATGCAGGTGAGGGAGATGGGAGAGAGTACTGATGACCAATAGTATAAAGTCTCAAAGAAAGCAAGAAGGGAGGGTATTCAGAGCAAACATGGAGGGACTCACCTGTGGTAGAAGAGAGACCATTCCATAGAAATTGTAGAGAAGAAGGATAAATGGGTGTGAACACTTGTTTAAATAGAAGTTTTTTGGTTACATTTATGAGCAGCCCAGTTGAACCAGTTTATGCAAAAAGAGAGAATATAATGTTTAGAGGTATCTCCTCAGACCTCAGAGCAGGAAACACACCTCACTAGAGACTGGAAATAGGAGCCAGAAACTCTTCAAGATTCAAAATCCCACTCTCTAGGGCTGTGGGTCTCTCATTTCTGCTTCCCTTGGTAGCTCTGCTTCAATGCCACATACCCTGCTTTTTTATGTGCACATGATTCCTGAGTCTACGTATAGCAGTTCAAACAACCATCAGAGACCACCTAAAGTCTCTAAAACCAAATTTCAAATTCTCAGAAGAGATCATCTAATTAGCCTAACTTGAATTGCTGATGCACTCATCTGTGATCAGACAAACACTAAGAGTTATGTGATAGAGTTTCAGCAACAAACATCCATCCCTTCAGGTAAATATCCAAAATCCCCATCCTTGTCTTAAATAATTTATTACAATACAGATGACTATTTTAGTGAGAGGGACAAGAGTTGAAAATATTTCTGTTAGATAGCCTCCATTTTATTATTGGGTTGGGAGGCAAGGTTTTCTACTGAGTATGATTGTGGCACTGAATATTTTTAGAACTTGGGGATAAGTGGTCAAAAAGGGTGTAGATTGTGTGTGTGTGTGTGTGTGTAATATAATTGTTGGGAGGTAAAAGGAGTGTCAAGAATAATAAAAATTAATATTTTAGATTCTTCCTATAATCTAGACACTTCCAAGTATCTTACATGTGATGATATCTCATTTCTAATTGTCATAAGCTATGCACTATTATCTTGAGGTAATACTATTTTGCCTATTTTACAGATAAGAGAACAGGGGCATCGAAGAGTTTAATAACTTGCCCAAGCTTATATAGGTAAGAAGAGTTAAAGCCAGAAAATCTGATAGCTACCTAAGCATACTCTTAACCACTATGTATACAGAAAGATCTAGGTTAGGAAATTAAAAAATGATGTCAAGTTTGGCAACTTAATTATGGAAGTGAAAGGCAGACTGGAAGTACTTACATTTTGGCTAACAGCGCAAAATTACAATATCAAGCACAAAAGATTCATCAGGTCATTCTCTCACCAAATTCAAGTGTCAAAACAAGATGTGCAACAACTGTACCTTAAAACCCTCAGGCTGAAGACTTTCTCAGCATTTCACAGAAGGTTCTGGTGAAGAGGTGTTACATAAATTAAGGGTAAGGGGTAGGGTGAGGAATTCTAACACTAGTTCAAGAGCATAATCAACAGAATTAACTGTTCTAGACAACTTCACACTCTTTTAAAAAGAAAGGCTATATTCTTCTCTTCTCCAACGGGTTTAAATATTCAAACACTTTTTAAGTAATTCTAGCCTAGCTGTGCATCTGGCCAAATGAGCTAACACTTTTCCCAGCCTACTTTTCATAAACATCTCCCAATAATTTTCACATTCAATAATATAGTCCCAGGAATCAGAAGTTTTGTGAGGGGGTTGGTCACTCTAGGGAGATTCTTCAAGCAATCGCTGTAAACAGGCACAGATGCTTCCCTTTCTTCATATGATGAAGATCAGAGATCCAATCTTATTAGAAAAGCTAAAGACGCATCATTCATCCCCATTGGAATGGCAGGTTTTGCAGCAATTGTTGCATAGGGATTATACAAATTGAAGAGCAGAGGAAATACTAAAATGTCCCTTCATCTCGTCCATATGTGTGTGGTAGCCCAAGGCTTTCTTGTAGGAGCAATGACTGCTGATATGGGCTAGTCCACGTTTTGAGAATTCTGGGCAAAACCTAAGCCTAAGAAGAAAAGAAGCTGCCTTGGTCTTGTTGGAGGAGCTTGCTTTAGTTACACATCTCATTACTGAACTTACATACTAATGTTGAAAATGAACTATTTGAATGGGTTCAGATGGTAACAAGGCATTTTGAATATTGGCCTCCTTTCTTGCAGGCTTAATTTTCCTGGTGACCGAATTACTAGTGACTAGCTTACCAACTAGGTCATTGAGGGGAGTCAAGTTAACACAAAAGAAACCTGTCACCTAAATGCACTTGATAGTGTTGAAATGTCCACCTTCTTAAACTGTTAAGATGAAATTATTTCCAAAGAAGATAGCAGGCTAACCCTGAAATACTCCCAGTTGGCTGCAGAATCTTGCATGTTTTGGATGTTATATAAGAGTCCTATTTGCCCAGTTAATTTAACTTTTTTCTACCTGTCTTTTGGACTGGCTGGCTCTTTTAGAACTCTGTCAAAAAAAGTGCATAGAAGAGAACCTGTAAAGCCTCCCACAGCTGAAAGTATATATGCGTGTGTTTAAATCAAGTCTAAAAAGCTTATAATAGAGTTGCATACTAGTAGTATTTATTAAAGAATAGTAATTGTAAACATAAGAGCTTATGGATTCTAGTTTAGTTCTTTTGTAATTGCAGAATTATATTTTTACTGCTGTTATATTAGAATAATATTTAAATGTCATCTTGAAATAGAAATATGTATTTTAAGTGCTAATGCAAAGGTAAATGAACACTTTTTAAATGTATGCATTGCTTATTTTCTCCATAAGAATTGTAAACATTAAACTAAACAAATTACCTATAATGGAATTGATTTGTGAGAATGCTGGTTTGGCCAGACAGTATACACAAACTTTTATCCACTACAGAATGCTATTACACTTGTGAAATTCTCTTGTCTAACCTGAATTTACATTCCATGGTGATAATGTGGTATATGTATTGTTATTAAAGTAAGCGACCGTGTCAAAAAAAAAAAAAAAAATCCAAGATCGATTAAATCACATAATCTGTGTGACCATTAGTACCTTCACTTGTAAAATATAAATAAATGATACAAACTTCAGAGTCATAAGGGAAAAAGTCAAACCATGCATATAGAATATTTAAAGAAAACACTGAATGAACAAAAATTCCTTTTATTAATGAATAATAACAACTTTCATATATGGAGCCCATGTGATGTATACAGCATTTCATTTTGTATATATATAAATTATTTATATATATATAATTGAATCCTGTGTATATCATTAAATCCTACATAACAAACTTTAGACACAGGAATTATAGTATCTCAGTTTTACAGATGTGGAAAATTAGGCTTACATGCCAAACACTAAATCATGGAGGTAGGGTTCAAACACAGTCTGTCTGACTTCATTATACTATTCCAACTGATGAAGGATACTTTGGGTAAACACCACTACTATATAACTGTAAGCAGAATTATTACAGTCCATTGGTATAGCAGGTCTCAAACTGTAATGCCCTTAGCTATCTGACTTGAATAGAAACAGTTTAATGCAAAAATAAAATAAAATAAATAAATCAATCAATAATAAATAAATAAAAGAAAAAGAAAAATACAGTAAGACCTAGGAAAACATTATACACAATATTTCTTTTAGGCATATTTATTCCATGCTAAAATAACTGCCTCCATGCAGCAGACATATATGGAGTCACATATTGAGTGACTATAGGTCCCAGGTTCCCCAAGACAGTTTTGATTTTTGATATTGCTTTTGCAAACTCGAATATCTTTTACTTTCACAGGTGTCATGATTTGGAACCAGAACGGTAGTGCGTGCCTGTAATCCCAGCTACTCAGGAGACTGAGGTGGTCAGATCACTTGGTCCCAGGAGTTTGAGACCAGCCTGGGCAACATAGTAAGACCTGACCCTCTACCCCCAACAAAAGGTGTCCTGATTTGGACAATGAATTGTATGAACACTCTACTTTCATGTTTCTTGGTAAACCTAGAGGGGTTATATCTTACCATGGCTTCTCTCAGTGATGGATCCATTTGGACTTATCAGGCGGTACCGTCTCAAAGTCAGTAGAATATCTCCTGAACATGATAAAGTGTTTAGAGTGCTTCCTGTGTTCTATAACTCTTCAAGTGGATACTTAGGTTAATTTTAACTTAGAGACATAGAAATCAAACATTACAGGAGCAGCTATTAATATCCCTATATTGTTATAGAAACATAATTTTGTTTGTATTGCACATTTCAAATGTCATTCCAGTTAATTTTGACTACATAGTTAGTACAGGATAATCTATGATAAACATCCCTACTGAGACATTTCCTGAAATAAAACCTTGTCTTTTAAAACTTTTCACGGTCAAAATAAATTCTTTATTTGACTTTAATGGTTACACTGAATTTCAAACTTTCCCTTGGTACTGTTCTTTGCATAGTGAATATTGTGATTTCTTTCACCCAAGGCTGTGCAATTCAGATCTTATAACACTTGCAGCTTCATTATGTCATATTTAAAAAGTGATTATCTTTTCTTCTTATTCTTTTAATATATTTTAATGTATGATATCGATATGAGGTTTTAAAAGTGTGACAGAATAAGTAATAACAACCAGTGTGAATTGTGCTTGATTTTGAGGCCTTCCCAGTCAAAAAAAAAACCTACTTATTCCATTCTTCAAATTAAAAAGATTAAGTTAGAATAATGATTTATATCAACTTGGAGTTTAGATCAAGTATTTTTAAGAACACTGTTTTAACCAAAAAGAAAAAAAAAAACAGTAAACAATTTAAGAGAAACCACTTTGATAAAGTAACATTAAACTGTTGAAATAAATATAAATTCAAAAGAAAGAGTTAAATAATATTTACTAATACAAAAGTTGAAACTGGTGCATCTTCGAAAACAAAACACATTTTTTCTGAGTTTGATACACAGAGCTTCCCAGTAGAGGGCTCCACAATACTGAAGGATGTTCACTGAGGAGGTACCTTTAGTGAAGCCATTTTATGATTATATACAACATAGTAAATAGTATTTGAAAACTCAACCCATGCCATTTGCCACCACCCCATATATACTATATTCAGACTTTAAAAAAAAAAAAAAGAAAGAAAGAAAAAAGTAATCCAATGCAGATTACAGTGGGATCATTAGTTTGATTTTAACAATCTTGAAGTGTATGTAAACTAGCTGGTTTCTCTGGACACATGTCTGATGATACAAAGCCGTCTACTGTCTGAGCTGCAGGACACATGTGGACAATAGAAGCTGTTTCCTTGGAAACGACTATGTGAAAGCTCTTGGAATATCTCTCCTCCCCAGGAGTTAATTTGTTTCAGATGGGGAAAGGTGATTTCTTATGAGAAAGAGAGAGAGAGAGAGAAAGAGAGAGGTTCTTAGGTTTTCTTTTTTTTTTCTATCATCACTATTAATATTTTTCAGAAATGTGGAGTAGATAACAACAGCAAGACTAAATATTAATGAAATTGTCACCATCTAAGATTATAGCTGTGTAACAGTTCTGGCCTATTATACAGGAAACAGAATAGGGATGAAATAGGAAAATCTCCTAATTGAACCAAAGTAGTCCAAAGTGTGTTGCCTACCCATTCCAGTTCTCTGGACAATTTCCAGTGCTCTGCTTCTCTTAATGCTAATCATTGTAAAGTGCAGATGTTTACTACATGGTGATAATTACCTATAAAAGATAATGAGCTGTCATACAATAGAGAGGACATTTCTGACCCGTTGATTTGAACTTTTTTCTGGTTGTAGTGAAGTATTGGTCCTACAAAATCCTCTCTTGCTTGCCCTTTCTCCCTATTTGTTCCCTCTAGCTTGAATTAATTAAGAAGTGTTTTGTGTTCATACCCATGGAAGCTTCCTCAATTCTAGACATGTAGTAGTAGGTCTTGAGTAAGGCTCTATTAGTTGATTGGTCAGTTGTTGGCATTGCTGACTATGGTTGAGTTGTGGTTTAGAGCTATAGAATTGCATAAAGCAAATCAGTCCATATGTGGAAAACTTAGGTCCTATTCTTTTGTATCACTTTTCTAATGAACAAAGTTAACCGACAGCAGAGATCTCAACACAAATTAAGAAGACTCAACCAAAACAAAGCACGCTAAATCATCTCAGTACATAAGTTTGTCAAGAGCAATGACTGTGTTAATTAAATTTTATAAAGCTTCTTAGCTTAACATAGTCTAACGTAACAAAGTGTAAATTAACCTAAAATATTTGAAATTACAATCAAAACCGGGTGTCTTCACTCTAAATTCATGGGAAAATGATCCAGCACTTGAACAGAGGGTAGTGATACTATCTCTTACCTTTTTCTATAGATTTTCAGAAATGTGAATTCACATTTTCTGCAACTCTTCAAACTCTCAGAGAAAAATAAATAACTGGTTTAATAAAGCCCTTGCTATTTAATTGTATTTTCATAAAAGATTCTTAAATAATTTCTATAAGAAAGAAGAAAATATTAAATTATGGAGATGTTTGTTGTCAGTCAGAAATTCTCAATCTCATGCTAAATAAAGTTCTTGTGAGATATTCTAAAACAATAAACACAAAATACTATATAGAAAAATTATTATTAGGTACACCATGGATATTTTGTTTACTTAAGTAGCTATAACATATAGCATAATTATTAAGGGGTTATTATACTTTGTTTATGATAGTTATGAAATTATTAAGTATCACCAAGTTTCATAGAAAAGCAACTAAATCACAAGTTCACAGACACACTGATATTCATAAAAGAAAGACAAATGTTCCAAAAAACATAATTTTTTTTGGCTCCTTTATCCACATATATAATCTAGAATAACATGAACATGTAGTTATTCACAACTTAGGCAACAATAATGTTTGGTCATATTTAAGGAAATGGAATGTCTATCCTATTTAATACCTTATGCTTACCTTTCAAAATAAGAAACAATGAAATCTCTGTGTTCAGGGATTATAAAACAGTAAGGCAGGGGTAAAATTCATAATTCTGGGCAGGCCACTTTTTGAAAAAGGACTGTATCATAAGCCTAGCAAGATGTTTCACTTTTTTCCAAAGCCATTTCTTAACAGAGAGATTTTTTTTTTTTTTACATAAAATTTGGTTAGGAAGAAATAGCTCTATGCTGCATGATAATGCATTCATGGAATCCATCATTAAAAGAAATGTTCTTCTAAAATATAAAACACAAAAATGTTTCTCCTCCTTTTCATAAGTTGATACTATGCTTTCTCTGAAAATTGAAGTTTGTGGGTTTTATGCCTGTGTATGCATGAGAAAAAGAGATAACCAATAGGGATGAACATAGACTGTTACAAAAATTACACATAGCTATAATGCACATATTCATTCATTTAACAATAGTTACTGAGTTTTTATTTGTTCTACATACTGTTGTAAATGCTTGGGAAACATCACTCAATGGATAAATATCTTAGACTTTATATCACTTTTGTACAAATGAGAAGACCTCATGGTATTAGACGCGGAGTGCTACCATTATACTTCTATTGTTTGCATGTGTTGAGAGTGTCAATAACCAACCTCGACAGCTCTTGAATTTGGAGTGCTAATTCTTACCCTGGTTTGGTGGGCTCAGATCAGTCCTCCTTCTCTGACTAAACTCTATCTCATTACCGCTATCACTATCATGGTACTATCTTGGCTTAGTAAGTCATATGTATAGAAATGTACCACTGAATATGCCTGTTAGAGAGAAAAGAGAGTTGGACTGAAGTTTAGACCAAATCCTGTGAGTGGGGGCTGGTATCAAAATGCACCAAGGGTAATAAGAATTTCAAACCAAAGCCAACAATGAGGGAGGTAAAATGTTGAATAGGAGGTGGCGATATCAAAACAACTCAGAGGCACAAATGAATAATGCCATGGTGGGCTTCAAACAACATCTGCTCTTCCCCAAAAACTATACTTTGTTAACATTGCTCTTATGTAGTGGTAAGGCCTGACATTGTATTTGCTACAGCTTGTTGCATGTCCTTCTTCATAGGTTAATATACAGTTAAGGGATACCTTTTTATGAAAGTGTCATATTCTATTAGAAACATGACTCATTAGAATGTAAGCTCTGAATGAGTGAGGGTTATGTCTATCTTATTTACAGCTATGCCCCCAAGACCTAAAATAATGCTTTGCACGTATAAAGTGCAAATAAATTTGTTCGTTAAATAAATGAATAAATCCATAGCTGACATTTTTATCTATATACCAGAAAGACAGAGTCTAAAATTAATACAATTATCTTTTACACAAACTATCTTTTAAAAATATTATATAGCAAGTAACGTAGTTCAATTGCTTAACTACATTTATAACTGGTTTGTTTTGGAGGGCACAATTGAAAAATTAACTAACCCACATGCAAGTTCTGCCTCCAAATATAGCAATTTTTTTCTGAAATTTGTTTTTGAATGGCTGAGGAGTAAGTTTGACTACACTGGTTTTGGTCTAAAGCACTGGGTTTTGATCTATTTGCATAAGAATTTGTCTGCATCTACATTCTTACCAAGTACTTTTCCTGTTAATTTCCCGGTTTTCTCTGGCTCTTTTTGATATTTTTTTCATTCAGGCCCTAAATGTGAGCCTTTTCCAAGATTCTTTCCAGACTCTGACTTTGATCATTTTGCACATCTTTAAATATAACCCACATGCAAATTCTATCCTAAAATGCTCACAGTAGCTTTGATTTGTCATCACAGTGTGGTATTGCTATCCTGCCTTCAGGTCAAAAAACTAGATATGTCTTCTCCATTCCCAGTCATTCTTCTTCTCTTGAATTTAATGTTTCTCATATTGTGTCACTATTTTCCCCATAATCCAAGATTAAATCCTTATAGACGTATTATACATCTCCTTAAAATTCTCAGGTAAATTCATGATTGAAACAAAAAAACCTATCATTTCTTCCTCTGCCTCAGTCTCTCACATTTTTATCCTATTACTTTCATTTGTTACTTTTTCCATGTACAATTGTATAGTTTTTCAAAGTACATTTCATAATTCTTTCCTTCTCACATTACTTACACATTACTGTTAGTAAAACTTCTTAAAGTACTCCTTTGCTTAGCTTATGTACCTAATTCAACTAAAAAAAAAAAATATATATATATATATATGTATATATGTGTGTGTATGTGTGTGTGTGTGTGTATCCTAAACTTGACTTTCCAGACCTTTTGTATTGAGGCTTCAATGTACTGTTTTAAATTTTGATCTCTACAAAATCGTTCTGTGCATTATACTTCATAAAATTCAAATATTTGTTTTCCCTCAAGCACCCCATGAAATTTCCTAGCTCTGTGCATTTTTTTTCTATTATTCCTTTCACTGGGGATACTCTTTAATCTCCCTTCTTCTACCTAAATGTATTTATCGGAATTTTTTGGCTTTTTCTTCACACTTCTTGCTTTAGATAATTATGGTTGTGACAAATTACCCCCAAACGTAGCTGCTTAAAACAACGAACATTTATTATCACATACTTTCTTTTCATCGGGAATTTGGGCACATTTTAGGTGGATGCCTCTGTCTCAGAGACTACAACTAGGGTGAAATCAAGGCATCAACAGGGGCTGCATTGCTCCCCAGGCTCAGCTGGAGACAGAATCTACATCAAAGTAGCATGTGTGGTTGTTGGCAGCACTCAGTTCATGGTGAATTGTTAGACTGAGGGTCTGAGGTCCTCACTGGCTGTTTACTGGAGGCCACCTTCAGTTCCTTGCCACTACATATTGGAGTTCACAACATGAGCTTTCTTTTTCAGAGCAAGTGAGTTAGCAAGAGAAGCCAAAAAGATAGAAGCCAGCGTCATTTTGTAATGGAATCTCAAAAGTGATATCCAATCACCTTTGCAGTGTTCTATCCCATAGTAGAGTCACTTAGAAGGATTGCACAGGATGTGAATATTAGGAGACAGGGATCTTTGGGAACCATCTTAGATGCTGTCTACTAACCACATTCCTCAAATATCATTTCTTTCTTGTTTTTCTCAGGAAATGTAAACTTTTTTGGTCTTTGAATTCCTATATTAGTTGATTTGCTTCCATTTCATGCGACTAATCATTTTATCTTTTTATTTGAGTACTTTTAACATACTGGTTTTGACTATAGTATATCTAATTCTCAATGTATTTCCATCCCAATATTTTACACATAGTATTTTTGACTAAACATTGCTGAATGGCTTCTATCTCTATCATGATCCCTCCTAACAGGAGAGTCAAACAGAATACCTTGGTACCTTTCTATTAAAACCCTCACCTCAAATATCATGAATACTCTAACTAGTAAAATCAACATAACTTTCAAAATACCCAGTGGTAGAAAATGTATTAAACTATCTCATTTTTATTTCACTTAGTGGACTCAAAACAAGCCATTGAAGTTCTTAACAATGTAATCTTTTATAACAAGCTCTACTATAATAAGATATTCTTGAAATTGAGAAACAGAACTAATGGCTCTGGGTTAGTGCTGTGTTTACATCACTTTCCACAAAAAGCACTTTGAAATTGAAAATTGACACATGACATCTTGAAGCAACTACACTACAGGGTTTATGTCTTCTGCCATTTAGATGCAAATTTTTCTTTAAAAAATCTAAAACGTATACAAAAGAAATTGGTACATAAGCTGACACCTATTTCTTCATAATAAAACCGAGTTCCATGCAATAATTTTATAAAAAATAGTGAAGCAATTTCATAAAATATACTATAACAATGGACTGATATTACCACCCCCCCACCTCATATGTGGGGAAGGGGAGAAATAATGACTTCTCACACGTTTCATTAGTCAAACAACATTCTGTACTATTTATTTTTATAAACTCTGCAGTAAAATTCCCTTTGTCTTTTAAAATAGTTTACAAATACATTATCTATAGTAGATTATATACTCTTGGCAGATTACTTGGTTTAAGAGAATCTAATACTAGCCAATCACAAATGAAAGTCTATTATAAACAAATTTCAAATAACAGTGTGATTATTTTCTTCTTTGAACATAGCAGGACTTTTTTTCTTTATTCATCCCTTTAAAATCATAAAAATAACTGAATATGCAATCAAATTTTAATATATCATATTATTTCTATAATCTTTACTATTAGCACCAAAGAATAGTACCATTATGCTTGATTTGAATCACTGATGATTTTTTGCAATAGCATTGTTAATTGGCAGGTCTACGGAATTGCTGGTGATGCTATAGAATCATTCGAAGAACTACATTGTCCCACAGGATACACAGAAGAACTGTCATAAACGAAATGCACCATCTGCTGCTGTTTAAATGAAATAGTGGTTTAAAAGCTTCACATAACATACACAAACTTCAGAAAACATATTTTTTACTACAAATATAAAAGCTATAAAATTTGATTCCAGGAAAAAAAAAGGGGGGGGGCAGGGAGGAAACCACAAAGTCTTTAAATTCCCTTTGAGACTGAGTTAGAATCCAGATCTTCCTGAATTCAATTCCTTTTAACATTTGCATCAGATCTTTAGTTGATCCGGTTTCCCAAAAGATATAAGTTTTGCTTTCATAATTCATTCTCAGTTTGGCCTGGAATAAGATAGCTTACCTCCACATTCCTGGCAAGAAACATTTCTTTGCTGGAAGAGAAGTTCACCTTTTAACTGAATGTTTGGCTAGAGATCAGGAAAAAATAAGATCTGATTTCTTTTACACTTGACTTCCCTTTTCATGTGAGCCTTACACAGAATTGTCTTTATTCTTCACTCTGTCAGCTAGAATATAATAAATTATGCCAGTTCCTGTTGATCTATCACCCTTAGGAATTCTTGAACATATCCCACAAATAATGTATCTTCCAGTTCATTGAAATCTAGCAGTTTGAGAATTCATTCATCTCAAACAAAGGATGTGAAATGTGCTTTTTTCACTTCCTAAGAGGCCCAATGTACCAACCTTTAAACTGGTATTTGATTTTCCAGGCTTCTAATCAGTGCCAATGTTCTTTCTTTACAATGGTGCTGACTCTTCGGTTTTAGCTTCCTCTTTTTTGCCTTCTGGGCCTGCAAAATTCTCCCTTCCAATTTTTAAACAGCTATTACTTTGTTTACACAAGTTAACAATCTCCTACCAATTCTCCTTTCCTCAATAGCCTGGCCAGAAAGAGAAAGAATGGAAGGAAGGAGGTAGAGAAGGCTGTGAATTCTGAAGCACATTTGTATAAAAAGAATGGTTCTATCTGAGCCAATTTAACATTGAGGCTTTACTATGTTAGTGTATAAAGGAGGTGATTGGCCTATCCATGTAAAAATTAATACTCATATAAAATAGGTTAAAATATGATATTATTTTAGCTTAAGATGAAGTAAGACAAACATACTAAGGAAGAATGTTGTTTAATAAAACTTACAAGTTGTTGAAATTATGTAAGTGATTGTTTTAGTTGACAGCATGGAATACAAAAGCTTACACTATATGAGAGTCTCTTCTTATTGCTCTGCTAGGAGAGAGAGGCTTCTTTAATACCACAAGCCCTCTATGGTGTCTAGTGCAATGTCTTGAACACTGCAGGCTCTCAGATACTTGTTTAATTTTTTCTGAAGTGCAATTTTATTCGACAAAAAAATATAAGACAGAAGAAACCCTTGAAGATTCGGTAGTAACAAAGGTCTATGTAGTGTTTTCAGCAGAACGTTTGGAGAAAGAAGAAAAATAAAGACATGCATCAGACAGCGTTCAGTCGGAAAAGAGTAATTACACCAGATATTTTAATAGATAAAATTTAACATAGGAAATTGGTTAAACAAGTACTGGAGGAGTACAAAGGCAAAACACACACACACACACACACACACACACACACTCAGATAACGCAGAGCAGTGATTTCAACAGGCAGCCTTCACCTGTAAGACTAATGGAACAAAGGGAAAAGATTGCTTATGAGGCCGTAGAAGCTTGGAGGCAGGTCTCCATGTACTGGGACCTGCAGTCTCTAAAGAGAGACGCTGTCCAGTGGGTGCTGGTACCTCTGGAACTCTGAGGAGGGGCCCCCTGAAGCAGAACCCACATCTCAGAGGAGCTGGACATCAGGTAGCTGGTACTAATATCTCAGACATGGTTGTTTAGGGCCTGTAAGTGAAACGAAGAAATAAAAAAGAAAGTGGAAATCATAACCAATGACCACTGGAAGCAGCTGCTGCTGCCTGAGGGGCATGAAAAATTATTGCTGACAGAACAGCAAACAAAAAGAAATGAGCATTTCCCATCTTTCTCCTCCAAACTGTCTCTCCGCAGTGGCAGAACCTAACAGGAGATAGCTGGCAAAGTAGAAATGTAGTTTACAGAGTCCAAACTGCAGAATCACAAAACAGAATATAGAAGGTTGTGAAAGACAAGAGCTTAATCACCAACACAAGAGAGCAGAGAACCGACAGAACAAGCAAGGCATGCGATCTGATGCAAACAAACTGGCTGGGTGTGTATGGTGACCTGGGAATGTGGGAGGGAGGCTGGAGAAAGTTCCTTAGAAGTTCGAGAGGTCAGGAGGTTCTTTGTCCTTAGTAGAACCTTGCCATCTGGTTTAGACTTCTTCTTCCATATATTTGAAGTCCCTCTCCTTAACTAATCCCTTTGATAAAGTATAGATGGCTCTTTGTTGGCTATAGACTGAAATTCCACTCGGGTACCCTCATGTTCATATCCCTTCGTGGTCTGACTCCTGCCTTCCTTTCCCATCTTGTCTTTTCTTCCTCATGAGGAAGGTCCATCTGCCTAAAACTGAACATGACGTGTGCATGTGAAAGCACTTGCACATGCTATTCTCTGTTTCCAATACACTCCAAGTACCATTCAGAAGAGAATCGAACTACCCACTTGAGATGAGCCCTGTCTGTGTGGCCCAGCTCTTGGCTTTCATGTCTGGTAAATGATGAGCATTCCTCTTTTCCCTTTTCTGACTTCATATCATGCCTCTCTCTCTCTCTGCATCAGCCATGCTTGCCTCTATGTTCTTGTCTCAGGACTTGGCACTGGTTTGACCTCTCCCTGAAAGTCTCTTCCCCCAAATTCTGTATGACTCACTCCTCCCTTTCATTAAATTTTTGCTCAAATGCCATCTTCTCAGAGAGGCTTTTCTTAATCATTGGTAAGAATGTTGTAAACCACAAACCCATTTACTTCTTCTTCTCTATCCCTATCCCTGTTGTATTTTATTACATTGTCCTTATCATGTTCTCATGTATTATGTAGCTGATCTGTAATATCTGCTCCATGAAGACAGGTTTTTTTTGTTTTTTTTGTTTTTGTTTTTGGGTTTTTTTTGTGTGTGTGAGCAACATGGCTGTTTATTTCACCTGGGTGCAGGCGGGCTGAGTCCGAAAAGAGTCAGTGAAGGGAGATAAGGGTGGGGCCGTTTAATAGGATTTGGGTAGGTAAAGGAAAATTACAGCCAAAGCGAGGTTGTTCTCTGGAGGGCAGGAGTGGGGGTTACAAGGTGCTCATTGGGGGAGCTTTTTGAGGCAGAATGAGCCAGGAAAAGGAATTTCACAAGATAATATCATCGCTTAAGGTAAGGACCGGCCATTTTCCCTTCTTTTGTGGTGGAATGTCATCAGTGAAGGCGAGGCAGGGCATTTGCACTTCTTTTGTGATTGTTCAGTTACTTCAGGCCATCTGGGCATATACCTGCAAGTCACAGGGGATGCGATGGCTTGGCTAGGGCTCAGAGGCCTGACATTCCTGCGTTCTTATATTAATAAGAAAAATAAAACAAAATAGTGTGAAGTGTTGGGGTGGCGAACATTTTGGGGGGGTGGTATGGAGAGAGAATGGGCGGTGTTTCTCAGGGCTGCTTTAAGCGGGATTAGGGGCGGGGTGGGAACCTAGAGTGGGAGAGATTAAGCTGAAGGAAGATTTTGTGGTAAGGGGTGATATTGTGGGGTCGTTAGAAGAAACATTTGTCGTATAGAATGATTGGTGATGGCCTGGATACGGTTTTAGATGAATTGAGAAACTAAACGGAAGATACAAGGTCCGAATAAAACAAGGAGAAAAATGGGTATTAAAGGACTAAGAATTGGGAGGGCCCAGGACGTCCAATTAGAGAGTGCCCAAGGGGGTTCAGCGTAATGACTTGCTTGGTTGGCAAGTTTTTGGGCTCTATCCTTGAGTTTTTTATGTTGTCATATACCAGGCCAGACTGATTTAGGTAAAAACAACACTCTTCATTTAAGAATATACAGAGTCCTTTTTCAGCAGTGAGTAAGTCAAGGCCTCGGCGGTTCTGGAGGACAACTGCAGCTAAAGAGTCAACTTGGGCCTGGAGGACTGATAAAGTTTGCGATATGTCTGCGATGCTAGCAGAGAAGTCATTAGACAGGCTACGGAAGGTAGTGACAGAGGTTGAAATGCCTGCTATTCTAATACCGAGAGCAATAGTGGGGGCAGAAAGTCCTAAACCGACCAGCAAGGGAATTAGTAGAATAACTTTTTTTGTCATGTCGGTGTCATGAGGGGAACAGGGAGCTCTTCGGTCCCATTTGCAAATTGAATTTCGGGAGTAAGGAAAACTAGTGTGCATGTGCCTGTCCAATTAGCAGGTAGACACATGTAGGTAGCGGATCCACAGAGGAAGAAGAGACCCTGTGTGAGGCAAAACTGGCCAAACCGAGGAATCATGTCTGACAGAAGGGAAGAAATGACCGCGGTGGCCTTCTCAGACCCTGTGGGAAAGGCCTCTACTTATCCAGTGAAAGTGTCTACCTAGACTAAGAGGTATTTTAGTTTTCTGACTCAGGGCATGTGAGTAAAGTCAAGTTGCGAGTCCTGGGCAGGGGCAAATCCCTGAGCTTGATGTGTAGGAAAGGGAGGGGGCCTGAACAATCCCTGAGGGGCAGTAGAATAGCTGATGGAACACTGAGAAGTGATCTCCTTGAGGATAGATTTCCATGATGGAAAGGAAATGAGAGGTTCTGAGAGACAGGCTAGCGGCTTGTAACCTACATGGAAGAGGTTATGAAATGATGACAGAATACAATGGGCCTGTGAGGTTGGAAGCAGATATTTTCAGGCAGGTTTTTACTTGTTCTGTGTTTACTTGTTCTCAGCCACTGAGGTACTGAGAAATGTTAGCTGCTAGAGAAAGGTAGCCAAGAATGAGAGCAAAAAGAGGATGGTGGATTCAAATTCTCTTTTAAAGGACATTATTCCTTGAATCAACAGAAAGATATGTGGGGAAAGGTAATGTATTTTTGAAGAAGAAAAGGATTTGGGAATATATTTAGGTTAAGGAGTAATAAAAATAAGAATTGGAGAGCTTTTAGAACACATTCTTAAAGGAAAAAGGGGTCATTGATTATGAGCATAAGTAACTAAAAAAGGAATTATCACTGTCCTCTGAGATTGGAGGAAAAGCAGAAAAGTGAAAGTAAAGAATTTTGTTTCAGGGGAATGAGGAGAGTTATGGAATGCCCTGAATGAAGTAGAAAATTATGCTGTCTAGTTCCAGCACCTTGTCAGAATGAGAAGGGTCAATATCCTGCAGCAGTTGTGTGGGAACCCTGGGGAGAGGGAACAGAGGTGCAGGGAGTACCTGTGTGCTCTGCAAGGCCTGGGTGCAGAACACCCAGAGGCTTCCCCAACTTTCTGCGGCAGCATTTCACAGGACAAGTGCACCATTAGAAAAGCGAGATTTGCATTTGTCAAGGCTGCTTCTGAATTGAAGAAATGGCAAGGATGTGAGAGCGACTGATAGAAACAAGGCCAGCATTGATTTGAGCTTTTCTCTAGATCTTGGCAAGTTGCAAATGGAGAGGAAGGAAAGAGAATAGGTGTCATTTGCTTAGGATTTTTGAGAAAGACGAGCTGTGTGGTGGGGGAAATCCAGCTTTCATTGAACATAATTGGTAGAAAGAACAGTTGCAGCAAAGTTAATGTCAGAGATTGCACTTCAACTTAAGCCAATTCAAAAGTCCAGTCAGTGGAAGAGGAAAATAGGCCAGCAAAGAGAATTGGACACAAGAATGGCAAAAGGGCGTAAAAGCCGAACAAAGTGGGAGTGAAGTCGCACTTAATAAGGTCACACTAATGAAGAAAGCAAGTCTGTTGTGAATAGTCTTGAAAGGAATTTAGGAATAATGTCGACCTCAGAGTAACACATGCAAAGAATGGATTTGCTTAATGTAGTGATTCTTATGTTTGACTTTAGTATTCCTTATAATCATTCCTCAATTCACCTTGTGAGGCAAACAAGTGATTCTCTAAAACTCAAGGAAATGTCAAACATCCAACCATTGCCCAGCAAATCACATTTTTCAAGCAATTCACTCAGCGAATCAATCCCTATGCTGACTGGTTGTATCCAAAACAACATTTGAACTATTCTTCCTTCCTTCCTTCCTTCCTTTTCCTTCCTTCCTTCCTTCTTCCTTCCTCCTCCCTCCCTCCCTCCCTCCCTCCCTCCCTCTTCATTGTCTTGTTCTTGCCGTCCTTTCAGGCTGCAGGAATAATTCAATCTTTACCTTCACTGCTACCTCCACCTCCCAGGTTAAAGCCATTCTCATGCCTCAGCCTCCTGAGTAGCTGGGATTACAGGTGCCTGCTACCATGCCAGGCTAATTTCTTTGCATTTTTAGTAGAGCTGGAGTTTCACTGTGTTGGCCAGGCTGGTCTCAAATTCCTGGCCTCAAGTGATCTGCCCTCCTTGGCCTCCCAAAGTGCTGGGATTATAGGTGTAAGCCACCATGCCCGGCCATTATTTAAAAACATTATTGAAATATTAGAACTCCTGAGATCGGTGGTAGGTGCATAATATGTAAGTAGATTAATGCAATATTTCATGCTAAAAAATAAATAGGTCAGTTTGCATCATATAAAGCCCCAGGTTCTTTACTAGCAGTCCTTTCACTTTTTCTTTTTATATTAAATTTTGAGTATTGAGGCTCACTTAATTCTGAGATTTTTTAAATGCGTTACTAATATATTTGATTTTCTTATATCATTTTATCTTCTTCAGAATGAAGTTTGAGAAATAAAATCTAATTTCTTATTTTGTATATAGTCTTTAAAATGGATAAAATTAAGAACTATTTATAATACGAAGTATTAAATAAATTTATAAATTTAAATAATCATTATAAAAACTCTAGATTTTTTAAACCACTATGCTTCTATATAGTAATTATTTATTTTTTGTAGCTCTGCACAGCCATAATGTGGTCAATGCTCACATTGTTAATATTGTGATTGTGCTGTTTATTGTGGCTAATAACATTATGTCATGCCTAGCTATTCCTCTTTATTTTCTCTATTTCTATTTCTCTGTTTCTCTTGATCTATTTAAGTTCATCTAGGAAAGCTTGACAAATACAACCTTTAGGGCATCATTCCCAAAACCTTTTAACCAAAAATATTTGGGATGGTAAGTCATCTATGAACAACTCATAAATGATCTAAAAATCATACACAAAACCTTTAAATCAACATGTATTTGGGATGATAACTGATCTATGAACAACACATAAATGATCCTAAAAATCAGAAAGGCTCATAGTCTTTAAGATGTGTTTATGAACAGTTAATAATGTAAGCCATACTTCCTCATTATGGTAATTCAAAACTTAATAATGTGTTAAAAAAGAGAATCTACTTTTTTTATATTTTCAGTTTTGCAAACTTTTACTATAAATCATTTTGAAATTCAATGAAAAATGACAAAAAGATCTTTAAAAACTTTATGAACATTACTAGCATATAAAATGTACTAGTCCGTGTTCTCCATTTCATATCAGAACCATTCGTATTGGCTAAACCTATTGGACATAAGGAAAAAATATATATGAACCATCTTTTAGCTCAGTAATTTTCCCCTACACGCTATTCTGGGTTCATCCATCTGCAAAATAATATATTCATACTATTAATTCATCAGCCATATTTTTCCATTAACATAATTTTGTACATTAGAAAACATGCTCTTCAAAAATGTACTCAACTGGTAATCCAGCCCCACAAGGCTATTAGAACTACTCTCTTTATCAATGAAGAAATCTAAATAGCATTGCAAACATGTACACAGTCAGCACTGACATGCGAGATTTGGCTTCATTTCGTTATGACTGTTGACCCAGTCTAACTATCTACTTATTTGCTGTATGACCTGTAACAAGTCACCTAATATTTCCTCTCCCATGTTTTGAAGTTTGAAAAGACAGGCTGCCAGGATATAATACTTGTATATTCAGTGAATATTAACTGATTCATATGGTAGTTAATATAGTAAGACTATAAAGAAAACAGTTTTTGGAGGTCATTGTCACAAGAGAAGTTTTTGCAAATATTGAAAGCATTGATGGCTACCAATAAAAGAGTAAAATATGTATAAGAATACTGAATTCATAATGCTTTCTTAGTGAAACCTGTATTGTACTGAAAATGACCATAATTACTTATGTTTAAATCAAGAAGGACAACTGTGCCCTATTAAAGTTATTTGAGGCACCTCTGGAGCGCATGGGTGCTGGTATGTGTCTGTCTATTTAAGCAAAAACTCTCTCCCATCAGAAAATGTTCTCCATGAGGGCAGATACCCTGTCTTTTTTTTTTCCCTTGTAGCGATTTATCATTGTATTTGCAAGGCTTAGTACAGTGGCTACACTTACTATTAATAGCAGCTCAGTGTATATTTAAATGAATGAATATAATAAATCTTAGATCTCACCAAACATTTTAATACCCAGATAGCATATTTTTTGTTATATTCCAAAAGATTCTTTTGGAATCAAAATTGGTTGAATATCAGAAGAAGTTTGAAAAAAAAGTCTGTGGAAAAAAATTTTTTTATTTATTTTTAAATATTCTATTTCACTGGACATCCATCCACAGGGAAATATTTTTCTAGGCTCTGGCTACATGACCACAGGTGAATTGGATCAGTGTTGAAAAATTAATTGAACAATTAGGGCAATCTGTTTTGCTAAGGGCTGTTTAGTACACCACAAGTGTCAGGACTGGTACTTCTAGTTCCTCACAGCTGAATTCAGGCATACAGATGAGTCATGATTAACTTTGGTAAGGCAGTTTTCAGATTTTTCTGATTTCTAGTTTTAGTATTCACACCGTGATGTTTGATACTTATGAATTTTACGTGATTTGTCAAAAATCTGAGAGCAACAGAAGTTATACTGGTACTTAGAAATAGATTCAAGACCTTTCAACTAGAGGTTAAAAGAAAGCCCAGTGGCTTCAGAAGTAGATGAAATTGGTTGTCCTGGCATATTTTCTGACTTTAGATTGTTTATATTCAATCATTTTAGATGATCATCCTAACACCTCGAAACAAACTTATTTTCTTTTAGGAAAAATAAATATAACACCTGACAATCAAACATGAGAATCACAAAGAGGATTCAATCATCATATCCTAGTGTAATCTACATAAAACCAGACTAATTGGTTCATGCCAGGAAGATAGCCACAGGAAAGTGTTTTTATTGAAAGAACTAAGTTCAGCAATAGCAAAAGGTTAATTTAAAAGAAATTGTCTAGTAGTGCTAGATAAAATCTTAGAGCAGAAAAAAGACATTAGGAAGAAACTAATAAAATCTGAATAAAGTGTGGAGTTTAGTTAATAATAATGTATCAATATTGATTAATTAGGTATAACAAACGTATAACAAACATACCACAGCAATGTTAAGATGTAAACTGGATGTGGGATATTTGAGTACTCTTTGTACTATCTTTATAACTAATTTGTAAACCTAAAAATATCTAAAATAAAATTTTATTTTTGAAAGTAAATTGTTTGCATTAGAATTACTCTCAAATACACCAGAGATTCTATTTATGTGCCATGCCAAAATAATTTAAATTCAGCATTTTTCATTTCTCTTTTCCTTAGTTTCTCACACCATAACTGCCTCGAGGACTCTCTATTATGCAACATGAAGATTCCTAAATTTTTATCCCATAACATAGACTGCTGACAATTTTTATTTTACTCTCCCGTTGGTCCTTTCCTCATTTGTTAGCCGTGTGCTCTTACAGTATCATCCTGCAGTCATTGAGGATTCTTGGTTTTATGTGAGACAATGGCTATACATGTATCAATATTTTAGAAAGTAGTATTTTATAGCACAACAAACTTTCAGGAAACCAACTAACTCTAAAATAATTTAAAAGAGGTTTATAAGTGACAGAGAAACAATACTCCTTTTAAATAATCCAGCTTTGTGTCTTGATGTGAAAACAAAGACTGATATCATAAAGTTGTTAATTCTTTAAAAATTAATGTACATAGTCAAAGAAACTCTGAAGAAATACCTTCAAAATAAAAATATATATTAATCTAGAATCAGCTTAAAAACTGATTCTAAAATGTATGTAGACTAGGATGGGTTCAGAAGTAACCTAGATATTTCAAAAAAGAGATTAAGAATAAATAGCTGTCATTTCAAGATAGGCTTACCATCATCTGCTATATCTACCTCTATTTTATGAGTTTCCTTGTCTCTCTTCTACAAATAAAGTATATGCTTCCTGATAGATTGTAGTCATTTTTTTTTCTATCATTGCATTCCTAGTTCTTAGAATGGTGCCTGGTACATAATGGTATGTCATTAATATTTGTGGACTCAACCAATTATAAATCTATAATCTTTATGTCAGTGTAATACTTGTCAAGGGACAGTCAAATTAAAAAAAAAAAAAAGCAAAAAGACAAAAAAAAAAAAAAAAAACAAGAAACAAACTCAAGCATACCTGGGACCTTAGGGTGTGTCAAAGGGAATATTAAGAATCAGTCAAACTAAAAGGAATCAAGGTTTCTTACAGTTTTGCAGAGCTCTGTCCAATTACACAGCTGGGACATAAAAAGAAAGAAATAAAAAACATAAGCCTGAAACATTTTGACACTTTTTAGTGCCAAAATACGAGAAAGTACCCAAAGAATGATGAAGACATGTATAAAGGTCACATGATCATGTTGAAGGAGCTATCACTGGCCAAATCTGGGACAATTTATACATCATTATCAATAACAAAATTAGAAGTTTATAATATATGGAACACATTAAGAATCCACAAATCAACATTAATACAAACAAATGAGGGGTGAATGAATGAATAGGGAACATTCTTCCTTCTGGTAGAATACAAACTCATGAATGTGGAAGGAATGATAGAAGAAAATTATCAGCTGGGCATGGTGGCTCACGCTTGTAATCCCAGCACTTTGGGAGGACAAGGCAGGTGGATCATGGGATCAGGAGTTCGAGACCAGTCTGGCCAACATGATGAAACCCAGTCTCTACTAAAAATACAAAAAATTGGTTGGGTGTGGTGGTGTGTGCCTATAATCTCAGCTACTTGGGAGGCTGAGGCAGGAGAATTGCATGAACCTGGGAGGCAGAGGTTGCAGTGAGCCGAGATCGTGCCACTGCACTCTAACCCAGGTGACAGTGTGAGACTCCATCTCAAAAAAAAAAAAAAAGAAAGAAAAGTAAAAGAAAATCATTTTCCAAGCATCATAAGGACTTAGTTGCAAAAAAGAATTAAATGTAAACATATGAATGATTCTAAATGAATATAAACTATATAAAATAATAATTCAGTCTAAATTGCTGGATTAAAATTAAACAAGACAGAATGAAAATGTTAGACAGGAACATAATACAATGTGGGAAATATTGATCAGAGTTAAAGTATACTAAGTTATTTGTGTTGATTAAAAGGAAAAAGGGTAAAGATTGGTTTGGTTTTATAACTGAAATACCCATAATGAAGTTTCTAGATTTGTCATTAAAGGTTATAGGAAAGGTGTTATCTGGATTTACTGTAATATAAACATTAGATTGAGGCCAGGCACGGTGGCTCACGCCTGTTAATCCCAGCACTTTAGGAGGCAGAGGTGGGTGGATCACCTGAGATTGGGAATTCGACACAAGCCTGGTCAACATGGTGAAACCCTGTCTCTACCAAAAATACAAAAATTAGTTGGGCGTGGTGGCGGGTGCCTGTAATCCCAGGTACTCAGGAGGCTGAGGCAGGAGAATTGCTTGAGCCTGGGAGGCAGAGGTTGCAGTGAGCCAAGATCGCGCCATTGCACCCCAGCCTGGGTGACAAGAGCAAAACGTTGTCTCAAAAACAAAACAAAACAAAACAAAACAAAAAAGACTTGATTGAGAGCTGAAGAACCACGTCCAATATTGCTCAATGAAATACTTAGAAAATCAATGCTGGTTGTTGACAGTGGTCTTTGCCTTGCCTCAAGAACCTCTCATAGGGTTGCTTGGGTGTCTTTACAACAGAGCAGCTGGCTTCTTCTGAAGGAATTATCAGAGAGAGAGAGAGAAAGTCATGCTCTGTTATTTCTACAATATTTTATTAGTTCCATCTGACAGCATCATTAGACATGGGAGACTCTACAAAAAAGTACGAATACCAGAAGGCAAGCATCATTGGAGGCCATTTTAGAGGCTTTTACATATGCTTTTAAAAATATATTAACAATTTTTGTATATGGTGTCATAAATACACATCAGCTCTTTTTATTTTCATTCTTCAAGATTTCTATATTCTTAATTTTAAAAATCTTTAAAAATAATGTATAATATGCATACAATAAAGTACATAAATCTTGAAATTTTTCAAATGTATACATCTAAGGAACTACCATTTCTAGCATTTTGGAGGCCAATGCAGGAGGATCGCTTGAGCCCAAGAGTTCAAGAACAGCCTGGGTGACATAATGAGACTCTGTATCTACAAAATATAAGAAAATGAGCCAGGTGTGGTGGGGCATGCCTTTAGTCCCAACTACTTGAGAGGCTGAGGTGGGAGGATCGCTTGAGCCCTTGGAGGTCAAGACTGCAGTTAGTCGTCATTATGCCACTGCATTCCAGCCTGAGCAACAGAGTGAGACCCTGTCTCAAATAAAATTAATTAAAACAAGAAATAAAACATTACTAACATACCTGATGTCTCCTTCACGCCCCTTCTGAGTAACTATCTCACCAGAGAACCATTATTTTGACGTTTAACAGTGTAATTTAGTTTTTCCTGTATTTTCAAAAAATTATACAAATGAAATTATTAGGCTGCACTCTTTTCCTTTTGCTCAGTTTTATAATTTCAACTATGTTGTTACATGTGACAGTGGTTTATTCTCTTTGGTTGCTGTATAGAGTTTGTATGATTGCTTAATAGCTTATTTACTTTTTAGCTGTTAATGTTTATTTGGATTATTTATGGTTTGCAGCTATAAATGTTTTTATACATATATTCTGTGTACAGATACAGTTCTACAAACATAGATAACTAGGATGAAATTGTTGTATCAGATGAGTATGTTTAATTTGAAAGATACCTCCAAATAGCTTTCTCAAGTGGTTTCATCAAGTTAGATTTCTTCCAGAAGCATATGAGAGTTCTAGTTGCTCCACATCCTCATCAACACTTGGTATAAAGTTTAGTAGGTTTGTAAATGTTACCCTTTCTGTTGTATGCAGAGTAGAATTTGTTATAGTGTTAATATTCATGCACCTGATATTTAATCAGTGGTATGCAGGTAAATGTTTAATAACCTGCTCTCCACAAACTTAATGTGCATAATACGTACATACATATGCACATGCTAATTATAAATTTTATTTGTCTAAAGGATGTGTTGCATACAATTTACAAATAAAAATTTGAAAATTTAACATTTATTATTTTAAATTCTCTATAGCAAATTAATTCTGACAGAATACTGTTCATGATTTCTATGGAACTCTGGTTTCTGTAACAAATCTATTGTCGCATTTCAATCATGGTTCCAAAGATGGAGTTACAGCCTGGTTGTGGTGGCTCATGACTGTAATCCCAGCACTTTGGGATGCTGAGGCACGAGGATTGCTTGAGCCTGGGAGCTCGAGATCAGCCTGGGTAACATAGTGAGATTTCGTTTCTACATAAAATACAAAAATTAGCCAGGCATGGTGGTGCGTGCCTGTGTCCCAGCTACTCAGGAGGCTGAGGTGGGAAGATAGCTTGAGCCTGAGGAGTTCAATGCTGCAGTGAGCCGTGTTTGGCCCACTGCACGCGAGCCTGGGCAACAGACTGAGAACGTGTCTCAAAACAAAAACAAAAACAAAAAAATAAAGACGGAGTTACACCCAAGTCCACTAATGTATTGTCATTAAATCTGACATCTTAATATTAAAATATTTATCTCACAGAAATTATATTCACTAATGTAAAATTTCTTTCAGTTTAAATACTAGCTTTGTGTGTGTGTGTGTCACAGGAAGCTAATGTGTGTGTACATACACACACATACACATATATGCTAGCGACTTAGTAGAAGGCAAATGGCTTCTCATAGCTGTCTCTGCATTCAGCCTGTTAAGACATCACATGTCATGCTTGTAGTTTCTGGAAAAATTCACTGACCATGCATAAAAGAATGAAAGTGAGAGATAAATAGCATTGTAGTATTACTATGAAAATAGTTTTTATCTTGTGGGTCTATGAAAAGATCACATGGATTGCCAGGGGCCCTCAGATCGTACTCAAGGACTGCCAGAATGGTGCATTCCAGGCACATGTTTAAGTGACAGTTTAGAGTATCATACAAGTGGTATTTCGAATCAGTAAGGAAAACATGATTTACATATTTTGTTGATATTTTTATTATCTTACTGTGGAGAAAGCCTTCCTAAACCACACAGGAAGACTTCATAAATGGATATGTTGATGGACTTTACTCCATAAGAAATGAAAACATTGTTATGGTGCAAGCCACCAAAAAAGAAAAGGAAGTCAAGTGACCATCTGAGAGAAAATATTTGCAACATGTATAGGAAACAGCAGGGTCAACATCTATTATATTTTTAAAACTCTAAAAAACATCAATAAGAAAAGTATAAAATATGCCTAGGATTGGAGGCAAAAAAAATAAACAAGCAATTCACACTAACAAGTAGAAATGGCCAATAATATCCACTCCAACATTAGTGAAATAAAAACAAATTAACAGGTGACAAATTTTTTCTGTAATGAGATTGGCAAAAATTTAAAAGATATATAGTATTCGGTGTTCATGTGTATGAGCAACAAAGTCTCAGAAGCTTTTTGTGGGGTTGTATGTTAGTGTTGGTATTTGTAATAAATTGGTGATGTATATCGAAATGTACAATGTACATGCATTTGACCCAGAATTTCCATTTCTAGGAATCTACCTATAGAAATACTTACAAATTCACACAAAGTCATTAGAACAAAGATGATTTTGGCAAGATTATTTGCGGTGTCAAAAATAGTAGAATCATAAAATCAACCAGGATGTAGGGAAAACCCAAATGGGATACGAGCAATAAAAAAAGAACCTAAGTGAATTACAAATGAATAACATAACCACTCTGAAGCAAGTGATGAAGCGCTAATCTAAGTAACCTTGGAAAACAGTGTTTTGATTACATACAGCAGGACTACAAAAAACCAAAAACTATATACAAATATTGTCCTATAGTTTGGAAATTTATTTTCATGGAATATGTTTTAGCAATTCTGAAAATACTTCATGTATACTTTAGGATTAAACAATTGTATAAGTATATTGTAGATAACAACAGCCAGGCTTCTCACTGTTGAAGAAGGAAGTTTCAAATAAGGTAAGGGAGAAGGCTAGAAGGAACACTATGATGCCAGATGGAATTGAAAATATTAGTAGGAACTCACAGTTTTTTATATACATGGATGTATGTGTGTGACCCATATACATACATATATGGATAATACAGAAATTAATATACATATGTGTAGATATATGGTTAAACATGCATATAAATATATATACATGCATATATATATAAGCTCTGTAGATAGATACATAGAGAGCATATATATATATATAAAAGCTCTGTCCACTGAGGGCCTATAAGCAATGATTTCCCAGTAGTAATAAGTACATCCAGTCTTCAGATCTTGACTTTTAAATTTTACTCTCCAATATAAGGAACTGGTTTAAACTTTACTCTCCAATATAAGGAACTGGGGCTTCTTGGTAAAATGGCTGATTCTAGATCTGGGTCACGGAAAGTTTCAGAAAGTAAGAAATTGCTCAGAAAAATAATAATAATTGTTGCAGACCAGAATCATCAATGTATGCTAAAATTAGTGGGCAAAAGTTGAATAAGAACAAGGATTTTTCATATTTTCAAGATCATCTTCCACTGATGCTTAATAATTACAAAGGGGAAATAGCAACGTTTAAAGTGATAAAACCTAGAATACTCCAATTTATGCAAGCGATCGATTTAAAATTACCAGCAATGTGATACATTGTTATCATGTCTTCAAATATGATGTACTGAGGAGCTCACATCACTTCTGTAAGATTCTTGCCCAAATGCATAAGCTAAATTATGTTATGAAGAAACACATAAACATACACTGAGGAAAATTCTACAAAATAAGTGGTCAATAACCTTCAAAAGTATTAAAGACATGAAAGACAAAGTACATTTCAGAACTGTCCCAGAATGAAGGAGACCAAAGAGATATGCCAACTAAATACAATGTGTGATTCTGGGTTAGATATGAATCAGTAAAAAGGGCATTAGTGGGACACTTGGGAACATACATATAAAATTTCTTGATTGGTTGACAGTGTTACGTTGATGCTAATTTCCTAGTTATGATTATTGTACTATGGTTATGTAAGATGTAAAAATTTAAGGAAGCTTTACAAATATAGGTAGTCTGAAATAATGTCAAAATGAAAAATTAAAAACCATATAAAATAGTGAAATCAGCGTAAGTGTGCATCAAAAAATTATGGCATATATATCCTGTGGATATTACACTGCATTTAAAAAGAATACAAAAGATCTATATGTACAGACGTGATAAAGTGTTGTTCAAATACCAATTAATTAAAAAAATACAGTTGCAATGTAATGTCTATCGTCTCATTTATATATCAGGCAAATTATATATGAGTTCATAGGAAAAAAAAATGAATAATTCTAACCAAACTATTTACTACTTTGTCTTGATTAGAGGAAGATGTGAGAAAAATGAAGGTTTAAGGAACACTTGTATTTTATTACATATATTTGTATATTATTTTAATTTCATAACAGAATATATATATATATATATATATATATATATTTTTTTTTTTTTTTTTTGACGGAGTCTCGCTCTGTCGCCCAGGCTGGAGTGCAGTGGCGGGATCTGCTCGCTGCAGCTCCGCCTCGGGTTCACGCCGATCTCGGCCTCAGCCTCCCGGCAACTGGGACCTGGCTGCCACCTGGCCCGGCTATTTTGTATTTCTTTAGTAGAGGCGAGTTCCCCTCACCCGTGTTAGCCAGGATGGTCTCGTTTCCACCTGTTGATCCATGCATCTCGGAAAAACACTCCCAAAGTGCTGGGAATTACAGGCTTAACCACGCCGACCTAGAATATATATATTTTTTTAAAAACCAGAGAACAATGAAGAGAGAAAAAAATCTGCAACTGATCCCCACTGGTTTATAGAATTAAGGTAAATTTTAAAATATTATGTGCTTCACCTGACTTATTCAAATTTGAACGTTATATTTTACCAATAGGATAATATTTACTTTTGCTACTTATCTTTGTGAATAATCTATTCACTTGTTCTAAATCAATTTACTTTAATTCTTTTTAATATTATATTTTTAAAGTATAAAACTTTACCACAAGGGAGATGTCTAGGAAGACTATGTAATACCAATCATTGAGGATGGTGATAACATTTTTCAATTATTTCTTTAAGGCCTTTTGATATCTCTAATTTCTCTCATGCTGAATGGCAGCTCTTGAAAAAGTCATGGTTTCTTTTTTTTTTTTTTTTTTTTTTTTTGAGACAAAGTCTTATTGTTGCCCAGGCCGGAGTGCAATGGTACAATTGCGGCTCACTGCAGCCTCGACCTCCTGGGCTCAAGTAATCCTCTCGCCTTAGCCTCCTGAGTAACTGAGACCACAAGAGCATGCCTCTATGCCGGGTTAATTTTTTGTACAGACAGAGTTTCACCGTGTTGCCCAGGATGGTCTCAAAATCCTGAACTCAAGTAATCTGCCTGCCTCAGCCTCCCGAAGCACTGGAATGACAGGTGTGAGCCATGATGCCTGGCCACAAAAAAGCCACTATTTTTAAATGCTTTCATTCACATGGTCTGACTGTCTCAACTCAATAATTGTTCTTCCAGATAATTCAAAGGATCCATATGTCAAATTTCTCTTACAGAAGGGAAAAGGTTTCTTCAAAAAGAATTCAGTAAAACTCCAAGCATATTGATTGTTTGTTTGCAGAATACACTAGTCAAACATAAAATGTTTAAAACATAAGTTTAGATGCTAAGAAGAAATTTCAAGTTTATTCATTTTATTTGCTTTTATTTAGAAGATTAGGGTGGAGTTTTTAATTTATAAAATTCTGGGCTCATGCCTGAAATCCCAACACTTTGGGAGGCCAAGGAAGGAGGATTGCTTGAGGCCAGGTGTTTGAGATCCCCATCTCAACAAAAAATAGTCCTAACTACTTGGGAGGCTGAGGTGGGAGGATTGCTTGACCCCAAGAGGTTGAGGCTACAGTGAGCTGTGATTGTGCCACTGTGCTCCAGCCTAGGTGACAGAGCAATGCCTTGTCTAAACCAAAAAATTTTTAAAAATAAAATAAAATTTCAAACGTTTTTAGGAAATACAAGGAAATATTGGTCTATCAAGGACTAATAAAGGCAGAAAAATACCTAATTAAAAATCACATGTGTTTGACCCTTGCTCTGTCTCTGAGATCTTAAAGAACTTCTTTTTTAAGAAAGTGATTACCTTTTGTACACTTAAAATAATTGCAGTTCAGAAGCCGTATTTCATCTGAGTTAATTCTGTGATGAATGTTTGTTTTCCCCATAAATGAAATGAGTTCTGCTTTACCACAACACCAATCACACACAAACTCTTCAGGTTAAAGAGTTAGAACACTGTTACTACCTGCCCATCTCTCTCCTTTACCCCAACACCCAAGAGGTTTTTCTAACCATATGATGTCAGGAATACCAGAAATTTCTTCAAGCATATCTAAACTTTGATCCTCTGAGTAAATTTCACAATGATGCCTCTAAAGAACTGCCAAAGAAAACAAGAGCGAGCCTGACACCCAGCAGAGAGCAAATACAGTTTCTATGACTAAGACCTCGCAGGTGTGAAATAAAAAATAGGGAGGGCAAAATGATTCCATTTATTTAAAAGATAATTGATAGACGGGATATTGTTTATTTTTAAATGTCTTTCTGAAGCTAAATAAAACTTTTGTTTCTCTTTCCAGGTCTACATAACGTGGCTGATATGTATGAAGATGATCACCTCATTTTGCCCAACAGAAACCAAAATTCTCAATATCTGAGAATATGTCATATTGAGGATATTTCTACCATCGATTGGAAAGAGAAGGGACATAATATTGATAATGATAAATGAAAATATCTTACCTGTATATTTTCTGTCTTACTTGGACAGGATGAATTTTTTAAACAGCTTTATTGAGGTGTGATTTACATACACTAATGCTTACCTGTTTTAAGGGTATAGTTTGATAACTTTGGGAACTGTATAGTCTTATCACTTCACCATTAGCAAAATACGGACCATTTCCATCAACCCCAAAAGTTCCCTGATGCCCCTTTAGTCAACTCATTTCCCCCACCCTGGTCCCTAGCAACTGCTGAACGGCTATTTGTCACAATAGATCAGCTTAATCTTTTCTAAAATTTTGTGAGATGGAATCACATAGAATGTAGACTTCCATATCTAGAATTTTATACTTAATGAGCTGGAGATCTACCCAGGTTGTTACACATATCAGTAATTCAGTTCAGTGGTGAATAATATTCCATTATACAAATATAACTCAATTTGTTTACTCATTCACTAGTTAGTGGACATTTGAATTAACTATAGCTACAGACTGTTATAAATAAAGCTGCTATGAGCATTCATATATAGGTCTTTGTGTGAACATAAATTCATTTATCTTGGATAAGTACCTAGAAGTATACACGCTGATTTATATGATGTTTCCATTTAATTTTATGTAAAAACTGCCAGTTTTCTGAGGTGGCTGTACCATTTATTTACATTCTCATCAGCCATATATTAAAGTTCCAGCGTTGACGCAGCCTTGCCAATACTTAGTATTGCTAGGTTTCTTTGTTTGTTTGATTGTTTGTTTGTTTTGTGGTTTTATTTTGTAATTTCCTTTGTTTTTTTGTCATTCTAGTTTAGTGATACTTTAGTGTGGTTAAATTCATATTTTTCACCAAACTAATGTTGTTAAGAACTAAGATTGTTTTCTATATGTATTAGTCATTCATATAGTATATATGTGAAGGATCTACAAATCTTCTGTCCATCATTTTCATTGGGCTGCTTTTAATTACTGAGTTATAAGTTGTTCTTCGTATATTTCAGATACGAGTCATTTTCACATATATATATATTCTGAAATATTTTATCCTAGGCTGTGGCTTTTCTTTTTTCATTATAATGGTGTCTTGGTGTCTTTTGAAAAACAAAAGGTTTTAATTTTTACGAGATTCAATTTATTAATCTTCTTCTTTTGTGTTCTGTGTTGTTGATGTGCCATATAAGGAATATTTGCCTAACCCAGAGCCACAAAGATTTTCTCTTATGATTTATTTCAAAGAGTTATGGTTTAGCTCTATTGAATAGGCCTACGATGCACTTTGAATTAATTTTTTTTTGGATGAGGATTGGCAAAGGTTAACATTCACTTTTATTTTTGCATATGGATATCCAATTACTTCAGCAATACTTCATAAAAACTATTATTTCTTCAAATACATGTATATATTTGAAATTGTTTTGGCTGTTTTAAATTTTTTACATTTCCATATAAATGTTACAACCAGCTTGTTAATTTCTTTTTTGTTTGCTTTGTTTTGCTTTGTTTTGCTTTTCATGAGAATCTCAGTCTGTCACTCAGGCTGGAGTGCCGTGGTGCAATCATGGCTAACTGCAGCCTCCAACTCCCAGACTCAAGTGGTCCTCCCATGCCAGCTCCCAAGTCGTTGGCACTACAGGCATAAGCCATTATACTTAGCTAATTTTTCTCTTTTGTAGAGATGTGGTCTCCCTGTGTTGCCCAGGCTGGTCCTGAACTGCTAGACTCAAGCAATCCTGCCACCTTACTCTCCCAAAGTGCTGGGATTACAGGCAGGAGCCACTGTACCTGGCCAAGTTTGTTAATTTCTATCAATGAAAAAAAGACCCAACTGAGAATGTGCTTAAAATTTTTTTTAACTGCGGGAAAATTTGTGGGAAATTACCATCTTAAAATTGAGTCTTCTAATTCGTGAACATGATATAATATATATATCTCAATTTTTTTAGAGTTTTTAAAATTTCAGCAATTTTTGGAATTTATAGTGTACAGATTTTACAAGTATTTTATTAAATGTAATGCTTAGTGTTTTATGCAATTTTAAATAATGTCTTATTAAATTTCAATTTCCACTTCTTTGATGCTAGTATATAAGAACACAATTGATTTTGTACATTGGTCTTATTTTAGCATTATTTTAAAATTTACTAAATAAGTTCTAGTGACTTTTAAAAATACTCTTTTTGACATTTTAATGCACACAATTATGTCATATGTGAATAAAGAAACTTTAAATGTGTCCCAGAGATTCTGGTATGTTGTATCTTTGTTCTCATTGGTTTCAAAGAACATCTTTATTTCTGCCTTCATTTCGTTACGTACCCAGTAGTCATTCAGGAGCAGGTTGTTCAGTTTCCATGTAGTTGAGCGGTTTTGATTGAGTTTCTTAGTCCTGAGTTCTAGTTTGATTGCACTGTGGTCTGAGAGACAGTTTGTAATAATTTCTGTTCTTGTACATTTGCTGAGGAGTGCTTTACTTCCAATTACGTGGTCAATTTTGGAATAAGTACGATGTGGTGCTGAGAAGAATGTATATTCTGTTGATTTGGGGTGGAGAGTTCTATAGATGTCTATTAGGTCTGCTTGCTGCAGAGATGAGTTCAATTCCTGGATATCCTTGTTAACTTTCTGTCTCGTTGATCTGTCTAATGTTGACAGTGGAGTGTTGAAGTCTCCCATTATTATTGTATGGGAGTCTAAGTCTCTTTGTAAGTCTCTAAGGACTTGCTTTATGAATGTGGGTGCTCCTGTATTGGGTGCATATATATTTAGGATAGTTAGCTCTTCCTGTTGAATTGATCCCTTTACCATTATGTAATGGCCTTCTTTGTCTCTTTTGATTTTTGATGGTTTAAAGTCTGTTTTATCAGAGACTAGTATTGCAACCCCTGCTTTTTTTTGTTCTCCATTTGCTTGGTAAATCTTCCTCCATCCCTTTATTTTGAGCCTATGTATGTCTCTGCGTGTGAGATGGGTCTCCTGAATACAGCAGACTGATGGGTCTTGACTCTTTATCCAGTTTGCCAGTCTGTGTCTCTTAATTGGAGCATTTAGTCCATTTACATTTAAGGTTAAGATTGTTATGTGTGAACTTGATCCTGCCATTATGATATTAACTGGTTATTTTGCTCATTAGTTGATATAGTTTCTTCCTAGCCTCGATGGTCTTTACATTTTGGCATGTTTTTGAGATGGCTGGTACCGGTTGTTCCTTTCCATGTTTAGTACTTCCTTCAGGGTCTCTTGTAAGGCAGGCCTAGTGGTGACAAAATCTCTAAGCATTTGCTTATCTGTAAAGGATTTTATTTCTCCTTCACTTATGAAACTTAGTTTGGCTGGATATGAAATTCTGGGTTTAAAATTCTTTTCTTTAAGAATGTTGAATATTGGCCCCCACTCTCTTCTGGCTTGTAGAGTTTCTGCCGAGAGATCTGCTGTGAGTCTGATGGGCTTCCCTTTGTGGGTAACCCGACCTTTCTCTCTGGCTGCCCTTAAGATTTTTTCCTTCATTTCAACTTTTGTGAATCTGGCAAGAAAAAAACAAACAACCCCATCAAAAAGTGGGCAAAGGATATGAATAGACATTTCTCAAAAGAAGACATTCATACAGCCAACAAACACATGAAAAAATGCTCATCATCACTGGCCATCAGAGAAATGCAAATCAAAACCACAATGAGATACCATCTCACACCAGTTAGAATGGCGATCATTAAAAAGTCAGGAAACAACAGGTGCTGGAGAGGATGTGGAGAAATAGGAACACTTTTACACTGTTGGTGGGATTGTAAACTAGTTCAACCATTATGGAAAACAGTATGGCGATTCCTCAAGGATCTAGAACTAGATGTACCATATGACCCAGCCATCCCATTACTGGGTATATACCCAAAGGATTATAAATTATGCTGCTCTAAAGACACATGCACACGTATGTTTATTGCAGCACTATTCACAATAGCAAAGACTTGGAATCAACCCAAATGTCCATCAGTGACAGATTGGATTAAGAAAATGTGGCACATATACACCATGGAATACTATGCAGCCATAAAAAAGGATGAGTTTGCGTCCTTTGTAGGGACATGGATGCAGCTGGAATCCATCATTCTTAGCAAACTATCACAAGAACAGAAAACCAAACACCGCATGTTCTCACTCATAGGTGGGAACTGAACAATGAGATCACTTGGACTCGGGAAGGGGAACATCACACACCGGGGCCTATCATGGGGAGGGGGGAGGGGGGAGGGATTGCATTGGGAGTTATACCTGATGTAAATGACGAGTTGATGGGTGCAGCACACCAACAAGGCACAAGTATACATATGTAACAAACCTGCACGTTATGCACATGTACCCTACAACTTACAGTATAATAATAATAAATAAATTAAAAAAAAAAAAAAAAAGAAAAAAAAAAAAAAAAAGAAAATTTTAGTTCTTCATTTCCCAATCTTTATCCTGTTTATTTCTTGCCATAATGTATTGGCTAAGACCTCTAGTAAAATGTGCGCTAGAAGTGACGAGTGCAGAAATCTTTGCCTTTTATCTTTTCTCTTTGGTAAAAAGTAACCATTTGTTAGTAAGTACAATGTAAATGGTAGCTTTTTCATAAATATCCTATATCAAAGTGGGAAGGTTTCTTTTCTTCTGTTTTGATGCTAAATTTTGTCCTATTCTTTTTGAGCATTTATTCAAATGATATGAATGTCTGTTTTCTCTTCATTTTGTTAATATGATGAATTACACTAAATGATTTTCAGATGATAAACCAACCTTGGATTTCTGGGATAAATCCCCTTTTGTCATGATGCACTATATTTTTTATATTTTTTTGAGATTTGACAACATGTTGGTAAGAATTTCTGCACCTATATTTATAACAAATATTAGCCCATGGTTTTGTTTCTTTTTGATCTTTTGATTGTTAGGGTAATACTGACTTTATAAAATGAGTTGGTTAATGCTTCATTTTCCCTTATTTTATGAGAGAAGTACTATAAGATTAATGTTATTTCTTCTTTACGTGTTGATAGAATTCACCACTGAAGCCATGTAGTCTGGAGATATCTTTGTGAGAAAGTTCCCTAATATGAATATAATGACTTTCACTGATACAGGCCTATTTAGGCGTACTATTTTTTAATTTAGTTTTGGCAACTTGTGTCTTTCGAGGAATTCATCCACTTCATATAATTTGTTGAATTTATTGGTGTGCACTTGCTCGTAATATTATATTACATATCAGTTATTTATTGCTGCATAACAAATGACCACAAACTTAACAGCTTAAAATAGCACACTGTGTTTTCTCACAGTTTCTGTGAGTCAGAAATCAGATTATGTGGGTCTGTTGCTTCAGAGTCTATCATAAGACCTCAATCAAGGTGTCAATCTGGGTCTCCTCTGAAAGCCTGACAAAGGAAAGAGCTGCTTCACCCACAAGTTAGCAAAGTGCAGTTTATTTTGAACTATTGAACCGAGGGCCGTAATTCCTAGCAGGTTACTGGCCAGAGGCTGCCTTCAGTGACACACGGGCCTATTTAGCATGGCAATTTATTTCATTAAAACCAGCAACAAATGTAATTGTTTGCTAAGAAAATGAGAGTTACAATTTCCTGCTATATACCAATTAAATAATATGTCCTAATGTTAATGTAATCTATAAGTTAGAAGCACATTGCTCAAGGAGAGAGTATGTATTACACAAGGCCCTGAATACTAGAAGGTAGGCATGTTTAAAGACCATCCTAGATGCTACTTATAACATCTTATACTTTAAGTATGTAAGAAACCTGTAAGGATGTTTCTTCTGTTACTGCTGAGATTAATCATTTTGTTTTTTTCTTTTGTTGATTTGTCTAGCTAGAATTTTATTGACCTTTTCAATAAATCGGTTACACTTATTTCATTGATTTTTCTCTATTGCTTATGTTTTAGTCCTTCTCACTTATTCATGTTCTCTGAATCATTTCCTTTTTTCCCAATGCTCAGGATTTAATTTACACTTATTTTCTAGCTAATTTCTAGCTTCAGAAACTAATATAATTTTCAACCTTTATTCTTTACTAATATGAGCTATGAATTTCCCTCTGAGAATTGCATTAGCTGTATAACACAATGGTGTTGGGTTGCATTTTAATCCTCATTTACTTCAAAATGCTTTATAATTTCCCTTGTGATTTATTGTTTTATCCATGAGTTATTTGGAAGTCTTTCAAAATTTCAAAATAGTTTTATATTTTCCACATTTCTTTCTATTATTGATTTCTAATTTATAAGTCCACTGTAGTCAGAAACCATATATTCTGTACTAGTTCAGTCCTTTTAAATATATTAAGACTTGATATAAGGCCTGGAATATATCTTATCTTCACTGAAAAGAATGTGCTTTCTGCTGTTGACTGGAATGCTCTATAAACATAATTTGGTTCAAATCTTCTAAATTAAAATTGATTTTCTCTGTACTTAGTATATCAATTACTGGAGAGAAGTATTAGAATCTTTATCTGTGATTTTTATTTTAATTTGTCCATTTTGCTATTCAGTTTCTGGAGTTTTTCATATATTCTGTTGTTCTAAGTGTTTATTCAATATTGCCATTATACCTTTATAAAATGTGTATTGACCCTTTTATTATTTTGAAATATCTTTGTTTCCAGTAATATTTTTTAATTTAAAGACTATTTTGTTTTTTATTAATAATGTCATTGTAGCATTCTTCAAGTTGACTTTTTAACTTTAATGTTTTGACTCTCACAAATAAAAATAAGGTGGAGGAATCTTGTGATATTAACATATGTAGTTATGTGTACACTATATAATGTAAACAAATTCAGATGCTACTGGTAGGTTCAACTTTGTTAAATTACAAAAAAAGGTGTTTTGGGTTTTTTTGTTTGTTTGTTTTTATTTTTTTCTCTGTTAAATTATTAGTTTGGTGCAAAAGCAATTGCAGCTTTCCCCTTACTTTCAATGGCAAAAACTGCAATTACTTTTGCATCAACCTAATAAGTATGAATACAGTGTGAAATACAGCTGTATTTATTCATACTCACACGAGTATGAATACAACTCATTCTCCCAGAGAATGAGCAAGCAAAACTCAATAAAATAATTATATACTTCAAGTTACTGTCTTAGTCCTGGAGTTGCAATCAACAATCTTCTAAGAAGAGATAGGGAGAGATTCTAGATATGTTAGGATAATTTGTTTTTAAATTTTTTCTTTAAAAATCTAAAATTGATATGGAAGTTTAAACCTTCCCTCAAATAATCATATTGTTTCCTTTGTATATTATGACATGAGAGATGAAAAAAGTAAAAAGAATATCAGATACTCTTAAACTACACAAGAGTTTGAGGGCTGACAGTCTTGATTGTATTGCTAAAAAACATGATTTGAAATGTCTGGGTAATAAAATATCATACACTAGTCTCTTAAACCATGTGTTCCAAGCTGTGGCGCTCACAGTGCTTGAAAATATTTAAGAAGATACACGACTGGTGAAAATAACATGGGTATAATGAAATTTGAAATTACAACTAATCCAAGTTTACTTTCAAATAACACTACTTGAAAATAATATGTGAGTATATTAATGTGTATCAATTACTTTTAGCTCTTTTTACTCAATCATGAAGAATTTCATTTTAATCACAATATGTCTTTATCCCTTTCTCCCAAAGTTGCCAGTCTGCCTTTATAGCAGGAAGAAAGCCAGTATCATTACAGATACCTTAGGTTACATTATATCATTATATTATTATAGCACATACTATGTTTACTCTTGGTATTATACATTCTATGGGTTTTCACATTTGTGAAAATAATATATAATATAATATAATATATAATAATACAATATAATAGTATAATTTCATATTTAATTTTATAATATAATGATATAAATTATATAACATAATGTGTTCTATATAATATATATATATAGCACCATTACAGTATCATACATAATAACTTTACTGAACTAACATTTCTCTGTTCCTCATTTATTCATTCCTCTCTCTCTGATAACCCCTACTAACCACAGATCCTTTTCTGTTTCCTAGTTTTGTCTTTTCTAGAAATTAATATCTTTGGAATTATACAGGATGTAGCTTTTCAAAGATTGGCTTCTTTCACTTAGTAATATGCATTTAAGTAATATTCACTTAGTAATATGCACTTAGTAATATGCATTTAAGATTCCTCCATGTTTTTTTCTGTCTTTTAATATGCATTTAAGATTCCTCCATGTCTTTTCTGGTCTGATGGCTCATTTATTTTTAGCACTGAATACTACTTCATTGTCCAGATGGACCACAGTTTATCCACAGAAGGACATCTTTGTTGTGTCCACATTTTAGCAATGATGGATAAAGTTCTTGTAAGCATCCGAGTGCAGATTTTTGTGTGGACATGTTTTCACCTCATTTGAGTAAATTCTAAGGAGTACAGTTGCTGGATCACATGGTAGTAGTGTGTTTAGATTCATTAAAAGCTCCCAAACCGTATTACAAAAGTGGCTATACCATTTTGTATTCCCACGAGCAATAAATGTGAGATCCTGTTACTCTCCTCATTAGCATTTGTTATTTGCTCCTACTTTTGTCTTCCACTCCTTTTCTGCCTTTTGTGGTTTTACTTGAACATTTTATATGATTCTATTTTCTCTCCTTTTTTGGCATATCAGTTGTACTTTTTTAAAAACGTATTTTAGTGGTTGCCTTAGAATTTGCAATATATATTTCCAACTAATTGAAGTTTGATTTCAAATAACACTACACTGCTTCACAGGCAGTGCAACTATCTTATAATAACAAAATATTCCCAATTGCTCTCTTCTGTCTCTTGTACTATTGCTGTCATTCCTTTCACTTATACATAAACACATATTAATATATATACACAAATAAACATATACAATCAAATGCATTGTTGCTATTATTTTGAATAAAACATTATCAGATCAATTAAGAATAAGAAAAAGGTTTTATCTTCATTTACTCCTTTTCTAATGCTATTCCTTTCTTTATTCAGGTCTGAGTTTCTGACTATACAATTTTCCTTCTCTCTGAAGAACTTCTTTTAATATTTCTTACAAGCCAGTCTATTGGCAACAAATCCTCACAATTTTTGTTTGTCTAAGAAACTGTATTTCTTGTTCCCTTTTCAAGGATAATTTTGCATGTTACAGATATCTAGGTTGGTAAATTTTTTTGTTTGTTTGTGTGTGTGCTTATTTATTTATCTTTGGTCAAAACTTTCACTCTATTCTCTTAGTTGCATGTTTTTTGAGAAGTTGGATGTGATTCTTATCTTCGCTCCTATATAGGTGAGGTGTTTTTTTCCTCTGGCTTTTATCTGGGTTTTCTCTTTACATTAGATTTTTTTTTGCAACTTGAATATGACATGCCTAGATGTGTTGGTTTTGTTTCGGTTTTGGTGTTTTTTTCTGTTTGTTTTGTTTTTGTTTTTGTTTTTTTGACAAAGTCTCACTCTTGTTGTCCAGGCTGTAGTGCAGTGGCGTGATCTCAGCTCACTGCAACTTTCGCCTACCAGGTTCAAGTGATTCTTCTGCCTCAGCCTCCTGGGATTATAGGCACTCGCCACCATGCCAGCCTAATTTTTGTATTTTTAGTAGAGACGGGGTTTCACCATGTTGGCCAGCCTGGTCTCAAACTCCTAACCTCAGGCGATCCACTCACCTTGGCCACCCAAAGTGCTGGGATTATAGGCGTGAGCAACCACACTGTTCCTGTTTTTTAGCATTTATCCTGCTTCGCATTCTGTGAGCTTCCCATATCTAAGGTTTCATGCCTGACATTAATTTGAGAACATTCTCAGTCAGTATTCCTTTAAATATTTCTTCTCTTCCTTTCTCTTTTCCTTTGTCTGTTGGTATCTCCATTATGCTTATGTTTTACCTTTTATAGTTTTTCCATAGTTCTTGGATAACCTGTTTCCTTTTGTTATATCTTTTTTGTGTTTGCTTTTTTATTATGGAAGTTTCTACTGACATGTCCTCAAGCTCAGAGACTTTTTTTTCTTTGCCTTGTCAGTTTGCTAATGAGTCCATCAAAGGCGTTGTTCATCCTGTCATACTGTTTTTTTATCTTCAGCATTAAAACGTTTTTTCTTAGAATTTCCATCACTCTACTTTCATGCCATCTGCTTTCCCATTAAAGCCCCCAGCTTACTAAGCATAGTTGTTTTAAATTCCCAATTTAATAATTTCAACATCGCTACCATAGTTAAGTCTGGTTCTGGTGTTTGCTCTGTCACTTCACGCTGTGTTTTTGCCTTTTAGTACGCCTGTTTTTTTCTTCTTGATAGCCAGACATGTATTGGGTAAATGGAACTGCTGTAAATAGACCTTTGGTAATGTGGTGGTGAGGTGTGAGGGGAGGGGAAGCATCTGCTGTCCCGTAATTAAGTCTCAATCTGTTAGTGAGCTTGTTCCTCTGGAGCATAAAAGTCACACACAGTCTCCCTACCTACACCATTTAGGTAGGAGAGGAGGGCTGGAGTGGGCTGAAATTGGATATTTCCTTTCCCCAGGTAGGTTAGCCTTTATAAAACCACAATAATTTAGACCCTGGTTAAATAGATTATCCTGAGGACCGGCCTTTGGAGAAGAGCAGCATGCTCTGGTGCATTTCAAAATGGTTCCTGTTCCCTTCTCTCTTCTGGAAGCACAAGGGGATTTTTCTCTGTTGTTTACTTTGAGAACCAGCTTGTACTCCTGAGGGTCGGCTCACAAAAGTAGGGGCGTCCCCCTATGGCTAAGTCCCCCCTGGAGTTTTTAACTCTCAGACTCGTCTGCTCTGAGCCTCCAGCAAGTCATTGATTACAGTTCAGGTTTTCCTATCCCAGCGCGGTTTCCCTCAGAGGTTTTTGCTGGATGGTTAGTGCTCTGGTGTATGTATTTGCCTGTTTGTCTCTCCAATGTTGAGGGCAGCAGTTTGACCTGTAACCTCATTTCTTTGATGGATCTAAGAGGAGTTGGTTTTTCAATTCATTCAGCTCTTTACTTGATCTTAGGATAAAATGATGACTTCCAAGCTCACTACCTGAAGGACCAGAAACTGGAAATACCTCTGCTTATGCCGGCGACTTCACTGGATCTGTCTGTCCTTCTACTCTGGGGACATGAAATAAGTTGCAGTTTTTCCAATGTTTTTGCTGTCATATGTGGTAGGCCGGAGTGAGAAAATGCCAAGAAAACTAGCTATGAAAAGAAAAAGAAAGAATAGGGCCTAGTAGGGGAATGATGGTGAAATTAGGGTCAGGGTTTGATGAATTAACAAAATTGGGCCGGGCGCGGTGGCTCAAGCCTGTAATCCCAGCACTTTGGGAGGCCGAGACGGGCGGATCACGAGGTCAGGAGATCGACACCATCCTGGCTAACACAGTGAAAGCCCGTCTGTACTAAAAAATACAAAAAAACTAGCCGGGCGAGGTGGCGGGCGCCTGTAGTCCCAGCTACTCGGGAGGCTGAGGCAGGAGAATGGCGTAGACCCGGGAGGCGGAGCTTGCAGTGAGCTGAGATCCCGCCACTGCACTCCAGCCTGGGCGACAGAGCGAGACTCTGTCTCCAAAAAAAAACAAAAAACAAAAAAAAAACAAAATGGGATGTGGTAAGAGAGACTTTGAAGTTATTGGACACAAAGAGTGTCACTGATAGATCAAGGCCCAGACAAAAAATTAATTTAACACAGCTTTCTCTCAGAGATGGCAAAAGCTTAAATATCTCATTATTCTTAGGCAGAGATTACTGTTTATGATTAGAGAGAAAAGGAACCAGAGGTTCAGAGAGATTAAGTGATTTACTCAAAGTTATAATGGCCAATTAGTGTAAGAAGACTGTGATGTACCAGATATACCGGTAACTGTTAGAATTCCATTTTTAATGTTTCACCACCCCACAGGGACATTATAAGGCGCTTCCTTCAACAGAAGATCTGTACCTTACACCCACTATTACCTTTTCTTCCCTTTTCTTTTTTTTCTTTTAGAAGTGTAGTTAGTTTGGCAGGTTGTTTTTAACAAAATTAACTCTGTCAGAAATATATTTTTAAGAAAGCCATTAGGCCATCACATGCATAGTGCTTCAGTTTAGACCTTCTTCTACCAAACCATTTATTTTGTATAGCAAAGGACTTTTGAACTGAGCACTATTTTATCTTGATTATATTAGACATGAAATGAATATACATTTACATAAGGAAAGTAGGAAATGGCATTTTACTTCAAAATTATCATGGTATAAAATGAACTATATATAAATAATGGAGAAAACTACATTCTAATACTAAAGAAGTAGCTGAAACCATAGCACTTATTCAGTAAAATTGCTTTTGCACTACAATGATGACATTGTGCAGGCACATGATGCAATAAATTAAATAATGCATCAACTGAGTACTATTAAATCACATTTAAATATACTATCCTTGATTGCTAGAGTGAAGTTCAGAGTATACACCAGGGAAATCAAGTTGTTTTGAACTTAGTTATATTGTCCTTAAATAAATTATACTTTGCTAGTGCATTAGCTTTTGAACAAAATTTTTCTCTAGACAAAAAAAATTCTAATATAAACCTCTGATATAAGATAAGATTACTAAAATTTGCTCTTATCACAATGAGAAATGTAATCATTCTTTAGGTCAGAAATAGGATCTTGGTAGTACTCAATTAATAAAGGTGTCATTGTTCTGGAGTAAAAAGGGCATTAGATATTATTAAGAGAAGTGGATTACAGAACAATCTCAGCAGTAAATAACTGCATGATTTTGTGCTAGTCTTTTAACTTTGCCAGATATCAATTTCCCACTGGAAAATGAGAGAGTTACATACACTAACTCTAAGATTTCTGATTCTATTATAAAATATTGTGGGGAGAGAGCTTACTGTGTGCTAAACAATTTATAAAAGTTTTAATTTGTATTCACAATAATCTGTAAGGGAGGTATTATTTTCTCCTAGAAATGAAGGGCCAGGTAGTTATGAAAGGTTAAATAATGTGCCCGCAGTCAGATAGCTAGTTAGAGGTAGAATTAGGATTTGAATCTGCCTCTATGTCTCAAAACCCCATATTACTCCCTTACTGTATGAGACCTGTAAGCATTGACTAATACTACCTACTGCCCATCTTTGAGTTGACATCTAATAGACATTTTTAAAAGAAGAAGAAACAGATACAATAATTTCTCTTATCTTTTCTAAAGAAACAACAACAAACTCCCACAACACACAACCGAAGGGAATCATCACCATTGGGCTGCCAAATGCATCTACAGACAAAGGCATCCTAAAATAAAACAATGATGCTGCTTTCGAAGATGCCAAAACTGCAGGTCAGAATATAACTACTTATGCCATTGGCACACTTAGCTAAGTCCATGTGTAATGGGCCATGTCCAGTTATTTTCAGACTCTGTGTGATGTCTGCAGATATTTGTTTTGTCGTGGTAGCAATAATGAAGGAAAAGGGGAATTGAATTGGAGCAAAACAGTGACTTGTCCAAGGTCGCAGCTTTTATAGAAGAGTGAAGGGATTCAGAAATAGGTATCTTTGACCCCAAATTGTGGACTCTTTCCAATTAATAAAGGGAGGAACTGAGGGAAAACAGAGTTTTGTAGGCAGACAACCTAATTAATACTTCAGCACAATTAACACATAAACAGCTATATTAGGAGTTTTACCTGAGTAACAACAGGAACAAAAATAGAATAAAATAAAATTCAGAATTATATCCATCCTGTCACTGAGCTCCTTCTAAGTAGTATCAAATAAAATAATTTTACTTAGGAAACATCCTAAACAGAATACAAGTTCTTCAAAAAATAACTAGTGTATGACCTTAAAAATTCATTTTGATAAAAAAGAAAGAAATATCTAAAAGCCCATTGTACTGTCAGTATATTGTTGGCAGATATTTTTAAATCCAAACCCTAGAACTGAATGTTCGAACTACTTGAGGAAAATGCCCAGGAGCTATTGGTCTGGGCCTGGACCACTGCTCAGGCCTCTACACTGGCAGAGTAGTCAGTGGTGAAATTGTCAGCACAGTTGAAGGCATTTACGGGAAAGCCAGGATTGGAGGTGAAGGGAAATGAATGGGAGGAAATGAAATGGCTGTATTATTCAAATGTGCTACAGACAAATCTTTAGCTCTGGAAAAATGCACTCTGTGTTCCAGGTAAATGTATTAGGCTAACTGATTCCAGGTGTTCTCAATGATAATTGATTTATTCAGCAAACTTTTTTTTAAGTAACTACTATGTGAAAAACAATGCTATAAAATAGATTGTATGAGCAGCCTTCATTTATTTCTGGAATTGTTTCCAATTACAAAATCATCAATCTTTATTTTATTTTCATACATTTACTGAATCAGCATTTTTTTCTAGTACAATTATTTGTTAAGAAACTGTAAGATTGGCTGGGTACAGTGACTCACGCCTGTATTCCCAGCACTTTGGGAGGCTGAGGCAGGTGGATCACCTGACATCAGGAGTTTGAGGCCAACCTGACGAACATGGCGAAACACCATCTCTACTAAAAATACAAAAATTAGCCGGGCATCGTGGCGGGCACCTGTAGTCCCAGATAGTCGGGAGGCTGAGACATGAGAATAGCTTGAACCTGCAAAGCAGAGGTTGCAGTGAGCCGACATCGCGCCATTGCTCTCCATCCTGGGCAAAAGAGCAAGACTCTGTCTCGAAAAAACATAAAGAAAAACCAAAACAAAGCAAAAAAGAAACTGGAAGGTTAATATGCAGTCTTTCTGTGTATAACCTACACTTTATCTGGTAGGTTTCTATTTCCCCTTTCCTCAATAACTTGAAATAAATTTACTCAGGTATTAGTTATGGAAAATTCTTAAGTCTAAAATGCTTTTCAACTGTTTCTACAGAGAATTTTCCAGACTTTGCTTAGAGACTTGTAAGGCAAAGCTTATTACAAGTACTAGCAGATAATTTTATTTCAATCCATTGTTTCCTGAAGTAGAAAATCTCACAATCTAAAAAAAAATTAAACCACAGAACACAGGATTACTTTTTGTCCTCAGTTATTTGTGACTATAGGAAAATATTTGAAGCAACCAAATCGAATGAATGTAAAATTAAAAAAAAAAAAACTAAAGATATTTCATTGTTATTACTTGCTTGTTGCTTAAGCATATTGTACCAAAAGAAAATTACTCCAGCAGAGGGCATTTATGCTTTAAAACTTCAGTTTCACTTCAGTGTCTTGGAAGTAGAACATAGTGTAGTAACTTCATAATTGTGATGTAGTATAAATGAATATCAGTTCCTCAACTTCATATTTTAAATTATGGATATAAAAGTAGATTGAGTAAACTTAACTCACATCAATATTCAAATAGGCAGAACATTAATGTCATATCTTGTGTTTGGTCTCTAAGCAATTGGACTTTCTTTCTATGATCCTACCTACTTATTAGCAGCAACAAAAGTCAATTTCTCTTAAATTTTACACTGACCTGATTGTTAAAATAATCCTAGGAAGAGCTCATCATCCTGGGTGAAATGATCAACCACTCAGCCTATAGACATGCACTGGAAGAAGGCCGAAATTGGTCCCTCTATGGACCCAAACTAGAAGCTGGGCCAGGATTTATTCTCTCCTCTTCCCATGTCCCTTACCTTATCTAGCACATACAACTTCAGGAAAAAGCAGGGGAAATACCCTCTTACTGGCCTCATTTGTGGTTCTTGCCATTCCTAATGTCAGGAATTCAGGTAGAATTTTCTTTCTATTTTGTCATACCCTCTTAGCTACCTTGGAATTGGCCCAACTGTCACAGACAAAGGATGCATCTTCTCCATCCTATGGGATGACTCTTAGAGTTATGTTCTTCTGGATTCTCTGCTGGTATGCTAAATTGATGAAGGGAGAAAACGGAGCCATGGGAAATCCCTCACTAGGCTGCAGTCTTGCTGGAGAATTCTACTTTGTATATCAAAAGTTGAACATAATTTCATTCCTTCTGTGGCACACTCTATAACTCTCCTCCAGCTCTACCCACCTCTACCAGGTAGATGGACAAATGCCTGTGGCTTGCTAGGGTAAAATATACCTAAAAAAAAAAAAAAAAAAAAAAAAAAAGACAGAGAGAGAGAGAGGGACAGAGACAGAGAAATAGTCGTCAGTGTTTTTCAAAATATTACATTACAAGTAAATACATGGAAATCTAATGCATTCCATTAGTGTTAGAGAGTTTGTATATGGAACCTTTGAACTATTTCACTCTTCACATGATATTTGCACCTTTAAGGCCAAATTATTTTTCTACTTTTATTCTTTTTTGTTTTCTCTTTACTCTACCATTCCTTTTTTTATTCAGTGTAATGTCACTATTTTTAGCAACATTTTCCACAGGTTTATTGATCCTGCCTTGGAAATATTAGTTTATCTTTATCACTCAGCTATGTGTAGCAAATGTGAGCTTGAGTATTCTGTTCCTCATTGCTACAGTCTGCTTGACTTGTGCAAACTAGACTTAAAGTGAAGATAGAAAGGTGTGTGATAGAAACGTGTGTGATAGAAATATGGATCCTGTTTGACTTACACAAACTTCCTTAGCATGATATATAAGAGCTCTTCACTCTGTGTGGGTGCCTCACCCATTCTGCCACCCACCCCTTGCTTTCATTAATAGAGGCTTCAGCTTTTGAAAATACTTTAGTAATTCCTGTCGCACCATTTCACCATTTCCTACTTCTAAAAATGTATTCACAGTTTTTAAGAACACTTAGATCTTTTGTCTGCCAACCCAAAATCAAATCTCAAGACCTAGCCCAAATTCAGTGTCTTCATATACTATGTAAGCCAGGCTTACATTCCCTTAAGCCTACCTGCAGCATTTTAAAACTGCAATAAGGACAAACACATATATAGTACTACATTGAATGAGGCATTGAACTTGGCTCCTGACATATATTAACTCCTCTAATCCATACAACAATCACAAGAGATAAGCGGTCACATTTTCCAGAACATACAAATGAGGATATTGAGGCACAGTTAATTTACATAAACTACCCACAGTTATATGACTAGTCCAACATTATTTTTGCAAGATTTTATAACCAGGACGTATCTTAAATTTGAAGAAAATGGTGAATCTCATGTAATCTCATGCAAAATTCAGTTAAGATGTGTAAATGTAGATTTTTCTAGGGAGAAGATCTCTATCTTTACATCAGATTATTAAAATATTCTGTGTTCCATAAAAAGATTACAAGCTATACTAGAAAGTATTAAGTACTGTTCTCTGGTTATGTAAAAGTGTACTTTTTTCAAATTCTTTACACTGTGCATTAGGAACCCAGTGAATATTTTTGATTTGACATGGCATCTATCTTAACTGAGGAGAAGCACTGGGAGTGGTAAAAAGAGATGGCAAATAAATTAACCAAGTAGAAATAAATGAAATCATAGTTCATTCATTAATCAGTCCTGCTAAATTGTAATAATAAATGCAGAAATGTATAAGCATATGACAGTATTTATCTCAATGTAATAATAACATTGTATTTCTCAAAGGACACACCACACAAAAATATGTATTGTTACATCAAGATCAATATTTTAAGCTAGTAAATCATAACAATAGATTTGTTGTAACCTCAATCATCCTTTACCTTGTCATAATTAAAGGTTTTTTTCTACAATTCCCATAGAATACATATGATAATGAATATGTATTTGTTTTGAATTATAAAATGCATTTAAGTCTCTCCTGTAGAATTACTTGACCTTTTCTTCTGAGACTTATTTGTCCCTCTGTTGGCGTGCCTGCAATATAATTTAGGCACGTGAGGTCACCAGAGCTCTAATGATGCCACGTGCACACACACGTGCACACGTTCACACATACATCTCTAATGTCTAATGTCCAACTTATTTTAAAAGGCACATTTTATAACATCTTCTCTGGAATTCACTTGTTTATATACACATCAAAATGTGAACTCAAAAACCATACTTTTAACAAAATCACTTTAATTCTTTTCAAGTTGCTTCCATCGTTCATAAATATTCAAACTTAGCATTCTATGTTGACATGATTTTCTTCAATAAAGTAGATGAGAATAACATCATTTATTTTAGAAACTGTTGAACCTGATAACTTGACTGATGAAGAATGTCTAGAAATATGAAATGAATCATTTAAAACAACTGAGGCCCAGGTGTGACATCTTTGGAGGACAAGATTACAGTCCTGAGATGGCAATGAGAGTGGTTAATGTTTACAATTCTTCATGATATTGCAGGCTTGTCGTGAAAATAAATTGCTTGTAGGCCTCTGCCATTTTCTATTCCTGTCTCATCATGATAATAAGGTATCAGGTTTTTAACAGTCAATATATTGTGCAATGCAATTTCATATAAAGATGTGTAGAGTTCCAAAACATTCACTACCTATGTTTACTTGTAGATTCTACTTACACCCATATTTCTGTAGGTACTGCTTGCTGTGTCTAGTAATAAATAAAAATTAAACTATGATTCTGAAATGTGGATGGCTCATTGGAAATCAGGTAGTAACTTTCAATCTCACTTTCATCTCTAAGAGGTGAAATTTTTTTTTCTAAATTCAGGAGTGTCCAGAAGTTCATCCTATAACCACAAGAAATTCGTATAGTAGGGTGGGAAAAGGCAGTGTATTATCATACCATATTTTCGAAGGAACATGAATGTTTCTACTTGGTTAGGTCACTTTCTGTCTCATTATCACTTCCTAAAGCATTCCCATGCACAAAGCCCTAGGGTTCCTAGGACCTGGTCCTAATATGCAAAAGAATTTTCCAGTCAGCCTGAGTCAGGTTGTTTCTCATAAGTGCTGAAATTACCATTTTATTAAGAGAACTCAGTTTGAATAGAGCACACTAGTATTTCTTAAGCAAGAATAAGAAGCTGTGGTGAAAAATTTTAAGAACTATTATAAAAATTTAAAAAAAAAGATGAATTTACCTTTCAGTATATTCTGGGACTAGAGCACTGTCAAAAACTGAGTAAAAATCCAAAAAATTATAAACATTTTAAAAGCTCTTTGGAATCACAGGAATAAATAAATGCCAGAGAAGTTTGTAAGAGCTAAGTATTCTGTACATTCTCTTTTATAAAACTTTTCATCTAATGATTTAGTTAATTCTGTCCTGTATTATATTATTAACTTTTTGAGAATAGAAATCCTATCTGTACTGCTTGGCTACAGCTCCAGCCCCTGACACTACGTTCAACACGTGATGAGTACTGAAGTGTTTGCTAAATGAATGAATATGTATTCTTAAAGTCCAGTATATAAAACTGAGTGAGACTACAAGAATGTTAATAGGCTGTAAAAGTAAATATGATGTCAGTATTATGGTTTCAAATGTTGAGGTAACCAGAGAAGAAAATAGGATAGTATTCTGACAGTTTGAAAATATGAATACAATATAATATTAAAAAGTAGAAAAATTAGCCGGGAGTGGTGGCGGGCACCTATAGACCCAGCTACTCCAGAGGCTGAGGCAGGAGAATGGTGTGAACCCAGGCTGCAGAGCTTGCAGTGAGCCGAGATCAGGCCACTGCACTCCAGCCTAGGCGACAGAGCAAGACTTAGTCTCAAAAAAAAAAAAAAAGTAGAAAAATCTCAATGTGCCATTTGAGATCCCTACATTATAGTTCCAATATCTTCCCATCCTTAACTGTTATAAAAACTCTTTAAACCTTGCTGCTCTATTCTTACTCCAAATTTCTTTTATTACCACTGAATCTTGGTTCATTATGTCAGAAAAATAAAAATGTTTTTTTCTCTTACAGTGAACACTCAACATGACACAGAACACTTCCGGTCACCAATATGTCTGGGGAGATACCCGCAGTGTACACTCTCAGTTCGCATAATTCAATTCACTTCTGACACTCTCTACCAGATGCTAGTGTTAGAACATTATAAAAGAATGTGATCATTTAAGATTAATGGTTATGAAAACTGCTATAGAAAAGATAGCATGTAATCTAGACCTTGAAGATTTGATGGCATTAGGTAGGTATACATTTAGAAGAGAGAAACAATTGCAGACAAAAATGATTGCAAGACATCAGTAAATCCATATAATATGTCCATCCCAACTAATATCTTTATTCATTGTAGGCATTGATAACAGGACTCTAATGTTCTATGATGTATGTTTGCCTTATTTTGTTGTTGATGTTATCAGTTATTACAACTGATACCACCGAAATACAAAAGATTATTCAAAGCTACTATGAACACCTTTAAATGCACAAACTAGATAACCTTGATGAGATGGATAAATTTCTGGAAATATACAACCCTCCTGGATTAAATCAAGAAGAAATAGAAACTCTGAATAGACCGATGACAAATAGCAAGATTGAAGCAGCAATAAAAATATTGCCAAAAAAAAAAAAAAAAAAAAATTCCAAGACCAGATAGATGCACAGCTGAGTTCTATAAGACATTTAAAGAATTGGCACCAATCCTACTAAAACTATTCCAAAAGATAAAGAGGTAATCCTTCCTAAATCATTCTATGAAGCCAGTATCACCCTAATACCAAAACCAGGAAAGGACATAATAAAAAAAGAAAATTACAGACCAATATTATTGATGAATATAGATGCAAAAATCCTCAACAAAATACTAGCTAACTGAATCAAAGCATATCAAAAAAAAAAAAAATACATCATGATCAAGTGGGTTTCATAGCAGGGAAGCAGGCATGGTTTAACATATGCAAGTCAATAAATGTGAAATACCACATAAACAGAATTAAAAACAAAAATCATATGATCACTCTATAGATGCAGAAAAAGCATTTGACAAAATCCAGCATCACCTTATCATAAAAAATCTCTCAGCAAAATTGACATAGAAGGGATATACCTCAAGATAATAAAAGCCATCTATGACAAACCCACAACCAACACTGTACTGAATGGAAAAATGTTGAAAGCATTCCCCCTTGAGAACAAGACAAGGATGATTACTTTCACCACTTCTATTTAGAATAGTACTGGAAGTCTTAGCCAGAGATATCAGATGAGAAAATAAATAAAGGGCATCCAAATTGGAAAACAGGAAGTCAAAATGTTGCTGTTCACCAACGATATGATCAATATACCTAGAAAACCCTAATGACTCACTCAAAAAGCTCTTAGATCTGATAAATGAATTCAGTAAAGTTTCAGGACACAAAATTAATCTGCACAAATCAGTAGCACTGCTATGCACCAACAGCAACCAAGCTGAGAATCAAGTCAACAACTCAATCCCTTTTACGAATGAAAAACCTTATACTTAACCAAGGAGGTGAAAGATCTCTAACAGGAAAACTACAAACACTGCTGAAAGAAATCATAGATGACACAAACAAATGGAAACACATCCCATGCTCATGGATTGGTAGAATCAACATTGTGAAAATGATCATACTGCCAAAAGCAATCTACAGCTTCAAAGCAATTCCCATTAAAATACCATCATCATTCTTCATGAACTAGAAAAAAAAATCCAAAAATTCATATGGAACAAAAAAAGAGCTTGCATAGTCAAAGAAGTACTAAGTGAAGAGAAAAATTCTGAAGGCATTATATTACCCAAATTCAAACCATACTACAAGTCTGTAGTTACCAAAACAGTGTGGTACTGATATAAAAATAGGCACATAGGCCAATGTAACAGAATGGAGAACCCAGAAATAAAGCCAAATATTTACAACCAACTGATCTTTGACAAAGCATACGAAAACATAAAATGGGGAAAGGACACACTTTTCTACAAATAATTGCCACATGAAGAAGAAAAAAACTGTGTCTTCATCTCACCTTATACTAAAATCAACTCAAGATGAATCAACGACTTTAAGACCTGAAATCATAAAAATTCTAGAAGATAGCATCAGAAAAACTCTTCTAGAGATTGGCTTAGGCAAAAAAAAATTCATGACCAAAAACCTAAAAGCAAATGCAATAAAAGCAAAAATAAATAAATAGGACCTAATTAAACTAAAATTGTCTTGACAGCAAAAGAAACAATCAGCAGAGCAAACAGACAAGCCACAGAGTGGTAGAAAATATTTGCAAACTATGGGTCTGACAAGAGTCTACAATGAACACAAAAAAATCAGAAAAAAAAAAAGTCCTATCAAAAAGTAGGCAAAGAATATATGAATAGAAAATCCTCAAAAGAAGATATATAAGTGGCTAACAAACATATGAAAAAATGTTCAACGTCATCATCAGGGAAATGCAAATTTAAACCGCAATGAGATACTACCTTATTCCTGTAAGAATGGCCGTAACTTAAAAATAAAAATAGATGTTGGCATGGATGTGGTAAAAGAGAACACGTTTACACTGCTGGTGGAAATGTAAACTAGTACAGTCACTATGGAAAACAGTATGGAGATTTCCTAAAGAACTAAAGGTAGAACTACCATTCAATCCAGCAATCCCACTACTGGGTATCTACCCAAAGTAAAAATCATTATAGGAGAAGGACACTTGCACATGCATGTTTATAGCAGCACAATTTGCAATTGCAAAAATATGGAACCAGAGATCACAGCTCTGACTCAGAAGGACAGAGCAGTGTGTGGAGGCTTGCATCACGAATTTTTGCTCCAGAACGACTGAAGGAATAAATCAGGAAACCTGAGAGGACCCACAGATCCCCTGAAGGAAGTAGATTGCTCCTGCAGGAGCTGAGAGATACCCCAAATACTGTGAGTGCCCAAACTGAGACAGTGGGAAAGGAAGATCGTCCACCCCCAAATGAAACTGAAGAAACTGAAGGCCTAGATTATGGGAGAAGATTTTGACCTTACCTGGAGCTGAGTCAATTTAGAGAGCCGAGTGAAATACAGGGGTAAAGGATGCAGAGGGAAAAGCCCTGGGAACTCGCTGAGTCTCCTAGCAAGCCGTTTTTGCCTGGCCTCACAGGGGTCCCTCTGGAGGGTGGCCAGAGGCACTGGGAAAAGGCCACAGGGAGAAGGAAATCTCCAGCTGAACTGTGTAACGATTTGAACTGATCAAGAAGTCTCCTGGCCAGAACTCAGGGCAGAGCATGAATCCAGTGTGCAGACTCCATGGGCAGGAGAAGGAAAGCCATATTTGCTTTCACAGCTGGGAGATGGGTAGCCTGATTCAAGTTCTCAGCCCTGCTTGCCCACGGCCTGGAAACAGACTTAGTGTTGTTGGGGGTGGGGGCTGTGGGAGTAAGACTGGCTCTTCAGATTGCATGGGAACTGGGTGAGGCCTGTGACTGCCAGCTTTCCCCCACTTCCCTGACAACCTACATGACACAGTAAAGAGTCATAATCCTCCAAGGATCATAACTCCATTGACCTGGGAATTTCATCCCCATCCCCCACAGCAGCCACAGCAAGACTTAACTAAAAAGAGTCTGAGCTCAGACACACCTAGCCCTGCCTACACCCTTCCCCTACCCACCCTGATAACTGAAGACAAAGGGCATATACTCTTGGGAGCTCTAGGGCCCTGCCCACCTCCTGTTCCTCCCCATACTACTACAGCTAATGCTTTCTGGAAATCACCACCTCCTGACAGGAGGCCAGCCAGCACAAAAATAGTGCATTACTGGCAGATCACGAGGTCAGGAGATCGAGACCATCCTGGCTGACACGGTGAAACCCCGTCTCTACTAAAAAATATGAAAACTTAGCCGGGCGAGGTGGCGGGCGCCTGTAGTCCCAGCTACTCGGGAGGCTGAGGCAGGAGAATGGCGTAAACCCGGGAGGTGGAGCTTGCAGTGAGCTGAGATCCGGCCACTGCACTCCAGCCTGGGTGACAGAGCGAGACTCCGTCTCAAAAAAAAAAAAAAAAAAAAAAAAAAAACCAACAAAGCTAAGAACCTTCACAGAGTCCATTTCATCCCCTTGCCACCTCCACTGGAACAGGTGCTGGTATCCATGACTGAGATACCCATAGATGGTTCACATCACAAGACTCTGTTCAGACATCTCCTAGTACCAGCCTGGAACCTGGTAGACTTGCTGGGTGGCTAGATCCAGAAGAGAGATAACAATCACTACAACTCAGCTTTCAGGAAGCCACATCCATAGGAAAATGGGGAGAGTACTGCATTAAGGGAAAACCCCATGGGACAAAAGAATCTGAACAACAGCCTTTAGCCCTAGACCTTCCCTCCAACAGAGCCTACCCAAATGAGAAAGAACCAGAAACCAACTCTGATAGTATGACGAAGCAAGGTTCTTTAGTACGTCCAAAAGATCAAAGTAACTTCACCAGCAATGCACCCAAACCAAGAAGAAAACCCTGATTTACCTGAAAATTAATTAAGAAGGTTAGTTATTAAGCTAACCAGGGAGGCATTGGAGAAAGGAAAAGCCCAACTAAGGAAATACTGTGTGTGTGTGTGTGTGTGTGTGTATATATATACAAAAAGTAAAAGAAAGGAGGAGCGTGTTGGCTCTTGCCTGTAATCCCATCGTTGTGGGAGGCCAAAGCAGGCAGATGACCTGAGGTTGGGAGTTCGAGACCAGCCTGGCCAACATGGTGAAACTCCATCTCTACTAAAAATACAAAAATTAGCCAGCCATGGTGGCATACATCTAATTCCAACTACTCGGGAGGCTGAGGCATAAGAATCACTTGAACCTAGGAGTCAGAGGTTGCAGTGAGCCAAGATCACACCACTGCACTCCAGCCTGGGTAACAGAGTGAGACTCTGTCTCAAAAAAAAAAAAAAAAAAAAAGGGAAGAGAGATATATTCAAAGACATAGATAGCATTTTAAAAAGTCAAAACTTTGCAAAATGCTCTGGAAAGTCTTAGCAATAGAACGGAAGAAGTGGAAGAAAAAAATTCAGAGCTTGAAGGCAAGGTCTTCAAACTATCCCAATCCGACAAAGATAAAGAAAAAAGAATAAGAAAATATGAACAAAACCTCCAAGAAATCTGAAATTATGTCAAACAACCAAACCTAAGAATAATCAGTGTTCCTGAGGAAGAAGAGAAATTTTAAAGTTTGGAAAACATACTTGGGGAAATTATCGAGGAAAACTTCCCTAGCCTTGCTAGTGACCTAGGCATCCAAATACAAGAAGCAGAAAGAACACCTGAGAAATTCATCGCCAAAAGATCATTGCCTAGGCACATTGTCATCAGGTTATCTGAAGTTAGGACAAAGGAAAGACTCTTAACATCTGTGAGACAAAAGCACCAAGTAATCTATAAAGGAAAATTTATCAGATTAATAGCAGATTTTTCAACAGAAACCCTATAAGCTAGAAGGGATTGGAGCCCTATATTCAACCTCCCCAAACAAAATAATTATCAGGCAAGGATTTTGTATTAGTGAAACTAAGCTTTATATATGAAAGAAAGATATAGTCTCTTTCAGACAAAATAATGTTTAGAGAATTCAATACTACCAAGGCACCACTACAAGAACTGCTAAAAGGGGCTTTAAATCTTGAATTTTTTTTTTAATACCTTAAGTTCTCGGATACATGTTCACAACATGCAGGTTTGTTATATATGTATACATGTGCCATGTTGGTGTGCTGCACCCATTAACTCGTCATTTGCATTAGATATATCTCCTAATGCTATCCCTCCCCCCTCCCCTCACCCCACGGCAGGCTCCGGTGTGTGATGTTCCCCACCCTTTGTCCAAGTGTTCTCATTGTTCAATTCCCACCTATGAGTGAGAAAATGCAATGTTTGGTTTTCTGTTCTTGAGATAGTTTGGTCAGAATGATGGTTTCCAGTTTCATCCATGTCCCTACAAGTGACATGAACTCATCCTTTTTTATGGCTGCATAGTATTGCAAGGTGTATATGTGCCACATTTTCTTAATCCAGTCTATCATTTGTGTTGCTTGCAAGTCTTTGCTATTGTGAATAGTGCCACAGTAAACATATGTGTGCATGTGTGTTTATAGCAGCATGATTTATAATCCTTTGGGTATATACCCAGTAATGGGATGGCTGGGTCAAATGGTATTTCTAGTTCTAGATCCTTGAGGAACCACCACACTGTCTTCCACAATGGTTGAACTAGTTTACAGTCCCACCAACAGTGTAAAAGTGTTCCTATTTCTCCACATCCTCTCCAGCACCTGTTGTTTCCTGACTTTTTAATGATCACCATTTTAACTGGTGTGAGATGGTGTCTCACGGTGGTTTTGATTTGCAATTCTCTGATGGTGAGTGATGATGAGCATTTTTTCATGTGTCTGTTGGCTGCACAAATGTCTTCTTTTGAGAAGTGTCTGTTCATATCCCTCGCCCACTTTTTGATGGAGTTGTTTGTTTTTTTCTTGTAAGTTTGTTTGAGTTCTTTGTAGATTCTGGATATTAGCCCTTTGTTATATGGGTAGATTGTAAAAATTTTCTCCCATTCTGTAGGTTGCCTGTTCACTCTGATGGTAGTTTCTTTTGCTGTGCAGAAGCTCTTTAGTTTAATTAGATTTCATTTGTCAGTTTTGACTTTTGTTGCCACTGCTTTTGGTGTTTTAGACATGAAATCCTTGCCCATTCCTATGTCCTGAATGATATTGCCTAGGTTTTCTTCTAGAGTTTTTATGGTTTTAGGCCTAACATTTAAGTCTTCAATCCATCTTGAATTATTTTTTGTGTAATGTGTAAGGAAAGGATCCAGTTTTAGCTTTCTATATAGAGCTAGCTAGTTTTCCCAGCACATTTATTAAATAGGGAGTCCTTTCCCCATTTCTTGTTTTTGTCAGGTTTGTCAAAGATCAGATGGTTGTAGATGTGTGCTATCATTGCTGAGGGCTCCGTTCTGTTCCATTGGTCTATATCTCTGTTTTCTTACCAGTACCATGCTGTTTTGGTTACTGTAGCCTTGGAGTATAGTTTGAAGTCAGGTAGTGAGATGCCTCCAGCTTTGTTCTTTTGGCCTAGGATTGTCTTGGCAATGCAGGCTCTTTTTTGGTTCCATATGAACTTTAAAGTAGTTTTTTTCCAATTTTGTGAAGAAAGTCATAGTAGCTTGATGAGGATGGCACAGAATCTATAAATTACTGGAGGCAGTATGGCCGTTTTCATGATATTGATTCTTCCTATCCATGAGTATGGAATGTTTGTATCCATTTGTTTGTATCCTCTTTTATTTCATTGAGTATTGGTTTGCAGTTCTCCTTGAAGAGGTCCTTCACATCCCTTGTAAGTTGGATTCCTAGGTATTTTATTCTCTTTGAAGCAATTGTGAATAGGAGTTCACTCATGATTTGGCTCTCTGTTTGTCTATTATTGGTGTATAGGAGTGCTTGTGATTTTTGCACATTGATTTTGTATCCTGAGACTTTGCTGAAGTTTCTTATCAGCTTAAGGAGATTTTGAGCTGAGATGACGTGGTTTTCTAAATATACAATCATGTCTTCTGCAAACAGAGTCAATTTGACTTCCTCATTTCCTAATTGAATACCCTTTATTTCTTTCTCCTTCCTGATTGTCCTGGCCAGAACTTCCAACACTATGTTGAATAGGAGTGGTGAGAGAGGGTATCCTTGTCTTGTGCCAGTTTTCAAAGGGAATGCTGCCAGTTTTTGCCCATATTGTATGATATTGGCTGTGGATTTGTCATAAATAGCTTTTATTATTTTGACATACGTACCGGCAATACCTAGTTTATTGAGAGTTTTTAGCATGAAGGTCTGCTGGATTTTGTCAAAGGCCTTTTCTGCATCTATTGAGATAATCATGTGATTTTTGTCTTTTGTTCTGTTTATATGATGGATTACGTTTATTAATTTGCATATGTTGAACCAGCCTTGCATCCCAGGGATGAAGCCAACTTGATCATGGTGGATAAGCTTTTCGATGTGCTGCTGGATTCGGTTTACCTGTATTTTATTGAGGATTTTTGCATTAATGTTCATCAGGGATATTGGTCTAAAATTCTCTTTTTTTGTTGTGTCTCCGCCAGGCTTTGGTATCAGGATGATGCTGGCCTTGTGAAATGAGTTAGGGAGTATTCCATCTTTTTCTATAGATTGGAATAGTTTCAGAAGGAATGGTACCAGCTCCTCTTTGTACCTCTGGTAGAATTGGGCTGTGAATTTGTCTGGTCCTGGACTCTTTTTGGTTGGTAGGCTATTAATTATTGCCTCAATTTCAGAGCCTGTTATTGGTCTATTCAGGGATTCAACTTCTTCCTGATTTAGTCTTGGAAGGGTGTATGTGTACAGGAGTTTATCCATTTCTTCTAGATTTTCTAGTTTATTAGCATACAGGTGTTTATAGTATTCTCTGATGGTAGTTTGTATTTCTGTGGGATTGGTGGTTATATCCCCTTTATCATTTGTTATTGCATCTATTTGATTCTTCTCTCTTTTCTTCTTTATTAGTCTTGTTAGTGGTCTATCAATTTTGTTGATCTTTTCAAAAAACCAGCTCCTGGATTCATTGATTTTTTGAAGGGCTTTTTATGTCTCTATCTCCTTCAGTTCTGCTCTGATCTCATTATTTCTTGCCTTCTGCTAGCTTTTGAATGTGTTTGCTCTTGCTTCTTTAGTTCTTTTAATTGTGATGTTAGGGTGTCAATTTTAGAACTTTAGAACTTTACAACTTTAGAACTCCTGCTGTCTCTTGTGGGCATTCAGTGCAATAAATTTCCCTCTACACATTACTTTAAATGTGTCCCAGAGACTCTGGTATGCTGTGTCTTTGTTCTCATTGGTTTCAAAGAACATCTTTATTTCTGCCTTCATTTCGTTATGTACCCAGTAGTCATTTAGGAGCAGGTTGTTCAGTTTCCATGTAGTTGAGTGGTTTTGAGTGAGTTTCTTAATCCTGAGTTCTAGTTTGATTGCACTGTGGTCTGAGAGACAGTTTGTTATTATTTCTGTTGTTTTACATTTGTGAGGAGTGCTTTACTTCCAACTATGTGGTCAATTTTGGAATAAGTGTGATGTGGTGCTTAGAAGAATGTATATTCTGTTGATTTGGGGAGGAGAGTTCTGTAGATGTCTATTAGGTCCACTTGGTGCAGACATGAGTTCAATTCCTGGATATCCTTTTAAACTTTCTGTCTCATTGATCTGTCTAATGTTGACAGTGGGGTGTTAAAGTCTCCCATTATTATTGTGTGGGCATCTAAGTCTCTAAGTCTCTTTGTAGGTCTCTAAGGACTTGTTTTATGAATCTGGGTGTTCCTGTATTAGGTGCATATATATTTAGGATAGTTAGCTCTTCTTGTTGAATTGATCCCTTTACCATTATGTAATGGCCTTCTTTGTCTCTTTTGATCTTTGTTGGTTTAGAGTCTGTCTTATCAGAGACTAGGATTGCAACACCTGCTTTTTTTGTTTTCCATTTGCATGGTAGATTTTCTTCCATCACTTTATTTTGAGCCTATGTGTGTCTCTGCACGTGAGATGGGTCTTATGAATACAGCACACTGATGGGTCTTGACTCTTTATCCAATTTGACAGTCTGTGTCTTTTAATGGAGCATTTAGCCCATTTATATTTAAGGTTAATATTGTTATGTGTGAATTTTATCCTGTCTTTATGATGTGAGCTGGTTATTTTGCTCATTAGTTGATGCAGTTTCTTCCTAGCATCAATGGTCTTTACAATTTGGCATGTTTTTGCAGTGACTGGTACCAGTTGTTCCTTTCCATGTTTAGTGCTTCCTTAGAAAGCTCTTGTAAGGTAGGCCTGGTGGTGACAAATTCTCTCAGCGTTTGCTTGTCTTTAAAGGATTTTATTTCTCTTTCACTTATGAAGCTTAGTTTGGCTGGATATGAAATTCAGGGTTGAAAATTGTTTTCTTTGAGAATGTTGAATATTGGCCCCCACTCTCTACTGGCTTGTAGAGTTTGTGCCAAGAGATCCTCTGTTAGTCTGATGGGCTTCCCTTTGTGGGTAACCCGACCTTTCTCTCTGACTGCCCTTAACATTTTTTCCTTCATTTCAACTTTGGTGAATCTGACAGTTATGTGTATTGGGTTGCTCCTCTCGAGGTGCATCTTTGTGGCATTCTCTGTATTTCCTGAATTTGAATGTTGGCCTTCCTTACTAGATTGGGGAAGTTCTCCTTGATAATATCCTTAAGAGTGTTTTCCAGTTTGGTTCCATTCTCCCTATCACTTTCAGGTACAGCAATCAGACGTAAATTTTGTCTTTTCACATAATTCCATATTTCTTGGAGGCTTTCTTCATTTCTCTTTACTCTTTTTTCTCTAAACTTCTCTTCTCACTTCATTTCATTCATTTGATCTTCAATCACTGATACCCTTTCTTCCACTTGATCAAATCGGCTACAGAAGCTTGTGCATGCATCACGTAGTTCTTGTGCCATGGTTTTCAGCTCCATCAGGTCATGTAAGTTCTTCTCTATGCTGTTTATTCTAGTTAGCCATTCCTTTAATCTTTTTTCAAGGTTTTTAGCTTCTTTGTGATGGAGTCAAACATCCTCCTTTAGCTCGGAGATGTTTGTTATTACCAACTTTCTGAAGCCTATTTCTGTCAACTTGTCAACGTCATTCTCCATCCAGTTTTTTTCCATTGCTGGTGAGGAGCTGCATTCCTTTGGAGGAGAAGAGGCACTCTGATTTTTAGAATTTTCAACTTTTCTCTCTGGTTTCTCCCCATCTTTGTGGTTTTATCTACCTTTGGTCTTTGATGATGGTGACATACAGATGGGATTTTGGTGTGGATGTACTTTCTGTTTGTTAGTTTTCCTTCTGACAGTCAGGATCCTCAGTTGCTGGTTGTTGGAGTTTGCTGGAGGTCCACTCCAGACCCTGTTTGCCTGGGTATCACCAGCAGAGGCTGCAGAACAGCAAATATTGCAGAACAGCAAATGTTGTTGCCTAATCCTTCCTCTGGAAGCTTTGTCTCAGAGGGTCAACTGGCTGTATGAGGTGTCAGTCGGCCCCTACTGGGAAGTGTTTCCAAGTTAGGCTACTTGGGGGTCAGGGATCCACTTGAGGAGGCAGTCTGTTCGTTCTCAGATCTCAAACTCTGTGCTGGGAGAATCACTATGCTCTTCAAAACTGTCAGACAGGGACATTTAAGTCTTCAGAAGATTTTGCTGCCTTTTGTTCAGCTATGCCTTGCCCCCAGAGATGGAGTCTACAGGGGCAGGCACACCTCCTCGAGCTGTGGTGGGCTCCACCTAGTTCGAGCTTCCTGGCCACTTTGTTTGCCTACTCAAGCCTCAGCCATGGTGGATGCCCCTTTCCCAGCCTCACTGCTGCCTTACAGTTCAATCTCAGACTGCTGTGCTAGCAGTGAGCAAGGCTCTGTGGGCGCAGGACCCTCCAAACCAAGCACGTGATATAATCTTCTGGTATGCCATTTGCTAGAACCATTGGAAAAGCTATACTCCAGGTATAGTATTAGGGTGAGAGTGTCCTGATTTTCCAGGTACTGTCTGTCACAGCTTCCCTTGGCTAGGAAAGGGAATTCCCCGACCCCTTGTGCTTCCTGGGTGAGGCAATGCCCTGCCCTGCTTTGAGTCATGCTCCATGGGCTGCACCCACTGTCCAACAAGCCCTGGTGAGATGAACTCGGTACCTCAGCTGGAAATGCAGAAGTCACCCATCTTCTGCATCTCACACGCTGGGATCTGTAGACTGGAGCTGTTCCTATTCAGCCATTTTGGAACCGCCTCCCAAACAAATCTTGACACACATCAAAACAGAATCTCTTTAAAGCATAAATCTCACAAGACCTATAAAACAAAAGTACAATTTAAAAAACAAAAACAATAAACAAAAACCAAGGTATACAGTCAACAAATAACACAAATAAATGGAATGGTACCTCACATCACACTACTAACAGTGAATGTAAATGGCCTAAATACTCCACTTAAAAGGTACAGGATTGAAGAATGGGTAAGAATTCACCAATTTGAAGGCACCAATTCACCTGCTGCCTTCAAAAGAATCACTTAACACATAAAGACTCTCACCAACTTAAGGTAAAGGGGTGGAAGAAGACATTTCAGGCAAATGGAGAGCAAGAGCAAGCAGGAGTAGCTACTATATCAGAAAAAACAAACTTTAAAGCAACAGAAATTTAAAAAGAAAAAGAGGGACATCATATAATGGTAAAAGGCCTTGTCTAACAGGAAAATATCACAATACTAAACATATATGCACCTAACACTAGAGCTCACAAATATATAAAACAATTATAATAGACCTAAGAAATGAGATAGACAGCAACACAACAATAGTGGGGGACTTCAGTACCCCACTGACAGCACTAGTCAGGTCATCAAGGCAGAAAGTCAACAAAGAAATGATGGATTTAAACTGTACCCTGGAACAAATGGACTTAACAGTTATATACAGAAAATTCCACCCAACAACCACAGAATATACATTCTATTTAACAGCACATGGAACTTTCTCCAAGATAGATCATATGATAGGCCACAAAATGAGCCTCAAGTAATTTCAGAAAATTGAAATTATACCAAGCACTCTCTCAGACCACAGTGGAATAAACTGGAAATCAACTCCCAAGGGAACCTTCAAAACCATGCATATACATGGAAATTAAAAAAAACTTCTTCTGAATGATCATTGGGTCAAAAATGAAATCAAGATGAAAACTTAAAAATTCTTCGAAAGGAACAAAAATAGTGACACAACCTGTCAAAACCTCTGGTGTGAGAAGACATTTTAAATGATCCATTTTCAAGGCATAATCAATCTAAGTACTGGCAGTCAGCGTGCAGATGTAACAAACTGCATGGCTCATGCACCTAGAAGCTCACAATAAGCAAACAGAATGTAGAGGAGGAGTCAGTCCATAAAAGGAAAGAAAGTTTTGTTATTGCAGAATCAAAACTTAAGTGGGGATGGGGACTGGAGTATAACCTTATAAGGGGAATAATGAAACTTAGGTAATGTTTGAGAAAATTGTAACCCTATAATACTCAACCAATGGGGAACTCAAAGAGGAACTTGTGTAGCTAGGAGACAAATTACCTGCTGTAACTGCGCTGGGTGTGCCTGCCTACCAGACACTCAATCTTGGAAGACTGCCATTAAAAGTCTCACTTCCACTGTTCTTCACGTCTCTGAGTCTATTCTTTGGGTTTGGATGGGTGAATTTGTGTTTCTCACAAACCTGGGGGCCTTTCTGGGATCTCTACACTTGCATGGAGTGGGACTTCCGCTGAGGGAGGTGATGTGTCCCACCCGATTTAGGTGGCCCACTCTGTCCAGGTGTCCCAGCTCCCGACAGAGGCCATAGACAAACCGGAGACTGTTATTCAGGAGGCAATAGAGGCAATATAGGAAGAAAAGCAGGCACTGCAGCAACCAGGCAACCTTGTGCATGAACCAAGGTGGGAAAAGTAAACTATAAGTACTTCCTTGGTGGTTGGACATTTTCAGATGTCGAGTGTGTGTGATTGAGATGTATCCTAGATACGAAGCAAGTGCAGAGTCCCAATCTGCGGTTTCATCCTCCCTTGAGGGAAATGGCCAAAGACAGACGAAGAGATTCCTCTAGTAGCTGGAAACCTCCAGTAGCGAGGGTTGAGTGTATGGGAAAAAACTCACACACAGAGACTGACCAGAAATGAGAAACAGAAATTCTAGGCCTAGAGGACAAAGGAAAGAGGGAAGCAAAGACACTCCCTCTAACATTCCCCCTGATAGTTCTTTGGGGAGAATGCTGCAGGTTTAGAGAGACAACCCTTGAACCAGGGACAAGACAAAGGAAAAGATGATAAACTATTGCTGTTTTATCTGGCCCAAAGACCCCATTCGTAAGCCTTCAGTCTTTTGGCCTACGTTTGGTTCAGATGAGGATTTGGTGTGCCAAGCTTTAATTCTCTATGTGAATGATAAAACCCCATCCTCACAAGAAGAGATATGTTATGCTCTCTGCTGAATCAAGGAATTTTCCCCACCATGTTCCCTCTCAAAGAGGAAGAAGAAAAAGAGCCTAGTAAAAAGCCCTTTCCCAGTGAAAAGCCGTGGGGTCCCTCTGTACATGTCACCAAATAGGGGACAGGAAGACCAAGAATCAAGAGACAGCAGGAGGGCTAGAGGAAGAAAGACCTGGGCACCATGGGGGAGCCAAACTAGCTGTTCCTTTAAATCCTTATCCAAATTTAAGAAAATAATTCCAACGGTGTAAGAGGGATACTGAGAGCTTCGCTATGAATAGCCACAATAAAAAAATCAAAAATAATAGATGTTGGCAGCCATGTGGTAAAAACGAAACACTTCTACACTGCTGGTGGGAATGTGAACTTGTACAACCACTATGGAAAACAGTGTGGAGATTCTTTAAAGAACTAAAAGTAGAACTACCATTTGATCCAGCAATCCCACTACTGGATATCTACACAGAGAAAAGAAATCATTATATGAAAAAGATCCTGCACATGAATGTTTATAACAGCACAATTTGCAATTGCAAAAACATGGCACCAGCCCAAATGCCCATCAATCAATGAGTGGATAAAAAATTGTGGTGTATATATACCACGTATTATATAATGGGGTGTGTATATATATTATATAAATATATATAATATATAGTTATATAATATATAAATATATAAAAATAATATATAATACATAACATATAGTATATAATATATTATATTATATATAATAGATATATAATATATTATATTATATATAATAGATATATAATATATTATATTATATATAATAGATATATAATATATAATAGAAATATTATATCTTTCTATATATAAAATATAAAAAATATAATGTATTGTATATATAATAATATATAGTATATTACATATACTATATATTATATTATATATAATAGATATATATTTGTCTATGGCCTCTGTCGGGAGCTGGGACACCTGGACAGAGTGGGCCACCTAAATTGGGTGGGACACGTCGCCTCCCTCAGGGGAAGTCCCATTCCCTGCAGGTGCAGAGATCCCAGAAAGGCCCCCAGATTTATGAGAAACACACATTCACCCATCCAAACCCAAAATATATATATATTATATATTATATATTATATATTATATATTATATATTATATATGATTTCTGAGATGTTCCAAAATCTCAGAAATCACCACTAAGGAACTTATCTGTGTAACCAAAAAACACTTGTCCCCCCAAAATATATATTGATTATATATTATATATAATATATTATAAGATATATATTATATGATATTATTATAATATTATTTTCAAACATGACTTTTTTATATATCTATATATAATAGAACACTACTCAGCAATAAATAGGAATAAATTAATGTCAGTTGCAGCTACCTGGATGAGATTGGAGACTACTATTCTAAGTGAAGTAACCCAAGAATGGAAAACCAAATATCAAATGTTCTCACTCATAACTGAGAGCTAAGCTATGAGGATGGAAAGGCATAAGAATGACACAATGGACTTTGGGGACTCAGGGGGAAAGGGTGAGAAAGGGGTGAGGGATAAAAGACTACAAATAGGGTGCAGTGTATACTGCTTGGGTGATGGGTGCACCAAAATCTCAGAAATCACCACTAAAGAACTTACTCATGTAAGCAAACACTACCTGTTCCCCAATAACCTATGGAATTAATATATATATACACACACACAGAACCATATATCTATGGAATTAATATATATATGGAACCATATATATATGAACCATATATATGAACTATATATATATGGAACCAGTTTGTATATATAACGTATATATATATGGAACCAGTTTGTATATATAACTATATATATATATGTGTATATATATAGTTTTTATATATAAACTATAGTATATATATGGAACCAGTTTATATATATAACTATATATATATAAAACCAAATCTAAATGCCCCGCAACCAACAAGTGGATTTAAAAAAATGTGATATATATAGACCATGGAATACTACTCAGCCATAAAAAAGAACAAAATAATGGCATTTGCAGCAACCTGGATGGAGCTGGAGGCCGCTATTCTAAGTGAGTAATTCAGGAATGGAAAACCAAATATTGTATGTTCTCACTTATAGGTGACAGCTAAGCTATGAGGATGCAAAACATAAGAATGAGATAATGGACCCTGGGGACTTGAAGGAAAGGGTGGGAGGAGAATAAGGAATGAAAGACTATACATTGGGTACAGTATACACTGCTCAAGTGAGAGATGGTCCAAAATCTCAGAAATCACCACTAAGGAACTTATCTGTGTAACCAAAAACCACGTGTCTCCCAAAAATGATTGAAATAAAAAATAAATTTTAAAAATATATATGATATATGTGAATAAATTGCACAGTAATTCCATCACTTTAAAACTCAGATATGTTTAACTTAATTCTTCACATTGTGAAAAAACTTCCTTATCTGAAATTTTTGCTGTTGATACGACTGGTTTCTTTCTATATTCACAAAAATAGTTCTTAGTGGAATATTACTATGAATATACTTCATGCAAAATTAATTTTCAAGTAATCAGAATGCAATACACATGCTTCATGTTTTATTCTTAATTCTTCTTAATATTAGTCTAATTTTCAGGCTCGGGATTGAGATATCCTTGCATGTATGCACCATCTTTGACCTGACAATCTCATATTTACCCTAAGCTTAGCTTAAGCTTCACCTCTTCTGGGACATCTTCTATAATCGCTTCATTCCTTGGCCCCAGAGGAAGGTCAGAACCTTTCCTCTTCATATCTTCACAACTTCTTCTAATTCTTCTAGTTGCTTTTATTAGAGCTTTCATCACTTGCATTGTACTTGCTTGTTTACATGTGTATCTACATGACAAGTTGGATCTCTTTAGGAAAATTATGCTTTCTTTTACTCATCTTTTTATCTTCAGTATCTGGCACTAAATAAAGAATGAATAGAATATGTAAATAAACAGAACACTGATGCACTAAGTACCAGCAGAATTTGCAGTGTGTAATGACTGAGAACAACCTAAGGTTTAACAGATCCAGATTGAAAATTGCTGCTGACACTTGATAACTTTGATGTCTCTAAACCCCAAATACATCTTTGGGAAATGGAAATATTACATTTGTGAGACAGCTTTTACAAAAGGTTGTGAAAATTAGGAAATGAACAAAAATCTAAATAAACACTATGTCAAGCACATAGTATGCTATATAGAGAGGATTTGGTGGGTTTTGTTGGTGGTGGTGTTGTTGTTGTTTTGCGATTGTTATTCTATCCTTAGACATAACTGAGGCTGAGATATGAAATCCCTCAATCAATACTTATGATATTTCTACTAGGTCTCATAGGTGAGAGTCATGTTTGAAAAGGATGCAGAAAGTCCCTAGAACAAGTTGACAATCAAAGGAGATAAGTCACAGAAGCAAACTGCAATCCGAGAAAGCAGATTAGCTGAAAAGTGAGAAGGATGAAAGTAGGAAAATGAAAATTGGGCCTAGAGTAACACCAGAGGCTCAGGTGACAGGCTGGATAGTGATTGTTCACTTGCTTGCTTGGGTATTTTTAATCATAGATGTTGGTTCGGAATTGGGAGAACATGTCTACATATTACACATTCATTTAAAAAGGTTGAAGCAGAACAGTATATATGGGTTTATTCTCTTAATCCAAATAAAATGTTTGAATATCTTCAATCCACCTTCCAAGTGCTCAGAACCCCTTATCAGTCTATTAGTCAACAAAATGGGCTGAGCACGGTGACTCACACCTGTTTTGAGAGGCCTAGGCAGGAGAACAGCTTGAGCCCAGGAGTTGAAGCCCAGCCCAAGCAACACAGTGAGACTTTGTCTCTAGAAAAAGTTTCTAAAAATTAGCCAGCCATAGTGGTGCATGCCTGTAGTCCCAGCTACTTGGGAGGCTGAGGTGGAAGGATCACTTGAGCCTCAGAATTTGAGGCTGTAGTGAGCCATGGTCATGTCACTGCACTCCAGCCTGGGAAACATAGCAAGATCCTGTCTCAAAAAATAAAAAAGTAATTTACAAATTTTAAAAAGTATTGATTGCCTAATATATCCCCAGCCCATGCTGGTGCTCTAGAAGTCTAATAGACACCACTGGGGTCTTTCATGTGATCGATTGGCTAAGACCACTTTACCCATAAAACAGACATCAACGGTCTACATTTGACAGTAGAATTTCAATTTTTACTATTATTTTCTAACAGTTTGAGTTAGGTACCTTTCTTAAATGCACTGAACAGTTTCCTGCCTTCATAAACAGAAGATATTTAATATAAGTAGAATGTTTCCTACTAATCAGATTATCGACATCATTGGCTGTTTCCTGATATAATTATGGTTCTCAGCTTTCTTGATGGTGGAAACAAAACTTACTCATTTTAATTTTTAAAGATATATAGATATTGAAAAAAAGGTTGAACTAAAGAATAAATAATACCTTCCATTTATATTAAAGATTCCTAAGGTGCTAGGGAGCTTTCTGAGGTCTGAAATCTTTCTTTCTTTCTTTTTTTTTTTAATCTTTCTAGATGTCAGCTCTAGTTTTACAGTATGTATCACTTTATCTTTCATCCAAGCCCCTTTTCCAAGTTTTGACTCTTATTTTTTGCATACTAGAAGAATAGACAAGTAAGTTTATTAAAATTCTGTCTAAATTAGGAATGAATAGATTCATATATTTCTAGTAAGTAGTATGTATAAACGTTAGGTTACTGATGCTATTTTGAGTTTCAGAGTTTTTTTTTTCTTTTGGTTTCTTATTATTTTGTTTCCAAATATTTGAGATTGTCAGATAAATTTCATGACTGAAAGTGGCATGAATACAATTAAAGGTACGAGGAAGTGCAACACTATTTGGTATAAGCTCTGCAATTCACTGAATTCCAAAAATAGAACGACTTTTGAAGTCTGCATAGTAAAGAAAAGTATTCAGAGTCAAGAGTTATTACTCTGGATTACGTTTCCTTTATTTTTCTAGGTACTAGGGAAAGCCTGCATATATACTTAATGAAAAGAAATGCATACAGCATAAAATTTTAGGCAGGCTGAACTGCATGTACAAAGGCACAGATTCAAGGAAGGGAAAATTTGGTGAACTTAAGCAATGGCAAGGAATGTGGTTTGATTGAAATTGAGGTTACACGTAGGGCAACAGAAGTTAGAGGCAGATATAAGATGATGGAGGTAGGATGGAAAAAAATGGCCAAGGACATGGAATACCCTGCTAGATTATAGGTGTTATTCATCAGAGCAATTGCTTTTAACTATTGGTGTTCTTCATAATCACCTGGTGAGTTTGTTAGAAATAGTACCTGCTATTTTTGCTATGAATCCTCTAATTTAAAAACCACTACTTTAGAGAATAAGAAGCCAGTTGAGATTTAAGAGCAAGAGGCTGATGTAATTAAAGCTTTGCTTGTTTGTTCATCCCAGAAAAATAACTGGCTGGGCTTGGTGGCTCACACCTGTAATCCCAGCATTTTGGGAGGCTGAGACAGGAGGTTTGCTGGAGCCCAGGAGTTTGAGACCAGCCTGGGCAACACAGTGAGACTCCATCTCGACAGAAAAATTTAAAACTTAGCAGGGCATGGTTTTGCACATCTGTAGTCCCAGCTATTTGGGAAGATGAGGTAAAAAGATCACTTGAGCCCAGAAAGTTGAGGCTGAAATGAGCCATGATAGTGACACTGCACTCCAGGCTGGGTGACAGAGCAAGACCTTCACTCAACTTCCACCCCACCCATCCCACTCCCCAAAAAGAGAAAATAACTGAAAGTATAATGGAAAAGAGAAAGACTGAGGAAAAATAATTTAGTAGGAGGTATGCAAAAGCCATCATATCTACAGAAGGACAGACTACTAACTTTGGCCTGATTAAGCAGGTTGCAGTACACATAAGATAGAAGAAGGAAAAGTAACTGAAAATTTTAAGAAATAAATGCCTAAGAAATGACCAGATAATGAAATCTTAATTACCAATTATGTATGAGTTTCACCTCTAAAGTACAATGTTTTTATTATCTGTTATATAACCTATATGAGTTTTGTTATTAATTGATATTTGAGATTAGTCCAGGTGATGAAACAATAAAATAATACAGGATTTTTTTATTATCAAAGTAATATACTTAATTTTAAAAGTATGAAGTATCAAAACCTAAACAAAATTTACTATGAACTTATTAAAAAGGCAGAAAAGTCAAAGTTTAAAAAAATTTGCAGTTCTTTTGAGGGGAAAATGCAACCTCTCTTCCAATATTCCACGATTCACTGCTAGAACTGAGAGAAACTCAGAGAAAACAAGTACTATATTTCTTCTCATGTGAAGAAGTAACCTATTACTATTTTACTCATTCATTAATTCCTTCAGCTGCAATTTATTGAGGAGTTACTATATGCTAGATACTTAACTAAGGGCATAGATTCAGTGTGCACAAAGCTAGATATATGTCCTATTCTCCAGAGTTTGCTCTCCCTAGCTAGAGACGTAATTAAAGGGAGAGAAACTGTGATTAAAGGCTAAGAAGAGATGCTTAACAACTACTAGCCCCGCCAAACTGATATAATATCTTGGTGTTCTAAATATCCAGTAAGAAGAAAGAAGACACATTTATAAATGAATGGTATGTTCATATTAAAGGGAAAATGAAGTATTTGCAAATAATTTAGAATTAGAAATTTTTCATTTGAGTATATTGTGGTTCGTTCACTATTTAGTTATGTAACATTAATGAACATACTTTTTTTTTTTTGAGACGGAGTCTCACTCTGTCACCCAGGCTGGAGTGCAGTGGCCGGATCTCAGCTCACTGCAAGCTCCGCCTCCCGGGTTCACGCCATTCTCCTCCCTCAGCCTCCCGAGTAGCTGGGACTACAGGCGCCTGCCACCTCCCCCGGCTAAGTTTTTGTATTTTTAGTAGAGACGGGGTTTCACTGTGTTAGCCAGGATGGTCTCGATCTCCTGACCTCGTGATCCGCCCGTCTCGGCCTCCCAAAGTGCTGGGATTACAGGCTTGAGCCACCGCGCCCGGCCATGAACATACTTAAGTCTCATGATTTACTTATGTTTAAAGTGAGAATAAATATAAAATTTCAAAAAGGACTGCCAGCCTATAGCAAATATATAAAACAAAATAAGTACATGAAATAAAGTGGAACATGAATAAAGTGTGGAATAAAGTACATGAAATCATTTTGTAAATTGTAAAGGACTCTGGGGATGTTATATGACATATAAACAAAGTACCATATGAAGAACTTCTTAAACTCTATTTGAGCTTAGTCTATGAATACTCACTCTGTTTGAAATGTTTATTAGAACAAGAAGTGTAGGTCTATAAATTGCCTATTATTTTGGGCCATTTAATTATAAGACTAAAATTATCAATTCTTAAAATATTAAAGTCTGCAAAATGGCTGCACTTTTAGACCTATTTTTCGGTGGTTGTTAAAATTGATCTGATCTGTTAACTTGTCACTGGACAATTTTAAAGAAGTATGTAGTTTAAATTTCCTGTCCAAATAAACCTATCTTCAATGTAGTTACATCTCCATACATTAAGTTATGGAGATAAACTCAGGTTTCCCAAAAATGTTTCTTTACTAAAACAAAAAAACACTCAGGCTTTCCAACTTTCATAAAATGGGTCAAAATTAAATTTCAAGAGTGAGATGTTTCCTTAATGTTTCCTTAAATGAACTGTTGACAAGTCTTTGGAACATTGCAGCATTAAATTTGGCTTCCCTCACAATAAGGCTTCTTCTGTACAGATTGTTAAAACCTAGTCACCACACAACCATAGATCCAGAATTTTCATTTTTGTTCCAAAATGTCACTGGAAGGGATTTTGCCCTTGCAAACTGCATAAAATTTACAGTAGAATATTTGTAAAAGCAGAATGCTGAAATAGATCTGCTTTGATTCCTTGGTAAAGAGAAAAGAAGGGCAAGAAGCTTCAGCTTCTGTTTACCCTGGCTTTAACTCAAGATAAGCCTTAAAATTACTTTTTGGTGTACAAACAGTGTGGTTTCCCCATCAAAAGGTTATTTGTTATAAAAGGGCTTTATTCTGTAAGATATTGGGTACATTCACTTTGTAATTAGAGCTGCCAAAGCCTGGGCCAGTGTGAGGTCAAAATCATGTCTTTTTATGATGCTCTTTTTTCCTGATTATAAAAGTAATAATAAAGCAATAGGACCAATTTTTCCCCGCAGAGGATTCTCTCAAGTTAACTGCAGCATGAAAAAATTAACCATAAACAGATGCCCTGATTTTGCCCTTTTAAAAAAACAATGTCTCGAAAGGTTTCTCAAACACTACAATGCTGTACAGAGACTGTTTGGGGTAAAAATGGGATTGTGTTGTTATTATTGTTGTTATTTTTTATATTTATCTGGCACTGAATGAATGAATGAATGAATGAGTAAACAAGCTTTCACATGAGCCAGACTGTTTTATTTTCTGGACAGGCAACAAAAAACAGGGGTAATCAAATACAAATTTTATCCTGTTGCAGTGTTTATTGCTGAGAGTTGTGAAGCAATATCAAGAACACAGTGACTCTGCACGAGAATTTTTACCACTTAAGTCTTAATAATGAAACATTTATAGTTGACTCGATATATAAAATCAATGTTTATTTTTCCACTACCAATTTTCGTTTTCCTAGTCTCCATACCTATTTAATTTTTAAATTTCTTACTTCATTGGCAAGGGTGAACAGGTCCTAAAATAAAGTAGTTATTGCTCAACTTTGAGTCTCAGATTTACCTTTTTAGATATATGCTTTCGTAAAAAAATGAATGTTTTGAACACTAGCCATTGTTGAAAGAAGAAATCATCTTGCAGTTCACAAATCTTCCCACTGTAAAGCCGGAGCAAAGGTTAAGGGTCTCAGCATAGGGTTTTCCTACAAAAGTCATAGTAAAGAGTAAAGAACATCAGTGCAATTCAAAGGAAAAAGACCAACCTTCGGCATCAGGATGAGGTTGGAAAGATTTGGAGAAGAGGACAATCGTGAGGCAGAAACAACTTCCCTTCTACTCAACTAGTCAGGTCAACCCTGGAAGAGGAGATAGGATGTTCTGAGAAGAAATGATAGAACACAGGAGGAAGTTTGGAAAGCTGAGAGGAGACTATATCATGGGAAACAGTGTAACATCATGGTTTCACTGAAATAGAGCATGAGTAAATATTTCAAGTCATGAAGCAGTGTGGGCCAGTGCCTGTGACCTCTGTGGCACACACAGGGGTTTTTGATGGCTGAGAGGAGGATAGAGAAGTGATGAAAAGCTGGTTTTCAGAGTTGCAGTATAGCAGGGCACCCAATGACATGAAGCCCCCAGGACATCTCCGTGGAGATAGCATGGACTCAGAAAAAGGTGGGCCAAACAGAGGTCCTTTCCTCCCCACCATTAGATTAGAGACGCTTTGTCCTGCATCGTTATCATACCTCCTGGGGAAAGAAATGGGGAAGAGAAAACTCTTCCTGATGAGAAGTTTGACGTGACTATCTGAAAGACACCAACAACTGGAATAAGTGTTGGCTTACCAAGATTGAAGTTTTATTTTCCTTTTCTTTTATCCTCTCCTTAGTCACTGAGAAAGGGTGCTTGAGATGAAGATGAGATCAATTCTAGAAAATAAATCATGCCACAGGTTAACGTATCTGAGTTGTAGTGGGTAAATTCTGAGTGCATAAAAGTGGTATTACCTGGACATTCCACAGCACTCCCCTAAACTCTGTTTCCATTCTTTGCTGTGGGACTGTAGCAAGGAGATACTAACTTTCCCAGGCTTAAATTGAATTTTTGGAAGAAAAAGGAAACTTGTTTATTCTGAGTAAAATCTCATAGTTGTGAGCTTACACAACTATACTCTCCCACAAAAGAAAGAATAAAGGCCAATAATAATCATTTTAGTATCATTGGTTATGATTTCAAATACAATTTTATAAAAATGCAAAGGTATACTCAAATCCATGTATCTAAAACAAACTATAGTTCAGAAAAATTATAACATACTGAATGCTGTTTTTAGAAAATAACATTTTCTAAATTATGCTAAATTAATAATGTATATTATACAAATATTTCTTACACTGTATTTATTACATTGTATTTATTACACTGAATGATAATACTTGATAGAGTTGCAATTCTCTTACTTTAGTGATTTTTTTTTTTTTTTTTTTTGAGACAGAGTCTCACTCTGTTGCCCAGGCTGGAGTGCAGTGGCATGATCTTGGCTCACTGCAAACTTTGCCTCCCTGGTTCAAACAATTCTCATGCCTCAGCCTCCTGAGTAGCTGAGACCACAGGCAAGCGCCACCATGCCCAGCTAATTTTTGTAATTTAGTAGAGACGGGGTTTCACCATGTAGGCCAGGCTGGTCTCAAACTCCTGACCTCAAGTAATCCATATGCCTCAGCCTCCCAAAGTGCTGGGATTACGGGTGTGAGTCACTGAGGCTGGACTTATTTTAGTGATTTTCGATGGTAGTACAAAGCTAATTTAAAAATATATATGTGTGTGTGTGTGTATATATATATACACACACACACATATATAGTCCAGAGAAAAATATGTTGACTATATTTAATCATGAAGAAATATTTTAGATTTTCTTCTGTGTTGCCTGCTTTCCCCTATGAATGTGCTGAAAGAACAAAAGCAGAATAAAAACGTTCATATTTGTGGACATACAGAGTGGAATAATAGACACTGGAGACTTGAAAATGTGGGAGGGTAGAAGGGGGTAAGGGATTTGAAATTACCTAATGGCTACAATATACACTATTCAGGTGATGGTTACACTAAAAGCCCGCACTTCACTACTACGCTATTGCTTAACGAATCCACGTAACAGATTTGCACTTGTATCACCTAAAACTATAAAAATAAAAAACATATAATAAAAAACAAAAAAGTAAAACTGTCCATGTTTAGATAAATATAATTTCATGAATAAGCCAAAGAAATTAACATCTTGGGTTTTATGTATAGAGTAGCTTTACAGGTAGTTTTGATGTCCTTTCCCAATGCTGAATTGAATTATCTGGATAATGCACTTGGACTTGACTTTGCCAGTGAAAATAAGCCCAAAAAGATGGAGAAACGCACATCTTTTAAATCTCAATTTCCTAACGCATAAAATTAGGAGTTTGGACTAAATTATAGCTAAATATTTAATGTGCCAAAGTTCTCTTAACTAGGGATTCTTTAAAATTCATCCATATTAGTCTTCATTACTTACACTAAATCATAAGAAACAATTCTACACACACATATGTCATAGCATTCATATCTATTATATTATTATACTTCGGTTATGTCAACATTCCATCAAAACTAGCCGGGAGAAAAAATCTAAACAAAACTTCAATATCAAGAAAGGGCCCATGTAGCCATCTGGTGGTTACTAAGGGAAATACATTTGAATCTTTCCATCAATATTGAACATTGGTATACAGTGTTTTAAAAAATAAGCCATTCTTATACTAATTTAATATTTGCATGATTCTAAGACTCACCTAAGATATTTTAATTTCTTATAGATGTATATTTATTTTTATATTTTTCTTTAAGGCATAGTACTTTTCTCTCTATTAAATATTAATTACTAAGAAATAGACATAGTTGTGGCTATTCATTATAAATTATGCCATCATTACACTTTTGAGATGATAGCTCCTTTAAAATATAAGCTCCAAATAAACTAAACACATAAAGTTGAATAATTATGGATTATGGATAAGCTTTTTATAAATACCCATATATTACTTATGTTTGCATATAGGACCTTTCAATCAGTATGCATATATTATTACATATATTATGACAGGTGTCAGGATCCATAAACATATAAAAAAGTATAGATCAGGTTTTGAAAAATAATGTAAAGACATATACAAGTGGTAATATATAAACATATCCTAGCATTGTTAAACTTGACTAAAGTACAAAAATATCAAAGATCATATGTTGTTTGAAGAAAGTTAATTGCAGGAAAAAAACTACCCTATGTAGATTTACCTACATATTGCTATTACCTATGTAATGCCTTACCTGTGTAATGCTTTCAGAAATTATTGCTCATTTAGAAAATTTTACAAATATTCTGAATATGTCTTTTAGAGAAATAGACATTTTTCAATGTAGCTGTTTCTAAGCAATAAAAAGCTAGTTTACAATTTAATATGACCATGATAAAATGAAAAAATTATTATGGATATTATTAGTAAAGTTTTGCAGATAGAGGCAAAATAAATGTGTAAATTTACCAGAGGAATATTTTGCCATAGATCTATGTTTAAAAAAAAAGAAAGTAAATAAATGAAAAACTATTTTTAAAATTCACGTGCTATATTTTTCCCAAAAGGCAGTGATATTCTTAATATACTAAAATATAACAGTTGCTAAAAAATGCAAGTTTATGAGATTAGCAGTGCATTTGCATAACAATAATGTTATTGTTACTACTTTGCTAGGCATTCGTGACATCATTGTATATTATATTTAACTCAATGTTTATTTAAATGTGAAGGCTCATGTATACATATTGTTCAGATAAAACCCTTGCTCAGAATTGATTTTCAAATGTGTAATACTTTTCTTCTGTGTAATTTTATTGCTAACTTTATGAATAGTGAGTTTTTCAGTCAATAAAGTATATAGAAACAATACACAATGTTTTAGTGAGGTTATGATGGAAATGTAAAAGTCAATGAATCTCATAACAAAGGAAACCAAGGAAAAATTAAAAAGCTCAACACCACTAAACTTTCCATTTTAACATTTAAATCTAGAAATGTCAATGTGACTAATAAATTCTCATTAAAACTGGTGATTTGTATAATCATTCTGTAGATATAACACAGAGAAGACAGTCAAGACTGGTTTCCTCAATTCCTGACTTCAAGTACAATTCTGTCCCGCTCAAGCCTAAAACATAACAAAACAAAACAAACAAAAAAACACAACTGAAAACATCAAATTTTAAAGATACCAAAGAATAAGCAAATATGCTTAAATCATATGTATGAAACAAATATTTATTACCTACACCTACCTAAGCTTTTTGTCTAGAATATTGGTGTGAATATTCTATACCAAGAGTTTTGGCCCTTTAATACTATTCTCAGAACCATTTTTGTTGGTTTGTATTTTAATGAGCGGAGAAGAGTACTGATTCCAGAGACACACATTTCTGGTCTAAAAGTCAGCTCTACTGGTTAATAAATATCCCTTCTTGAAAATAATAAGAAAATGTTAGTATTATAACACTACTTTTTTATTGTAAAATTAGAGAGTTGATAGCATATGTATTCATTATATATAAGTGAGTAATTATAAAGTTAACAATCAAATAGCTACCACATAGGTCAAGAGTTTTGCCTATAACCAAAACTTCACCATTTGACCCTTTCATACTGTCTTGCTTTCTTTTTTTTATAAATTTACTACAGCAGCGTGAACACTTTACAATGTATTTTAAGTTTTTCCAGGTGTGATTTTCATGTAAATGAAATCATACCATATTCATTCATTTATATCTTAATTCTTTCAACATTACATTTGTGAGATTTACTCATGTCCTGTGCAGTGGCAGTGAGTTAATTTTCATAGCTGTATAGAATTTGAATATGAATTATATATACACTTTCATTCAAACTGTATACAGCTATGAAAACATATATATACAGCTATATATACAGCTATGAATACACACACAGCCATATGTATATATTTTTTTCTATTCTAGTATCAATGGGCACTTGCGTTATTTCCAGTTTAGAGCTGCTATAAACAAAATCACTATAAAGATTCTTGTGGGGGGTGGTTCCAAGATGGCCGAATAGGAACAGGTCCAGTGTACAGCTCCCAGTGTAAGCGACGCAGAAGATGGGTGATTTTTGCATTTCCAACTGAGTTATCGGGTTTATCTCACCGAGGCTTGTTGGACAGTGGGTGCAGGACAGTGGGTGTGGCCCACCAAGCGTGAGCCAAAGCAGGGCGAGGCATCACCTCACCCAGGAAGCACAAGGGGTCAGGGAATTCGCTTTCCTAGCCAAGGGAAGTTGTGACAGATGTCACTTGGAAAATCGGGTCACTTCCACCCCAATACTGTGCTTTTCCAATGGTCTTAGCAAACAGCATACCAGAAGATTATATCCTGTGCCTGGCTCAGAGAGTCCTATGCCCAGGGAGCCTTGCTCATTGCTAGCACAGCAGTCTGAGATCAAACTGCAAGGCAGCAGCAAGGCTGGGGGAGGGGCGCCCACCATTGCTGAGGCTTGAGTAGGTAAACAAAGCTGCCAGGAAGCTTGAACTGGGTGGAGTCCACCACAGCTCAAGGAGGCCTGCCTACCTCTGTAGACTCCACCTTTAGGGGCAGGGCATAGCCAAAAAAAAGGCAGCAGAAACCTCTGCAGACTTAAATGTCCCTGTCTGACAGCTTTGAAGAGAGGAGTGGTACTCCCAGCATGGAGTTTGAGATCTGAGAATGGACAGACTGCCTCCTCAAGTGGGTCCCTGACCCCCGAGCAGCCTAACTAGGAGGCATCCCCCAGTAGAGGCACACTGAAACCCCACACAATTGGGTAACCCTCTGTAATGAAGCTTCCAAAGGAAAAATCAGGCAGCAACATTTGCTGTTCAGCAATACTCGCTGTTCTGCAGCCTCCACTGCTGATACCCAGGCAAACAGGATCTGGAGTGGACCTCCAGCAAACTCCAACAGACCTGCAGCTGCGGATCCTGATTGTTAGAAGGAAAACTAACAAACAGAAAGGACATCCACACCAAAACCTCATCTTTATGTCACCATGATCAAAGACCAAAGGTAGATAAAACCACAAAGATGGGGAAAAAACAGAGAGCCTCTCCTCCTCCAAAGGAACGCAACTCCTCGCCAGCAATGGAACAAAGCTGGACGGAGAATGACTTTGACGAGTTGAGAGAAGAAGGCTTCAGATGATCAAACTTCTCCCAGCTACAGGAGGAAGTTCGACCCATCGGAAAGAAGCTAAAAACTTTCAAAAAAGATTAGATGAATGGCTAACAAGAATAACCAGTGTAGAGAATTCCTTAAATGACCTGATGGAGCTAAAAACCATGGCATGAGAACTACGTGACACATGCACGAGCTTCAGTAGCCGATTTGATCAACTGGAAGAAAGGATATCAGACATTGAAGATCAAATGAATGAAATGAAGTGAGAAGAGAAGTTTCGAGAAAAAAGTAAAAGGAAATGAACAAAGTCTCCGAGAAATATGGGACTATGTGAAAAGACCAAATCTACATCTGATTGGTGTACCTGAAAATGACAGGGAGAATGGAACCAAGGTGGAAAACACTCTTCAGGATATTATCAAGGAGAACTTCCCCAACCTAGCAAGGAAGGTCAACATTCAAATTCAGGAAATACAGAGAATGCTACAAAGATGCTCCTTGAGAAGAGCAACTCCAATACACATAATTGTCAGATTCACCAAAGTTGAAATGAAGGAAAAAATGTTAAGGGCAGTCAGAGAGAAAGGTCGGGTTACCCACAAAGGGAAGCCCATCAGACTAACAGAGGATCTCTTGGCACAAACTCTACAAGCCAGAAGAGAGTGGGGGCCAATATTCAACATTCTTAAAGAAAACAATTTTCAAACCTGAATTTCATATCCAGCCAAACCAAGCTTCATAAGTGAAAGAGAAATAAAATCCTTTATAGACAAGCAAATGCTGAGAGATTTTGTCACCACCAGGCCTACCTTACAAGAGCTCCTGAAGGAAGCACTAAACATGGAAAGTAACAACCGGTACCAGCCACTGCAAAATCATGCCAAATTGTAAAGACCATTGATGCTAGGAAGAAACTGCATCACTAATGAGCAAAATAACCAGCTCACATCATAATGACAGGATCAAATTCACACATAACAATATTAACCTTAAATGTTAATGGGCTAAATTCTCCAATTAAAAGACACAGACTGGCAAATTGGATAAAGAGTCAAGACCCATCAGTGTGCTGTATTCACAAGATCCATCTCACGTGCAGAGACACATATGGGCTCAAAATAAAGGGATGGAGGAAGATTTATCAAGCAAATAAAAGCAGGAGTTGTAATCTTAGTCTCTGATAAAACAGACTCTAAACCAACAAAGATCAAAAGAGACAAAGAAGGCCATTACATAATGGTAAAGGGATCAATTCAACAAGAAGAGTTAACTATCCTAAATACATATGCACCCAATACAGGAGCACCCAGATTCATAAAACAAGTCCTTAGAGACCTACAAAGAGACTTAGAAACTTAGACTCCCACACAATAATAATGGGAGACTTTAACACCCCACTGTCAACATTAGACAGATCAATGAGACAGAAAGTTTAAAAGGATATCCAGGAATTGAACTCATGTCTGCACCAAGTGGACCTAATAGACATCTACAGAACTCTCCACCCCAAATCAACAGAATATACATTCTTTTCAGCACCACATCGCACTTATTCCAACATTGATCACATAGTTGGAAGTAAAGCACTCCTCAGCAAATGTAAAACAACAGAAATTATAACAAACTGTCTCTCAGACCACAGTGCAATCAAACTAGAAGTCAGGACTAAGAAACTCACTCAAAACCACTCAACTGAATGGAAACTAAACAACCTGCTCCTGAATGACTACTGGGTACATAACGAAATGAAGGCAGAAATAAAGATGTTCTTTGAAACCAATGAGAAAAAAGACACAACATACCAGAATCTCTGGAACACATTTAAAGCTGTGCGAACAGGGAAATTTACAGCACTAAATGCCCAAAGGAGAAAGCAGGAAAGATCTAAAATTGACACCCTAACATCACAATTAAAAGAACTAGAGAAGTAAGAGCAAATACATGCAAAAGCTAGCAGGAGGCAAGAAATAACTAAGATCAGAGCAGAACTGAAGGAGATAGAGACACAAAAAACTCTTCAAAAAATCAATGAATCCAGGAGCTGGTTTTTGGAAAAGATCAAGAAAATTGATAGACCACTAGCAAGACTAATAACGAAGAAAAGAGAGAAGAATCAAATAGATGCAATAAATGCAATAAAAGACAGATCAATGAGACAGAAAGTTAAAAAGGATATCCAGGAATTGAACTCATCTCTGCACCAAGCGGATCTAATAGACATCTACAGAACTCTCCACCCCAAATCAACAGAATATACATTCTCATTGATGCAATAAAAAATGATAGAGGGAATATCACCACCAATCTCACAGAAATACAAACTACCATCAGAGAATACTATAAACACCTCTACGCAAATAAATTAGAAAATCTAGAAGAAATGGATAAATTCATGGACACATGCGTCCTCCCAAGACTAAACCAGGAAGCAGTTGAATCCCTGAATAGACCAATAACAGGCTCTGAAATTGATGCAACACTTAATAGCCTACCAACCAAACAAAGTCCAGAACCAGATGGATTCACAGCCAAATTCTACCAGAGGTACAAGGAGGAGCTGGTACCATTCCTTCTGAGACTATTCAAATCAATAGAAAAATATGGAATCCTCCCTAACTCATTTTATAAAGCCAGCATCATCCTGATACTAAAGCCTGGCAGAGACACAACAAAAAAAAAGAGAATTTTAGACCAATATCCCTGATGAACATTGATGCAAAAATCCTCAATAAACTATTGGCAAACTGAATCCAGCAGCACATCAAAAAGCTTATCCACCATGATCAAGTGGGCTTCATCCCTGGGATGCAAGGCTGGTTCAACATATGCAAATTAATAAACGTAATCCATCATATAAACAGAATCAAAGATAAAAACCACATGATTATCTCAATAGATGTAGAAAAGACCTTTGACAAAATTCAACAGACCTTCATGCTAAAAATTCTCAATAAATTTGGTACTGATGGAATGTATCTGAAAATAGCAAGAGCTATTTATGACAAACCCACAGCCTGTATCATACTGAATGGGAAAAAACTGGAAGCTTTCCCTTTGAAAACTGGCACAAGACAGGGATGCCCTCTCTCACCACTCCTATTCAACATAGTGTTGGAAGTTCTGGCCAGGATAATCAGGAAGGAGAATGAAGCAAAGGGTATTCAATTAGGAAAAGAGGAAGTCAAATTGTCCCTATTTGCAGATGACATGATTGTATATTTAGAAAACCACATCATCTCAGCTCAAAATCTCCTTAAGCTGATAAGCAACTTCAGCAAAGTCTCAGAATACAAAATCAATGTGCAAAAATCACAAGCATTCTTATATACCAATAACAGACAAACAGAGATCTAAATCATGAAAGAACTCCCATTCACAATTGCTTCAAAGAGAATAAAATACCTAGGATTCCAACTTACAAGGCATGTGAAGGACCTCTTCAAGGAGAACTACAAACCACTGCTCAATGAAATAAAAGAGGACACAAACAAATGGAAGAACATTCCATGCTCATGGAAAGGAAGAGTCAATATTGTGAAAATGGCCATACTGCCCAAGGTAATTTATAGATTCAATGCCATCCCCATCAAGCTACCAATGACTTTCTTCACAAAATTGGAAAAAAATACTTTAAAGTTCATATGGAACCAAAAAAGAGCCTGCATTGCCAAGACAGTCCTAAGCCAAAAGAACAAAGCTGGAGGCATCTCACTACCTGACTTCAAACTATACTCCAAGGCTACAGTAACCAAAACAGCATGGTACTGGTACCAGAACAGAGATATAGGCCAATGGAACAGAATAGAACCCTCAGAAATAATAGCACACATCTACAACCATGTGATCTTTGACAAACCTGACAAAAGCAAGAAATGAGGAAAGGATTCCCTATTTAATAAATGGTGCTGGGAAAACTGGCTAGCCATATACAGAAAGCTGAAACTGGATCCCTTCCTTAGACCTTATACAAAAATTACTTCAAGAGGGATTAGAGACTTAAATGTTAGACCTAAAACCATAAAAACCCTGGAAGAAAACCTAGGCAATATCATTCAGGACATAGGCATGGGCAAGGATTTCATGTCTAAAACGCCAAAAGCAATGGCAACAAAAGTCAAAATAGACAAATGGGATCTAATTAAACTAAAGAGCTTCTGCACAGCAAAAGAAACTACCATCAGAGTGAACAGGCAACCCACAGAATGGGAGAAAAATTTTACAATCTACTCATCTGACAAAGGGCTAATATCCAGAATCTACAAAGAACTCAAACAAACTTTCAAGAAAAAAAGCAAACAACCCCATCAAAAAGAGGGGAAAGGATATGGACAGACACTTCTCAAAGAAGACATTTATGCAGCCAACAGACACATGAAAAAAATGCTCATCATCATCACTGGCCATCAGAGAAATGCAGATCAAAACCACAGTGAGATACTATCTCACACCAGTTAGAATGGCAATCATTAAAAAGTCAGGGAACAACAGGTGCTGGAGAGGATGTGGAGAAATAGGAACACTTTTACACTGTTGGTGGGACTGAAAACTAGTTCAACCATTATGGAAAACAGTGTGGTGATTCCTCAAGGATCTAGAACTAGAAATACCATTTGACCCAGCCATCCCATTACTGGGTATATACCCAAAGGATTATAAATCATGCTGCTATAAACACACATGCACACATATGTTTATTGTGGCACTATTCACAACAGCAAAGACTTGGAACCAACCCAAATGTCCATCAATGATAGACTGGATTAAGAAAATGTGGCACATATACACCTTGCAATACTATGCAGCCATAAAAAAGGATGAGTTCATGTCCTCTGTAGGGACATGGATGAAGCTGGAAACCATCATTCTGAGCAAGCTATTGCAAGGACAGAAAATCAAACACTGCATTTTCTCACTCATAGGTGGGAACTGAACAATAAGAACACTTGGACACAGGGTGGGGAACATCACACAGTGGGGCCTGTCGTGGGGTTGGGTGAGTGGGGAGGGATAGCATTAGGGGATATACCTAATGTAAATGACGAGTTAATGGGTGCAGCACACCAACATGGCACATGTATACATATGTAACAAACTTGCATGCTGTGCACATGTACCCTAGAACTTAAAGTATAATAAAAAAAAAAAGGAAAAAAAATGATTCTTGTACATGCAACCTGGAGAAAATGTACAAGACTATCTCTAGGGCATGATTCTAGGAGTGTAATTGCTAGGTTTACTGTATTTGTATTGTATCTTTAATTCTACAGCTGAACTTTTTTCCCAAAGTAGTTGCTCCAATATGTAGCCCCATCTTCTTATTGGAGGAGAGTCTCCTTTACTAAGCACACTTCCCAAAATATGTTATTGTCAGACTTTTCAAGTTTTGTGTAGTAGCAGTTATCTAATAGCATCATATTTTGGTTAAATTCCACAATTCCTTGACTATAAATAGGATTGATCATCTTTTTACTCCCTTGTTGGCCATTTATATTTCCTTTTTTATAGAGGTTAGGCATGGTGGCTCATTCCTGTAATACTAGCACTTTTGAAGGCTAAGGGGGAGGATCACTTGAGTCCAGTAGTTCAAGACCAGCCTGGGCAACATGGTGAGACCCTGTCTCTAAAAAAAATAAAAATTATGCGGTCATGGTGGTGTCTTATTGTAGTCCCAGTTGCTTTGGAGGCTGAGTCTGGAGCATCACTTGCTCACAAGAGGTTGAGGCTGCAGTGAACTATGATCCTGCTACTGCATTTCAGCCTCAGTGACAGTGCAAGACCCCGTCTCAAAAATAAATAAAGAGAAAATAAATGTCGTTACTCCAACTTGACTTTTGAATACCTGCTACATCAAATTTTAGATGACAGATTTCTCTCTTTTAAATTTTTAAATGACAGGTTTCTCTCTTTTCTCACTTTAGGCCGGGTGCAGTGGCTCACGCCTGTAATCCCAACACTTTGGGAGGCCAAGGTGGGCAGATTGCCTGAGCTCAGGAGTTCGCAAGCAGCCTGGGCAACACAGTGAATTCCCATCTCTACTAAAATACAAAAAATTAGCCAGGCGTGGTGGCAGGGGCCTGTAATTCCAGCTACTCGGGAAGCTGAGGCAGGAGAATCGCTTGAATCTGGGAGGCAGAGATTGCAGTGAGCTGAGGTCGTGCCACTGAACTCCAGCCTGGGCAACAGAGCAAGATTCCGTCTCAAAAAAAAAAAAAAAGAAAAAGAAAAACACTTTGAAGATGTCATGTCATTTTCTTCTAGCTTGCCTTGTTTTTGAGGAAAAAATTATTGTTGTTGCTTATGTAATATGATTTCTATGTCTTCTCCTCACCTTTCTTGGAGCATTTTAAATATTTTCTAAAGATTTTTAAAAATCTCTTTCTTTATTCTTATTTTATTTTGTTTTATTTTACTTTTGTGAGAAAGAGTCTCACTCTATTGCCCAGGCTGGAATCCAGTAGTGTAACCTCAGTTTACTGCAACCTCCACCCTCCAGGTTCAAACAATTAAAAAAAAATCGTTTTTTGTCTTTCTTTATTGTTTAGTAATGTGACCATGATATGAAGATGTGTGATTTTCTTTGTATTCATTCTGGTTGAGAGCCATTGAGCTTTGTGAACCTGTATGTTAATGCTTTTTATAAAAATTGTAAAATCAGCCACGCACAGTTGCTCAAACCTGTAATCCCAGTACTTTGGGAGGAGACCAGCCTGGCGAACATGGTAAAACCCCATCTCTATTAAAAATACAAAAATGACCCGGGCACGGTGGCGGGCACCTGTAATCCCAGCTACTCACTAAGTCTGGTAGGTCTGCTCCACCAGGTGGCCAGATACTGCCCACATGCCCCTATCATTGCTGTGACACGGAATGCCCAGACAGCTCATTAGGCCCACCTGTACCGTGGCATCTTCCCTGTGCTGTGCAAGAACCCAGTCCAGGAGGCCTGGGCTGAGGACGTGGACCTCTGGGTGAACTTGGCCATGAATGTTGGCAATGCCTAAGCCTTCTTCAAGAAGGGAGATGTGGTCATTGTGCTGACTGGGTGGCGCCCTGGCTCCGGCTTCACCAATACCATGCGTGTTGTTTCTGTGCGTAATGGACCCCAGAGCCCCTCCTCCAGCCCCTGTCCCACCTCCTTCCCCGAACCCATCCATTAGACCAGCAACGCTTGTAGAGCTCACTCTGGGCTGTAATGTGGCACTGGTGGACTGGGACACCAGGGAAGAAGATCAACGCCTCGCTGAAACATGACTGTGTTTACAGCCTGCTCTAGTGGGACAGCCCAGAGCCTGGCTGCCCATCATGTGGCCCCACCCAATCAAGGGAAGAAGGAGGAATGCTGGACTGGAGGGGTGACAACTTCCTTTCTTGTGTTTACTCTGTTCAGTTCCTTTAGAAAATGGACGCCCAGAGGACTCCCAACCCTGGCCTGGGGTCAGGAAACAGCCCGTGAGAGTTAGGGGCCTTAGGGCACGGGGCAGTTGTTCCACTGAAGTGGACTCTGACCCTGGCCCTTACTTGCTTCCCCAGCCCCCTGGGCCTCCCCAGTCTGCACCTGTCCCCGCCCTCCACTCAGCTGCCCTGCAGCTCCGCCTTCCGTTTTTCCCCTACTACTGCAGCACCTCCAGGCCTGTTGCTATAGAGCCTACCTGTATGTCAATAAGCAACAGCTGACGCGTGCCGCGCGCGCACACAGACACACACACACAGACACACACACAATACAAACATGAACCGGGCATGGTGGTGGGCAGCTACTCGGGAGGCTGAGGCAGGAGAATCAGTTGATGCTGGGAGGTGGAGGTTGCAGTGAGCTGAGATTGTACTATTGCACCCCAGCCTGGGCGACAAAACCAGATTCTATCGTAAAAAAAAAAAAAAATAAAATAAATAAAAAAATAAAAAAAAAAATTCCTCAACAACATTTCTTTCCATTCCATTTTTTTTCCTTCTTTCTGGAATTTCAATTACATGTATATTAGACCACTTCATAAAATCTTACAGGTAGTGATGCTTTTCTCATTTTTTTTACCCTTTTTTCTTTTTCTGCTTCAATGTGAGTAATTACTATGACTCTATTTTAATTTCATTTATCATTCTGTAGTATTCAATCTTTTATTCAACCCAATGAATAGATGTTTGATTTCAGACTATATATATATACACATACGTATGCGGGTTTTGCTCTCAGAATTTCCACTTGTGTCTTGGAATGCCTCATCCTTTCACTCACTCTATCCACCTTTTTCTCTAAATTTATTCATATATCTATAATAGTCAGTTTAAACAACCTAATTTAAACCTTGTGTGTTTTTCTTATTCATGAGTCACATATTCCTTTTTCTTTGCTGTTTTGTTACTTTTAATTGTATACTAGTCATTGTGTACAGAAGAACAATGGAGATTAAAATATGATTTTGTTTTACTTAGTTTTATTTGTCAGAAAGTGCAACCCTTTTCCTTGGCCTTACAGTGAGTAGAGGACTAATTATTTAGATAATTTCTGAAGTTGAATTGAACTAAAGCTGGATTGTACCTTTAAATTCAGTTGAATTTGACCATGATCAGAGGCATTCTCAACCTCCCATGTTGCTACCATGTTTATTATGTCAGAATTTGAGATGAAAACGGATTGGATTTCAATTTCAGATATTTTTGAACCAAAAGTTGAGATTTACGGCCGGGTGCGGTGGCTCACGCCTGTAATCCCAGCACTTTGGGAGGCCGAGACGGGCGGATCACAAGGTCAGGAGATCGAGACCACGGTGATACCCCGTCTCTACTAAAAATACAAAAAATTAGCCGGGCGCGGTGGTGGGCGCCTGTAGTCCCAGCTACTCAGGAGGCTGAGGCAGGAGAATGGCGTGAACCCGGGAGGCGGAGCTTGCAGTGAGCCGAGATCGCGCCACTGCACTCCAGCTTGGGCGACAGAGTGAGACTCCGTCTCAAAAAAAAAAAAAAAAAAAAGTTGAGATTTACATGCGGCAATCCATGATTAAATGTAGTTCTATGTGATTTCTTCCCACTTTTCTCTCAAATCAAGTTTTTTTGTTTGTTTTTTGTTTGTTTGTTTTTTGCAGAGAGGATGCAAAATTAAGCTTGTATTGATTGGAGCCAAAAGAGAACTGTCAGGTAGAACAATTTGTTTTGGATTCAGGGCTCTAGTTACCAAACTGAACTGGATTTGTTTGCTCACATGCATTGGAAAGCCAAACACCAAAGCATCAGGTTTTCATATAGAGAAAGGTTTATTGTGAGTCACCTGGCAAGGGGATAGGAGGCAATGCTCAAATCTGTCTCTCTGAGCTGGAGGCTGGGGCAGGTTTTATAGGCAGAGGGTAATAAGATGCAAGCTGATTGGATCTTGCAGTGAAGTGATATTGGGAGGTGTGATCTTATTGAATCGCATCATGGGGTGATGCCAGGGCTCAGTCTGATTAGATCATAGATCATGCCATGTGGTATCAGTTTCTTAGTTTGGTCCCGTTTCTTGGTCCAAGCACTTACTTTCCTCCTGTGGTTGCACACGTGGTTTATCTAAGCATACTTAGGTGACAGAACTTGCAACCTGGAGTCCATGGCAACTGAAAAACAACTCACTATTTTATTACCCAAAGTTGAACGAGGTTGGGTTAGTTTTATAATTGCACTCTTATTTGATTTCATCTCTTCAACCTACACTATTATCTAAGGCTTAGCTGATTTATTCTATTCTTGGAAGAGTTTCTCCTATGTCAGGCTTTTTCTCTGTCCAGGCCTATCTAAACTAGATACCCAACCCTAGTAATGGAAGCTGACGTCATGGTTGTCTGCTCACCTGTGGAAAGCTTGTTCCTCTCTAGAATTCAATTTATTGAGCCTCTTTGTATCCACTGTTCTCTGCTAGTTGCAAACAAAATTGTGATTTTTTAGCAAAAGAAAGTACTTATCTATATATTTTAGATATATATATCTAAATACATATATCTAAATATAAATATCTCTCATATATATATATATTTTAGAGACAGGGCCTGGCTCTGTTACCCAGGTCAGAGTGCAATGGCACAATCATGGCTCACTGCAGCCTGAAGCTCCTAAACTAGAGCAATTTTTCTGCCTCATCCTCTCAAGTAGCTAGGACTACAGGCACGCACCACCACACCTGGCCAATTTGTATCTTTATTTTAGTTTTTGTAGAGAGAGGGTCTTTTTCTATGTTGCCCAAGCTGGTCTCAAACTCCAGGCCTCAAGTGATCCTCCCACCTCGGCTTCCCAAATAAGTAGGATTACAGGCCTAACCCACCATGCCTAACTAAAAATTGTGATTTTTATTTTGTCTGTATTTTTCTTGTTGCCATGGATATTTCTACATTTTTAGAAGAATGCCATTTATCTGAGACCATATTAGACATAACATAATGCCGATCCAAGAAAGTGAGGCACAATAAAAATCTGGAAAATTCCATTTCTCAAAAGGGTTAAAGAATAAATATGCTTAACACAATGGATATTTTCAAGTGTATATGCTTATCTTTCTATTAATGCACAAATATTTCACTGAATTACTGCAGCTTTAGGGTAAGTATTGATCACTATTAGGACAAGTTCTCTCTCTCCTTTTTTTTTCTTGAAGAGCATAATGGTTTTTCTTGGCTTTTTGTCACTTTATCAAAACATACATTCCTTCAACTTGGGAGAACTGATGACATGATAAAAAGAAGAGAGACAGGAACAAGCACCCTGAGTCCCCTCACCATGTGATGTCCTGTGCTGCCTTGAGACTTTGAAGGCTCTCACCCAATACAGTCCCTTGTCCTTGAACTTCTCAGCCTCCATAATTGTAATAAATAAATTTATTTTCTTCATAAATTATCCAGTTTCAAGTATTCTGTTATAAGCAACAGAAAATGGACTAATGCTGCATGGGAACTTGTCTGAGTTTATATTGTATCAGTTTCTGATTCAAGAGGAAAAAGTAGAAATTTCTACTCTTTCAAGGAGGGAATCTGCCCCAGTTTGGATCAAATATTCACCTTTTGGACACCATGATCCAAGGTATGGAAACTAATCATTGGCTCAGCCCAAGATGTGTCCCTCCATTTGTATGGAGAATGGGATAGACTGAGGCAGAGTACACTGACTAGCCACCCATTATAAACTACTAAAAGCTACTAAAAGGGAAAGTAGGTCTCAAAGGTTATGTGGGGTGTGAGGCGAGTTGGAGGTGAGACTGTTCTGATGTTACCCAGAAAATGGGAGGAAGGCTGGGCAGATGAAAACAACAAGCTCCTGGAAAGCAGAAACTATAGTTTTTCAATGTTTTCCTCTGCCCCCATGCCTCATATCTCCTCTGAACAGAGAGAGTGGTTTCTGAGGTAAACTGATCACAGGAAATATCTATGGGCTGAATTTATGAATCAAAGCTATAGAGTTTTAAAATATATTCATAAGAAATTTTGCTTTGCAACTATGTATGGATCAAAATAATGATTTTTTTAAACATTGGTGAGATAGGTACCAGTGTCAAAAAAATAAAGGAAGATAGAAGTTTTAGAGAGTAGGGTAAAGATATTGAATGTGGAATAAAGATTTATATCAAAAACAAGAACAGACAAATACATTTGTTTTAGTGGAAGAGAATTGTAATGACTTCTCTGCTTTCAGTCTCTCCAAATCTTACCCATAATTCCAGGCATGACTTATGCACCTTCTTTTCAATCTTGACATCTGTGGAATTCCAACCTTCATCAACCTCTCTGTTCAGTAATCCCACTCTGTTTATATCTTTTTTGTAATGCCACAAAGAGTAAATTTGACCATTTATTTGAAATTGCAGAATAATGAGATATTTATGTCCTTAATAATTTCTTATAAATATGTCTTGGATGTCTCAATTAGGTTCTAGATTTTTTAACAGAAAGTGGCAAGTCTTTTGCTGCTCTTTAAACCTATTTAGTCCTGATAATAGCTCTGAACACACAGTACTTCAGTTAATGTTTGTGGATAGTAAAGTATCAAAATGGAATGTTAGGAACTTCCCGCAGGATATATCTTGTTACTGCTTTGAAGGTAGTTTAAGAAAAAAACATGAGGTCTGCTAACTATGCATCTTTATATTTACTGTTAGAGATGCCAAGTCATCACCATCCTTCTTCTTTTAGGAAAAAAAAAAAAAATGAGGGTTAAAATCAGAGCCCTGTCTCCTCAGTAAACAGGTAAATTTATGCCACTAGAAGAGTATTAACAATCAAAAAAGAGGAAAGGATGAGAAGCTCAACTGGCTTCTGTAAGCACATCTCATTTAGACTGGAACGACAATTTAGATTCTCTTGGAATTTGTTACAAATTCTTTGGAGAAAATGGTAGAATATAGATAATTAAAAATGAAAGAATTCTTTCAAAATGTGATCCAAGTCTATTTTGTTTGTCTCACCTGAAATAGAATAAAGAATTTATATTTTTTTTCTTAAAAAGTATCTGTTTGGCCGGGCGCGGTGGCTCAAGCCTGTAATCCCAGCACTTTGGGAGGCCAAGACGGGCGGATCACGAGGTCAGGAGATCGAGACCATCCTGGCTAACCCGGTGAAACCCCGTCTCTACTAAAAAAAATACAAAAAACTAGCCGGGCGAGGTGGCGGGTGCCTGTAGTCCCAGCTACTCGGGAGGCTGAGGCGGGAGAATGGCATGAACCCGGGAGGCGGAGCTTGCAGTGAGCTGAGATCCGGCCACTGCACTCCAGCCTGGGCGACTGAGCCAAAACTCCGTCTCAAAAAAAAAAAAAAGTATCTGTTTTTAAGATCTGTTCCTTTCTCAATTAAGTTATTCAGGGTCTATGAAAGTTATGAGGGCAGAAGAACTAGTCCAAATCACTGGGGTGAACAGTACATAGTACAGGCAGCAAACTAAATATTAGCCCCATGTGGAAAGATTTTAGCTAATTTGTCTTTTCTGAGATGAAGGTGGGGGCATAGGTTTTCTTGTTTGCAGAGCTTATCCTGCTTCTGTATGCTTGCTAATGAACCAAACAAATGTCTAAAATTGCATAACTACATTGAACAAGTCAATTTCTTATGAACTATCATGTATCTTTGTCTTCTACACCCCATGATGCTTTCAAATTCAGGTCACATAATTTTTCTATTTATAAAACACTTGTGTAAAAATCAAATAAGATGAAATATGAAAATAATATTTTAGATTTCAAATACAGAGAACCAAGAACTCAAAAAAAAAAAATGACAGTGATGAGGGAGAAAACTTGGCCTTTACCTAAATTCCAGCACAGAAAACATGTCCCAGTTTACTAAAATAAAGATGTAGCTATGTAGTATCTCTTTTTGTTGTAATACAGACTAGTCTGATGTAGTTTGATTTCTGACTTAGAAATATGGTTTCTCTTGAGGCTCAAACATGGCATCTGGTAGTGACTGATTTTCTTCTGCATCATTTTGGTCACATGTACTTTGGATGAGATATAGTGATGTCCATGTCTGAATATTGTCAGAATAATGAGATGAATCTAGCAAAGGCTATAGTCAAGATCAAAAACCAATGCAGCCACAACTGGCTGGACCAAGAATCAAGAATCTTCCAGCACATGTACAGCTCAGAAGAAGCAAACCGGGACAGCTAGACACAAGGAACCCTTTGCTGGTCTGTGTTAGACATGAAGAAGCCGCTGAGAATTTTGGTGAAGTAAAGGCAGAAGACTGAGGAAGGATCCTGAATTAACTAAAATTATCTGCAACTCACTAAAGTTAAATTTCTGTGACAGAGAACATTGGAGACTCAAAATGGACCTTAAATTCAGTATCAAAAAAGAAAAGTAGGCAGCGCACGATGGCTCACACCTGTAATCCCAGCACTTTGAGAGGCCAAGGCAGGAGGATTGCTTGAACCCAAGAGTTTGAGACCAGCATGGGCAATATAGCAAGGCCCCTCTGTACAAAAAATCAGGCAGATGTGGTGGTGTATGCCTGTTCCCAGCTACTTGGAAGGCTGAGGCAGAAGGATCTCTTGAGCCCGGAAGATTGAGATTGCAGTGATCCAGGTTTATATCACTGTACTTCAGCCCTGGTGACAGAGCAAGACCACGTCTCAATAAATAAATAAATAAGCATTTCTGGTCCAATTGGCTTTGTGAAGTGAGAGGCATGTTTGATTAACTTGAAAAGCAAAGTTGTTTCAAGAGAACAGCTAATCATGTCAGTTACTACAAGTTTCAAACTTAAATTCTGGGAGTTTCTATTATTCTGGGAAATGACAGGAATGCAGAGAATTGTGGAAAAGCAGATGGCAGATCTTCCAGAGCAAAGGCCTAATTCTTCAAATTGTGAAGGCAGATATGCCCAGGCCTGTGTGGACTGCAAGCATGATGGAGCACCAAGAAGCCTATTTGCATCAGGGTTGGGAATGCTTCATGGAAGAAAATAGATATTGATGAATTGGTATGCTTAGCTCTTTTTTTTTTTTTGACAAAACTATTAAGTTTTGAAGGAGGCAAAGGACCCTAAAAAATCTATCCTGTTTAAAATAGAGTCACACAGGCTGCATCAAATAATACGTTGGGAGGCAGAGTTCCAGATAAAGTTTTAGCGTAACATTTTGTGTGACACACAGATGGACACAAGTGGCTTGGGACAGTTAACACCTGTGGCCTTAGAGGTGACGGGAGAATGATATATGCTCTCTCTGATGACTACTTGGTGTTCTGGCTGTTCCAGAAGACACTAGTAATGGGGTCCAGTAAAAAACAAGGAGATCTATAGGTTAAAACCACATGAAATTAGAAATAGAGAATGAACCATTATGTCATCAAACATGTCAAAATATGCTGTTTTGTTTTGTAACAAATACCTTTGGCAACAAACTACCCCACCCCCAACACCACCATCAAAAAAAGAGAAAATACACATTTAGGAAAAATTTAGTAGTACACTTCGTTTCTCAAGAGAGTTGATAATGAACATGTTAACTTGTTCAAAATATGTGATGACCTCTGCCATCCACCATGGGGGCTATAAGGATATCACTGACCGCCTAAAAACCAGAGGAAGTATGTCTGATGAAGAAATATCAACAAGTATTCCAAAAAGAAGCAGTTAACTCGAAAAAATTATGCTTGAAGACAAAGAGTGAACAAGTGTGGCTGCAAAAGGTACATTTACGTATCGCACTGTGATGTATGACTTTTCATATACAGTCATGAGTCACTTCACAACTGGGATGCATTCTGAGAAATGCATCATTAGGCAATTCCATCATTGTATGAACATCATAAAGTGTACTTACACAAACTTAGGTGGTAGAGTCTACTACACACCTAGGCTATATGGTATGGTACTGGTCCGTGGCCTGTCAGGTACCAGGCCGCACAGCAGTAGGTGAGCGGTAGGCGAGTGACAGAAGCTTCATCTGTATTTATAGCCACTCCCCACAGCCGGTATTATCCCCTGAGCTCCGCCTCCTGGGAGATCAGCAGCAGCATTAGATTTTCATAAGATCACAAACCGTATCATGAACTGCACATGCAAAGGGTCTAGATTGCATATGGTCTTTAGAAGAATCTAATGCCTGATGTTCTGAGGGAGAGCTGAGGCGGTGATGCTAGCACTGGGGAGCAGTTGCAAATACAGATTAACATTAGCAGAGAGGTTTGATTGCACAGAGACCATAATAAATTAATTGCTTGCAGACTCGTATCAAAACCTTATCAGTGAGTGGGCAAGTGACAATTAAGCTGCATCTGGTGGCAGGCTTTTTAGTGGAGAGTTGATGTACTTTAATTTTAAAGCTGCATCCGGTGGTTTTAAAAGTATATTTGAGACAACTTCAAATCTCTATACATTCTAGATTAAAGTCAAGGCAGAATATCCTGAGATTGCCACAGAAGCACTGAAAAGCCTGCTTCTATTTCCAATATCCTATCCTTGTGAAGCAGGGTTTTCTGCAGTGACAGCAACCAAAATGAGATTATGGAGTAGACTGGACATAAGCAACACACTTTGGGTGTCACTGCCTCCCATCAACCCCAGATAAGACCATCTAGTTGCAGGAAGACAAACTCAGGGCTCACATATTATAATCCTATGGGATTAGCATCATATTTGCAGTCTGTTGTTAACCAAAACATCATTAAATGGCACGTGACTATAATCGTTAATTTTACTCATTTAATTATTTCTTATGGAATTATGAACTGATTGAGTTTTTTTTTGTTTTGTTTTGTTTTGTTTTTTAGATTGGGCACACTGGAATAATACAATCTTATGTCCCTATTTTAAGGTTCCTTATCTCTTTTTATTTATTTATTTATTTACTTACTTACTTATTTTGAGACGGCATCTCGCTTGGTTGCCCAGGCTGGAGCGCAGTGGTGCAATCTCAGCTCTCTGCAACCTCCACCCGCTGAGCTCAAGAGATTTTCCCACTTCAGCCTCCTGAGCTGCTGGGACCACAAGTGCACACCACCATACCCGGCTGTGTTTTGTTTGTTTGTTTTGCTTTGTTTTGTGTTTTTGTATTTCTAGTAGAGACGGGGTCTTGCCGTATTGCCCAAGCTGATCTCGAAATCCTGAGCTTAAGCTATCCACCTGCCTCAGACTGCGAAAGGGCTGAGATTACTGGCGTAAGCCACCGCGCCCCGCCTGTGAAATGGTTATTGATAGAATGTTAGATCCTTTAGCAAAAGAACTTTATAGAGTTAGATAATGTCAGTTTTATATCAAAGCTATCAGATGCTAAAAGTAATAATCACCTAAGCTAATTTTAATAACAATTTGATAATTTATTCATCAATTTATAGAAGCAATATAGAGACTTAGAAGTTTATTTTTGTCTGATGTGGAACAATTGAGGTAATGAATGCTGCCATGAATTCTATTAAGAAGGTCAAAGTTAAGGACAATTTTTTGTACTGACAATTCAGAATACTATATTTTCATGAAACTCAGTAGCATTAAACCATGAAAATTTTAGAATTAGGAAACCAGTGAACCAGAAACATACTTTAAATTAAATTACTCATAGTGTAAACATAGTTCACAAATGCACCTATATTATATCTTATAGATGTAATTGTTCTTATATCTTTTTATGTGCTCAGGTAATGTCATCACCTGCACTCAAACACCAGGTGACTCTAATTTCCAAGCCCATGCATGCATTTAACCACTAAGATACCCCCGCCCTCCAGCTTAAGAGTTTTCCTCTCCATTGTCCCATAGTTTGAGAAACGTTACACCACTGAATATACAATCTGTTTTCTATTTTATTTTCAGGAAGAATGCAAACTTAAAGAACAAAACTTGATCAAGGTTGAATATAAGAATGAATTTTCTGTAAAAGTAATTTAATGTTTAATAGTTTTCTATTATTATCGTAACAAATGACCAGAAATGTATTGTCTTAAAACATATATGTATCATCTTACAGTTCAATCGGTCAGGAGTCCAACACAGGTGTCCCTAAGCTAAAATCAACGTGCAGCCTGGCTGCAATATTTTTTGGAGACTCTAAGAGAATTCCTTGCTTTGTCTATTAGTTTGGTGCAAAAGTAATTGCGATTCTGCCATTACTTTTATCTTAAAACCTGCAATTACTTTTTCACCAACATAATAGCTTCTAGAGGCTGCCTACATTCCTTTGCTTTGATCTTCTTTCTCCATCTTCAAACCAGCAAAGCAGCATCTTTTCGACCCTGCCTCTGTCATCACATCTGTTTCTCCGACAACATCTGGGAAAGATTGTTTGCCTTTATATACTCATGAGATTAGGTTGAGCTCTCTCAGGTAATGCAGTATAATCTCCCCTTGTCAAGATTCTTAACATTTTTTTTCTTATTTTTTTATTTTATTTTATCTAGAGGCGAGATCTTGCTGCGTTGCCCAGGCTGGTCTTGAACTCCTCAGCTCAAGCCATCTGCCCACCTCGGCCTTCCAAAGTGCTGGGATTACAGGCATGAGTCACCATCCCATGTCCAAGGTTCTTAACTTAATCACTTCTACCAAATTCTTTTGGATGTACATGAACATATTCGTAGATTCCAAGTTAGGGGGTGGAAATCGTTTGCGGGCTGTTGTTTTGCCTACCACAAGCATCCAAATAAACTGTCCTGTTCTACCAACCAACCCGTATATTGAAATGTAACAGTCTCACAATGATACATTACAATGATAAAAGTTATAAAAGAAAGTTGCAAGGGCCAAGAGAATATGTAACAGAAAAGTCTTCTTCAAGAAGTTTGAGCTGACAACTGAAGAATGGGTAGAAGATAAATAAGCCAAGATTGTTGAGCACGTGTACTGTAGGCTGTGGTGCTTTCAAGGAATGGAAAGGTCAGAGTAAAGGCTATATAATGAGTAAGGAGAAGAGTGGCATAATCTAATATCAACCAAAGAACCAGGGACCAGGTCATGCAGGCTTTTTAGATTCTATTAACTTTTTAAAAATCTTAAGTGCAGTGAGAAGTCATTTAAGCGTTTGAAGCAGGAGGAGAAGTGTTGTAATCAAATTTAGCATTTTGGAGGATGATTGTAGCTTCACTGGGGAAAACGGATTAAAAGGGACAAAAGTGGTTACAAGTTACTAAAAGAGTTGATACAAGATGCTGTGGTCTCATCTACTCTCAGAGATCCTAAAGTCACCTCAATAAATCCCAGGTCTTCTCACAGAAATGTCTTTTTCTTTAGCGTCTCCCATGTGAGTAGATAACCATCTAGTTTGGTCAGCCAAAACGTGAGAGTCGTCTCTCATCTTCCCCTTGTCACCTTCCAACATTCAAGTTCTATCAGTTCTGCCCCTAAATAGTGTTTGAATTTGTACCCATCTTTACATCTTCACTGCCACCACTCTAGTACAGACTACTCTCATTTCTTGCCCAGGATATTGATATAGGCTTTTAACTGATTCCCCACACAGATTTTTGCTCCCTCTGTTATCCACACTGCAACCAGAGTGATCTTTCTAAAGCATAAAATTTATTGAAATCCCTTTACTATACTTTACGTTCCATACCTCCTCCCTTCACTCACACACACACATGCAGACACACACACATATTTATGACCCATAGGTGGCTTCCTACTGCCCAGAACATACAGAATTGCAGCTTCACCCCTGCTCTGTGTCCTCCAGGAGCAGATGATGGTCTACCTCCCCAGCTGTCATACCCCATAAAGATCCCTCCCTCTCAAGCTCCATTTCAGAGGCCTTATGTTTCTTTGGGTATGCTGGGCTCCCTCTCATAATACCGCTTTTGTGAAAGCCAATTTCTTAGACTGTCTGTCTACAACGTTTCTCCTGTGTCTAGCTAACTCTGATTCTTTTTCATGTCACAGATGAGAGATTATTTCCTGAAGGAAGCATTTTCTAATACCTCAGTTCTTCTTTTGTGTTCTTATATCTTCTTAGGTGCTCAGGTAATGTTGTCACCTGCACTCAAATCCAGGTGACTCTGATTTCCATGCCCATGCATTTAATCATTAAGATGCCCCCACCCTCCAGCTTAAGAATTTTTGTCGCCAATGTCCCATAGTTTGAGCAAGGCTACACCATTGAGTATACAATCTATTTTCTATTTTATTTTCAGGAAGAATGTGAGCTTAAAGAACAAAACTTGACCGAGGTTGAATATAATAATGACTTTTCTATAAAAGTAATTTAATGTTTAATGGTTTTTGGTTACACCCCAAGTAGACACTTGATAAGTGAGAATCCGTGATAAGAATTTTCAAAGTTGTGCTTAAAGAATATATATACCAGCTGTATTAGTTAGCATGAGCACTGCCTGGGAACAGAGAAATGAATGAGCCTGTGACACTGGGAGAGCTCTCACAGCTGTTAACCTCCCTGGGAAAAATTGCAAACACAATAGGTGACTTTGCAAGTCATCTTAACAAGTAAAAGAATAAGTAAGGAATCTCCTATTCTTAGAGAAAAGGGGTGAGATGTACTAATGATGCTGCTTAGAGAGGTTTGCATTTTCACTGTTTGTGCCATGCGATAGATAAAAAGGGCTCCAGTCTCCAAGGTTGTCACTCCATCACCCTTCACAACACTAAATTCACTTAATTTTTTTTTTCACTTTAGCAGCTAAGGATGTTATCACTTATGCTGAGGTCACTCAGAGGGTAATACTACTGCTGGAGACACTAATGAAAAGGTACAGTGGTGACATGAGTTAATTGCATAGTTACCACACAATTACCAATTAATGTTCTACTGATGTTAACAGAGAAAGTGAGAGAGCTAGCATTATGTGTACTGAGCACTGCATGGTATAATAATATAATATAATATAATATAATATAATATAATATAAATAGTGTTAGCAGTATACAACATTTTCCTGAACAGGTTTGCTCACATAAATAAAGAGGATCAAGAAAATGTGTGTTTTCCCATGTTTACTGTTCTAACACTGCTTGAAAATGAACCTAATAACAATGATCTTTCTTTCAACTCTTTCCCTCTTAATCATTCAGGTTTCAAAAACCCAGCTGCTAGAATTTTTTTTTTAAATTTAATGTTCAGCTACAAAAATAGTTATTTTACTCCTGAACACAAGCTTCAATGTGACTTTATTTTTCTATAAGTGAAACAGATTAGGTTGTGGACTCAGTTTCTGTAATAGAAAAAAAATCTTTATGAAAATTGTATTAGATGAAAATAAATCTCGCCGGGTGTGGTGGCTCACACCTGTAATTCCAGCACTTTGGGAAGCTGAGGCATGTGGATCACTTGAGGTTAGGAGTTTGAGACCAGCCTGGCCAACATAGTGAAACCCCATCTCTACTAAAAGTACAAAAATTAGCTGGGTGTGGTGGCAGGTGGCTGTAGTCCCAGTTACTTGGGAGTGTGAGCCAAGAGAATCCCTTGAACCCGGGAGGCGGAGGCTGCAGTGAGCTGAGATCATGCCACTGTACTTCAGCTTGGGTGACAGAGCAATACTCTGTCTGAAATAAATAAATAAATAAATATTTTCAATTTTTAATTTTTAATTTTTGAGATGGAGTTTTGCTCTTTCACCCGGGCTGGAGTGAAGCAGCGCAATCTCAGCTTATTGCAACCTCCCCCTCCTGGGTTCAAGCAATTCTCCTGCCTTAGTCTCCCAAGTAGCTGGGATTACAGGCATCCACCACCATGCCTGGCTAATTTTTTTGTATTTCTAACAGAGATAGGGTTTAACCATGTTGGCCAGGCTGGTCACAAACTCCTGACCTCAGGTGATCCACCCTCCTCAGCCTCCCGAAGTGCTGAGATTACAGGCATTAGCCACCTTGACCAGTCTATAAATAAATAAATAAATTAATTAATTAATAAATCTCTTTATCTAGTGTTTGATTAGTTCTTTACTTGCACATAATTTTCAGGATCTTAGAATGTATTTTATTTCAACATTTTTACAAATTCCTGGAAAAACAAAAAGACCTTTTTTTTAGTTTTTAAATCAATTTTCTTGAGGTATAATTGAAATATGAGAGAATGAATTGTTTTAAGTGTATAGTTCAATGAAAATATGCTCATTTTAAAACATGATTTATTTCTTGAGTCTCTGAAGGATTATTTCAGTAAAAGTAGGAACTGATTGCTTCTAGAAAATTATCCATAACATCTCTGAACTCACCTCTTGAGAAATTTTGCCCTGAATACCACACACAGCCCATAACTTACCTATTACCCACACAGATGTAGAGCAAATCTAAGAGCAAACTTTCTGTCAAAACAATTTAATGTTAAACAGTTTTCAGTTATAACCTCCACACATTTGCTGATAATGAGCCATAATAGGCAACAGCCAGAAACTAAAATAAAATTCACAAATTCTTTGCTATTATCCAGTCAAATATATACATGAAGTACAAGGCACTTGCAGACACTGGAGACATAGTAGTAAACAGCACAGACACAGCCCCTACGACTCGTTTCTTTATCCTTCCTAACATTTTGGTAATCTATTTAATACTGCATATTAAAACAATTCCTGGTTATATTAACTAGAGTAAATTCTGTTCTCTGAATACTGAACAATGTATTATAGCTACTAATGCTTTCTTTTCTAATGCATGGTCCCAAATTACTGTCTTTCCATGAATCTGCTATTGCTGCTGACTCAATATAATGTCCACACTGTAGAGTACATATGGGACTATAGCCCATTTCCATTGATGGTAAAAGCAATTTTCCAATTGTTTAGGAGCTGAATAGAGTCCTGATTGTGCAGAAAAATGACCTCATCATATGTGTCCTTAACTGCTTAATGCTCATAGTTATATATGAGCATTACATGAGGTTACAAAAGAATGTTAAGGTTAATACTTGCAAACATCGAGATTTCTCAGTGTGGTCATTAGACCAGCAGCAGCAGCATCACCGTGAACTTCTTGGAAATGCAGATCCTTGGGTCTCACCTCAGACCTATTCAATTAGAAACAAAAAGTGGGCTCCCAATCTGTATTTTAATGAATGCTCCAGGTAATTCTGACGCACAGTTAGTTTGAGGATCTCTGGGTTGAATTACGCTCAGATAACTAACATTTTAAGGCTTAAAACACAGAAGGTAGGCCGGGCACAATAGCTCATGCCTGTAATCTCAGCATTTTGGAAAGACTAGACCAGCAGGACGCTTGAGCCCAGGAATTCAAGACCAGCCTAGGAAACAGGGCAAAACCATTCTCTACCAAAAATTAGCCCAGCATAGTGGTGCACGTGTATAGTCCCTGCTGCTAGGAAGGCTGAGTTGGAAGGACTGCTTGAGCCCAGTAATCAGAGGTTGCAGTGAGCCAAGATGGCGCCACTGCACTGCAGCCTGGGCAACAGAGAGACTCACTCTCAAAAGAAAAACAAACAAACAAAAACAAAAAACAAAACACCACCACCAAGGCTTTGTTTCTCACTTATGCAGGATATTTTTTGGTGTGTTATCTGGCTGTTCTCTTTTGCAATGTCCCTACTTTAGAATCCATGCTAAAGAAACATTGCTGCAATCATTTTAAGGGAAAAAAGACATCTGGCAAATAGATGTTCTTGCCTAGAAAGGCACATGTCCTTCCACTTAGAACTTGTTATCCGTATCTGATCACTCAGGCCCACCTGGTAAGGTAGGATCAGGAAATGCTATCTAACATTTCCCTGGAAGGAAGAGATCAGAAATAGCAAATAGCTTTTTTGACCACCATAATGCCCAAATCTTGTACTCAAATATTTGGCTCATTCTCTCATCTGCAGACAAAATACACTCACCCACTAATGAAGGCACATAAAACAGGGCTGGACGTGGTGGCTCACACCTGTAATTTCAGCTCTTTGGGAGGTCAAGGTGGGTAGATCACCTGAGGTCAGGAGTTCAAGACCAGCCTGATCAACATGTTGAAACCCTGTCTCTACTAAAAATACAAAATTAGCTGGGCATGATGGCACGCACCTGTAATCCCAGCTACTCAGGAGGCTGAGGCAGGAGAATCGCTTGAACCTGGGAGGTGAAAGTTGCAGTGAGCCGAGATCACACCACTGCACTCCAGCCTGGACAATAACAGCGAAACTCCATCTCAAAAAAATAAATAAATAAATGAAAATAAAACAAAAGTCCCAACCAACATGGCACTGAGCCCAAACTCCACATTTTTTGGGTGAAGTATTATATTATTTAAAGTTGGGATAATGTGTGATAGTCATCGTAGCACCTTTGGATGTAGCTCCTCCTAATTCAAATAACCATGGAAAAAAGGCAAGTTACTCTTCCCCTAATAATAAATGATGGAAAAGGACAGTTTATCCACTAAAAACATTCCCATGTAGAAAAGTGATGAATGGCCATCATGCAGCAGTCTCTGTTCTATAGCAATTCTAAAATCCAGGTGATCAGATTCTGCAAGGGTCTTCTACTCGCAGAACAGCATGTTCATTCAGTTCCTCCAAGATGCAGATGCCCAAGATGGGAGTAAATATGCAATTATTTTGTTATGAGAAAAACTTGTGAGAAAAAAAATAGGGAAGGAGCCAGGGGAAGCTGGGAGAGACATCAGGGCATGACGTCAACCTGACCCTAAGTGAAGGAGAGAGGACAGGAAGGTAGAAGAATCTTCCATGACCACACAGCCAAAAGAAGGTCCAACAAGGCCGCCAGGGGTTTCTGGAGCCAAAATCAGCCATTAGAGTAATACCTTATCTCAAATGAGCCTGCCTTAGTAGAAATGGGACTGCGTTTGTGTCCCTGGTGCACTCAGTCACCACCAGTGTGAAACCTGTGGCAAATGTGCCACTGAGCAGGCTTGATGAGGGATGTCAAAGTGTGGCAGATCAGTTAGTGAAGCTCCCTGTCTTTGAGGTCTGCAAGACATGTACTTATGGCCACCACAATCCACTCATTGTGTCTTTTAGGTATACTCACACAGGTTCCGGGAGCAGCTCCTCCACACTTCCTGGGGATCCCTCTTCCTGTCTGGAACCCAGAAGAGGGAGGTTAGTGAGATGAACAGCAGTCTCCGTCGCTGTGGCTGATCCTAGAGATAGCACTTATCCTCTCCTCCACCATTCATTCAAATTCCCCTCACTTTCAGCTACCACTTTGGAATTTACCCGTCTACAAGCAGCCCTACCTCTTCCTGCTCATCAGAAATTGCTCAGTATGGTGATTCTTTTGTCTGCTGGCCCCTGGGCACGTGGAATCCAAAGTGCTCTGATAGCAGCTGTAACTTGCAGTTCAATGGCAACCTTGCTGTGTTCCCTTTAAGATCACATTCCTCTGGGGACTAGGACTTTTAAAACTGCAGGGCCCAGAGTTTGTGGAAACAAGAAGTACAGTGTTTCCCACTGTGTCATTGAGGGCAATGGTTATAGAGGCCACTTTTGCTTTCACCTCTTGATTCCTGGATCCAGGTATCTTTTCTCTTGTGGACACAAGCCATGTGGGGGTGTTTGATTTAATAAATACAGCCATCCTGAAAGATGGTACCCCACCCTTTCAAGTGTTTTCTCCAATGTGATACTTCAATTATATCTTGGTTTTTGTTTTTGTTTTTTGTTTGTTTTGAGATGGAGTCTCGCTCTGTTGCATAGGCTGGAGTGCAGTAGCATGACCTTGGCTCACTGCAACTTCTGCTTCCCGGGTTCAAGTGATTCCTGTGCCTCAGCCTGCCAGTAGCTGGGATTACAGGCACATGCCACCATGCCCAGTTAATTTTTGTATTTTTAGTAGAGATGGAGCTTCACCACGTTGGCCAGACTGGTCTCGAACCCCTGACCTCGAGTGATCTGCTTGCTCAGCCTCCCAAAGTGCTGGGATTACAGGCATGAGCCACTGCGCCCAGCCCCAATTATACCCTTGGAAAGCTGATCCAGATTTCAGTGAAGCTGGTTGACTCTGAGTCATGCATAGACCCCATAGTCATGTAGATCCCGTAGTAATGGTCCTGCTCTCATACCCCTAGTTACATACAACGTTGTGTGGGTTATGCTGGGAGATAACCCTAGCTATCAACTTGGCATGCAGGTCAGAAAGTGAGCAGCTTCTAAGGGGGGAGGGAGCCATCCGTTCCCTTGAATGAGACAGGTTTCTGCAGCATCTTCTAGCACAGAGGAAATGCTAGCCCTGACTAGGGAAGAATGAATCACTTCTGTACGCCCAGGAGACCCAGGGAAGTTACAGAGACAACATTCTTATGGTCAGTTCATCTGGTTGACTGTATACCATGATTCAGGATTTGAAATTTTCCTTACCAGGGCCCTAACGTTCATATAGCAGACATGCCGTGGCTGAGGATTCAAATATCTCAGGAGTTCTGTTATTCTGACAACTAGGTCTTCAGTGTAACCTTAACTGTGTCCGCCCTTCCACTCCAAGTATAAAGGCATTTTTTGTAAACCTGAGACAGAAACTCTCTGGCTTTCACAGTTAGGTATTTACCGCTGGTTAACAGTCCTTACTCTCTCATTATTCTTCGGCAGGGGTAATATAATCTAACAGTAATCAATGAACTCAGCATTGCTACCCTCATGTTTCTCCAAATACATATTCTTTTCAAATGACACCAAATTATATCATTATCATACCTTCCACAGCATCCCCCGCCCCCACCCTCACTGGAACAATTTCTGAGGTCACCTCTGTTGAAATCTTTGGCAATTATTCTGCCACCTTGTGCCAGGGACAACCTGTACTCCACTTATCAACCAGGATGATGTCTTCTCTACCTGCCACGTGCTGAGTGAGCTATGTTGACCTTTTACTTGTTAGAGTTAAGAAATATTTTAATCTTCCAACTGTACAATTTTCCTAAATTTCTTTATTCTCTTTCACTTATGTGTATAAATCAGCAAAATCATTTTTTCTTGTAATATATTGCCAAACATAGCCAACAGCAACAAACATTGTTACCAACATCTATTTTCAGAGCATGTTTCCTGGAGCTCAAGTTAACTAGGTATATAACCTGACTTCCAAGTTAATACAATCAACAGTTTACCAGATGCTTTGCTGACACATTTTATGGATTTCAGATTTTGAAACCAGTTTTCTCACCACCTATGTATGCCCAGCCCTTTAACTATTGCCACATACTTAATAAGGTTTTCGTTTCTCTGTAATTAGCATGCCACTTCTGGTATGAATTTCTGTTTCAGTTAAATTTGGTTAGCTCATATTATATTATCGAGCATATTCACAAATTTCACCTTAAAAAAACAAGGAATTGTTTTACTTACATAAATATCCCTAGCAGAGCAGCTGGAGACCTACTCCATTCTGTGCCCACTTTTGTAGCCCAGGCTGATGGAGCATCCACTATCTGGATCAAGTCCTTGCCACCATGACGGGGCCCAACTCTGCCAGGGCTCCACCCAGTCACCACCGAGGCAACCAAGTATAAATGGGACTTATTCCAGTTGATACAAGAGCAATTCTGCCTCCTGAGATAACTACTGAAATTCCAATTCTTCCCCTCACTATTAGACCTGAGTAATGTAACTTATCCAAAGGCTCCTGAAGGGAATAGGAGACACTACAGAAATGTCTAGAGAGGTATCTCTCCATGAACTAAACTCTGGGCATTGAGAACCTGGACAATAGGAAACAATAGTTAGAAGGGAACTCACAGATAAATCCCTCCTCTTTCCTTCTCACCACTGTCTCCTGCATCTATCAGGATCCACTCAGGAGACTGAAATCCCAGCTGCAATTTTAACACACACACAAAAACTCAATGTAAAGACTTTTAATTAGATAAAAAGTAGTTGTATTAGTCTGATTTGCTGTAACAAAATGCTGGGTGCCCTAAGTAGCAGAAATTTACATTCTCCAGTTCTGGAGCCTAAAAGTCCAAGATCAAGGTTCCAGCTGGGTTTCCAGTGGTGAGTCTCCTCCTGCTTGCAAATGGCTGCTTTCTCACTATCCCCTCCCTCACGTGGTCTTTCGTCAATGTGTACACACAGAAGAGATGCAGAGCTCTCTGGTGTCTCTTTCTTACAGTGCCACTAATCTTATCAGATTAAAACCCCACCCTTATGACCTCATTTACCCTTAATTACTTCCTCTTTAGAGGCTACATCTCCAAATACAGTCATGCTAGGGGTTGAAGATTCAACATTTGAATTTGGAGGTACATTCAGTCCATAATATACCATAACTTCGATCAGATTTTCAAAGTGACCTAAACCTAAGAAAATTTAACAATCATTGATTTGGAAATTAGAAAGTTACAGGGATGCCTAGAATGCACAGGTTTTCTTTAAGTATTATTAATTAAAATATTAACAGGTTAAAAGATAGTAAAATATAAAAGATGAGACAGCCACTGGTTTTGCCTACATCTTGTCCATTCTATACTTCCTTACTGTAGTAGACTCAGGAAAAAATAACCATAAATTTCTCCCTTTCCTGTAAGTATTGTGAGTTTGCCATCCTCCCATCAGGAAGTAATATTTCTCTCTCTCTACTTGAACCTTGGATTAGCCATGTCATTGGCTGTAATCAATGGGACATTAACAAACATAATATTAAATGATGCTTAAAAGGTACTAGTGTATTGGAGCTTGCCTTCTCTTCCTTTTTTTAGTAATGCTGAGACTACCATGAGAAGTCATATCTTCCTGGGTCATGAATGGTCATATAGAGAAAGAGGAAGGGCCAGCAATCCCAGTTGAAGTCTTAGACAAGAGTTTAAGGCCATTGCATATTATTCAGTCGAGCTGTCACAGAACTGCCCCACCAACCCAAAGAATTGTGAGATATAATATTATCATTGTTTTAAGCAACTATATTCTGAGGTAGCTTGTTGTATTGCAAAATTCAATTTATTAATACGTATTAACAAAATCCCAAATGTATTTGGTTTGGCAGTCTGATTACTGAAGATAACCTTCCTGTAATCTATGACTACAAATAGTATCTTCTTGATCCAGTTCTGGCCAACGAAGCATATACATACATTGTTAATTGGTGTCTGGTGGTGGAGCCAGCTAAAGGGAGGCAATTCTAGTTAGAATGGTCCTTTGGCCCTTTGCTTTTCCTCCTCCTTCTTGCCTGGAATACAGATAAAATAAAAGAAACATATTGCAACCATGAGATAAAAGTCCCACTCTAAGAATGGTAGGACAGGAAAATAGAAAGCGATTGAGCCTCGATGGTAGTTTAGTTGCCCTACCAGGTCAGGACTATACAATCTCCAGACTTTTTGTTGTATGAGAAAAATAAAATATTTAATCCACTGGAATAAATGAATGCAAATACTAACTCAAGGTATTAAAGAAGGTGGAATCACTGATGGTTCCTATTTTGCTAGCTTTGCCAACTGGATAATGGTTCCATTAATCCAAAGAAAAGAGATATTTGAGGATAAGATGATTTAGAATACACTGAGTTTAAAGTGCCTGTAAAAGGTATAGAAGACACCAGTTGGAAGGTGAGAGGTGAGCCAAAGCTGTTATAATACTGATAGGTAGAGGGAAGATCTGGGTTTGAGTATAATTTAAGGAATCAACAGCCAATGTTGTGGTAGGTAAAACTGTTAGAGTGCATGGGATTTCCCAGGAAGAGTCAGAAGAAAAAAGTGTAAAGGAAGAATCTTAGGAAACAGCAGTTGTTATAGGATGGTCGGAGCAAAGTGTTAAGAAATACAGATAAAAGAATGCTAAGAGGGTTAGACATAGACTCTGGTGAGCTTAATATAAGGATTGAACATGTCCTTATTGGATTTACCAATCAGGAAGCCACTAAGGCCCTTTCTGAGAGCAGAGTCCCTGGAGTGGAACCAGCTAAAGCCGGATTATGGTGGGTGGAAGAGTGAATGAAAGGTGTTGATAAGGAGACCATAAGTCGACTTGGCTAGTGAATCTTGGCTGCAAAGGACAAAAAAATAGGGCAATACCAGAAGGAGACAGAGTAGAGAGGAAATTTTGCTTTTGCTTTTTAAAAATGTTTTAGTTCATTGGTAAGACTTGAACCTATTTATAGCCTGCAGGGAAGAAACCATTGGAGGGGGAGAGTGTGAAGATATAAGAAAAAGAAATACTGTAATTGGTAGAACAAGGCCAGGCATTGGCAGGAAGGGATGGAATGAAGAACACAGGTGGACGGATTAACCATAAATAGGAGTTAAATCTCTTCTTCCTGTGAGAGCATCAATATTTCTTCCTGAGAAGGGAAAGGTGCACTTAGATCTACATGGATACACAAGAGAGATACAAAGGGCCTGACTGCTGTAGTTTCAGCTTTTATCTGCTGTGTGATCTTGATTGGAGGCATGTAAGAGATCAGGAAGGCAGAACAAGTGGCTTCTCGTGTTAAACCATGGCAGGAATCCCGCGCCAGCTGCTGTCAGCTTTTGAAAACATTCACTACTCATAAATTAATACCTACATGCTACAGTGCTACTTAATTAGTCATCGTTAATATTTCAAATATTCTGAATTACAACAAAGCAAAAACATATTGCATCAGAGATTGATCATTCACCTATAGTTTCTAAAATGAGCAATATGCTTCTGGAAGAGAAGTCTTGTTCTCATGACACAATTATTGAGGAATCTGAATACATTTTACCAGCTTAGGTTTACACAGTCACTGTCCTGAAAAGAGGGTAATATTTTCTGTAATTAGGTAATAGAAAAATATGTTCAGAACACACTTACATTTTGTTTTGTAAATAAAATAAAATTGGAAATTAGAATGAAGCAAAGTGGAAAAATAATTGAGATGATGAGGCCAGCTAAGTTCAGGGACAAATTTTTGGCAGTATGTTGGAGGGCTTTTCAAGAACTGTTTGCAGTAGCATGGGTAACTTTATTACTTGAAATTAAAATACAGAGGGGCATAGACTCTAGAATCAATTTATAATAAAAGTTTGAATGATAGTGGTCAAAAATTATACTAAATAGATGAGATGAGTGAATATATTTTTTGCTTTTTACATATATTTTTCTTAGTACTTGATTTATATAATTAGTGTTAATTAACTGATTTTTTTTTTTCTTTTCATTTGGATGTCTGATATATTACAGACCATGTGCCTTCAAGCAAATGCTTCTTTGGGATGTGTCTTGTATGTCTTTTATATTTTTATATTTATTTATTTATTTTTTTGAGATGGAGTCTTGTTGTGTCCCTCGGACTCCTTTAGCCCATAACTTGAATTGCAGTGATGTCTTTTTGCCTCTTTTGTTTATGGGAGGCAGCATGATATGAAAGGTGCACGCCACCCTCGCCACCCTTGCCACCCTCAGCTCTGGAACCTTATCAGCTCTGACCTACCAGTTTCACGACTTCCTGATTCCTCAGCTTCCAGGATCGCTAGTAAAATGGTGTTTACAATACAGATCTTCGAGGGTTGTTGTAAGTACTCAATGTGTTAACTACTTAAAATGCCATAAAACAATCCTGGCACATTAAAAGCACCCTTAAAATAAAAAATGTCAGCTATCATTAAAATATAGTGATGATTTTTTAATGGTTATTTCATCAGTAAGACTTCTACATATGCTAAATATTTTATAATGTGAACTTCAACAAAAAGTAGTTTTCAGTTGCCCTACCAAGTAGATTTTTACTCGTTTTTGATGAGGTTGTCCCTAGGTATCCATGGGTGATTGCTTCTAGGACTTCCTGAAGATGCCAAGATCTGAGAATATTCATCTCTAATATAAAATGGTATAGGGTGGGTGCAGTGGCTCAAGCCTGTAATCCCAGCACTTTGGGAGGCAGAGGCCGGTGGATCACAAGGTCAAGAGATTGAGACCATCCTGGCCAACATGGTGAAACCCTGTCTCTACTAAAAATACAAAAATTAGCTGGGGGTGGTGGACCATGCCTGTAATCCCAGCTACTGGGGAGGCTGAGGCAGGAGAATCACTTGAACCCGGGAGGTGGAGGTCCCAGTGAGCTGAGATCATGCCACTGTACTCCAGCCTGGTGACAGAGTGAAACTCCGTCTCAAAAAAAAAAAAAAAAAGAAAAAGAAAAAGAAAAAGAAAAAGAAAAGGTGTAGTATTTGCATATCACCTAAGTATTAATACATCCTCCAGTATACTTTAAATCATCTCTACATTACGTATAGTACTTAATTTAATGTAAATATTATATAAACAGTTATATTGTTTAGGGAAAAGGACAACAAAAAAGTTTTGTAAATCTTCAGTACAGATGCAACCATTCATTTTTTTTCCCCAAATATTTTCCGCCGAGTGCGATGGCTCATGCCACCAGCACTTTGTGAGGCCGAGGTGGGTGGATTGCTTGAGCTCAGGAATTCAAAACTAGCCTGGGCAATCATGGTGAAACCCAGCATCTACTAAAAACACAAAATTTAGCTGGACATTGTGGTGCATGCCTGTAGTCTCAGCTGCTTGGGAGGCTGAGGTGGTAGGATTGCTTGAGCCTAGGAGACAGAGGTTTCAATGAGCCAAGGTGCACCACTGCACTCCAGCCTGGGTGACAGAAGGAGACCCTGTCTTAAACAAATATATATATATGTGTGTGTGTGTGTATATATACATATATATTCGATCCTCGGTGTGTTGAATCCAGGGATGCAGAACCAACTGTATTTGATGTGGTCTAATTTTGAAGGAGTATAAAACTTATAGCAAGGTATCAAAAGCAAGCATGTGAGTGTGTAAGTATAATCAACTCCATCTTTCTTTGCTGCTGCTGCTGTTCCTTCTCCTTTTCATCCTCCTTTTCTCTTTCTTTTTGCGAAAATGAGAGATGGCTTTGTGCGCATATTTTCAGAGTCCAAACAGGAAGTAGGTACCTCTTAGTTGTTTTTTGAATTCTTGAAATTTGCATGTCAACTGGATCCAAAGCTGATAGAGAATTTAATCCATAAAAAGACAAATAGCGTACAATTTATATGGAGATATTTAGAAGAAAAACTAGTATTATAATAAATTGATGATCTGAGTGAAGATCAGTAACCTTAATGATTAATACATACAAAAGGAAATGAAATAAATTGAATGATTATGTTATAACACTCCCTAGTGCAATAGTGTGTTTCTTTCACTTTAGCTTTAATTTTACATTTTTCTTTCATTTCTTATACTTGCTTTGGTTTGTAAATAAGAAAACAACTAGACTCAGAGGCTTTGGAGGATACCTAGAATCTGTATTTTCTCTTACGCCCACTAGATGGCAGGTATAGGATTCTGAATGCTTTTCAGGAGCTGTGTGTCACCTATTTTTTTTTTTTTTTTAAAGCTCACTGTAATTGCATTCATGTAAAGTTCAAAAATAGTCAAAGCTAATTGGGTTAGAAGTCAGGATAGTGGCTACCTTTGGAAGAAGGTAGTGACTGGAAAGGTTTATGGAGTACTGGAAATATCCTATTTATTTTACTTTTAAATTCATTTATTTTTTAATTGACATATAACATTGTATGTATTTATTATATACAACATAATGTGTTGAAGTATATAAACATTGTGGAATTGTTAAGCCTAGCTAATTAACAAATGCATTACCTCACATAGTTATCATATTTGTGAGGGGAATACTTAACATCCACTCTCTTGGCATTTTTTAAAAGTACAATACCTTGTCCTTAAATATGGCCTCCATGTTGTGCAATAGATCTCTTGAACTTATTTTGTCACCTATTCTTATTTGCAGCACTAGACGAGAAAACCAGTTTTGTTCAAAGCACAACATTTTAGAAATCAATCATTTTATCTTCAGCCCCCTCCCCCAGTCTCCTACATAGATCCTAAAAAACAAACAAACAAAAAAAGGACTGGTAAAACTGGTCAAGGAAGATAGGGTTTCTAATAAGGCTTTTAAGTATTTTCATACAGTACACTCATTTTCCGTCTTTTTCCTTTCTCCTTTGGACACATACGATCCAAAATGTGGTGTAGTCTCTGTGTAATCTCAGTGCTTTTATTTTCTCACAGTGGAAACATCCCTGTTGCCCAATTGCAAGGGGCAGAGAGAGAGTACGTTGTAAATTGTTCGTCGATTTACTTTGTTTTCTTTGTGAAAAAAAGAGAGTAGGAAATTGGGGAATTTTAAATAGTTCTTTCCTTGTTTCTCACCATTTTGTTTAAAGTTTTTCTTTTTCTTTTCTTTTCTTTTCTTTTTTTTCCCTTGCTTGAAATACAGCTGAAATAACTGAGTTTTCTACTTGAAACGTGTATGCCTTTCCACTGAGGGGCCAAGGCCCTGGAAATGTAAAGGGCCAATCTTTGTTACAGAGGGGTTCATTGCAGTGAAGGGCGGGTTCTGCAAAGACAAACAGGTCTCATAGATAGTTGCCAAGGACACCGAATCCATCTTTGCATTACACCTTGAACTAGCGTGCTCGTATCACCTGTTTTTATTGCATGTACTATAAATGACTGTAAAAGTTTGCAAATCTTGTAGAGACCTTGGCAATCAATACTTCAGCAGGAAATCTACAAAGAGGCGGGTGGGAAGAGAAGGGATCCAACTTACTAGTTTGCCTATTTGGTACAAGAACCATACCTTGACATTGAGAATTAATAAGTGTGTTCGATTTTCACGGCGTCTCAGTCAGACGTGTAACATACGCAGAGTAGTTTCAATTTAGACGCTCAATTTGAAATCTTGGCTTTGCATTTTTATTAACAGGTAACGGAGTCTGGGAACATTCCTTGGCCTTCCTTAATCTGAACTTACTCTGGGTGCTTCTGATCTGTGACTTGAGTGCAAAATAAAGACTAATTTTTATCTGGGTCAATGTGGGGCCAAGTAGAGTGGCCAGTCCTGAAGGCCACTCCTGCAGCTTTAGTGTTTTTAAATGTCTAACCACCAAACGGGTCATGCAAGTGTATGGACTGTTTTCTTTTCTTTTTAGGGTCTGCACAGTGATGGTAGGACTGGGAGTACTAATCAATCCCTGTGCCATGTTCAATCGGTCTGTTCTACTGATTTTTATTGTTGTTCTTGTTTCACCGTGTTAAATTTAAGTGTTTAAGAAGTGGACGCCCCGTGGAAAGCCCGACAAATCAAACAGCAGAGGAGGGTACCAAAGTCCCGGGGTCCCAGTTACAGTCTGCTATTGCTGTAGGCCCAGCAGGGGCGGACGTCGTTGAAGGCTACCGTGCAGGTTGGAGAAGATGAAATGGCCTCGCATCCCCTTTCCCGGAGGCTCGAGTCGGCAGATTTAGAGCTCCGACAATCTGTGCCCTCGCTTTGGACTGCGCCAGGGAGCAAAAAACCTGTGCTTTTTTGAAAGAGGCCGGGGCAACAAGGTAGAGAGCCGCAGCCAGAAGCAGCCCCGGGCCATAAACCCGAGGCCTGGATGGCTTAAGGCTGAAACCGCCCCCGCCCCCACCCTCACCCTGCTGGCCGAGCCCTCCCCCCTCCTAGCCACAGTGACCGGAATCCCAGCCTCCCCTTCTGATGCATAAAACATTCAGTGGCCTCCAGGGAGTTTTTGAAATTCTGGCGGAGGCTGCTTTATCCGTTGTTTCGCCCCCTGGGTCAAACACTGGTCCATTGGGTGAGTTGGAGGAGCGATTAGCTCAGCTATGGACTAAATTTAACCTGAGTCCCGGTGGCCGCGTCCCGCCCGCGGTCCTTTCCATACGAGTGGCTTTGAAGGTGTCACTGAGCTGTGCCCAAATCTAGAAAAGAATGGGAGGGGAACTGCATGAGCTTTTTAATTTTCTTCCTTTTCCCCTCTCTTCCTGCGTGTAAACTCGGGTAAAGGTGGGCGGTAATCCCCACTAATTGAGCCCGCGTGTGGAGGTAGCGACTCCGGCGTGGGTGCCACAGCGGTCGCGAAATATCGGGTTCTGAACCCGGTCAGCAGGGGTGGCAGCGGCCCTAGCAGCACCTAGGCAGGAAGAGGATACTTCCCGTTCGCGTTTGGTGATGGTTTCATGTGCTAGGACATGGGCGCGGACTTGCCCTCGGAAATAGGGTCTCTGGATGCTGAAATCATAAAGACGTTTTCCCTGAGGTTGTGCGCGCCGGCCCGCACCCTCCCTACTTCCTGAGCCCTCTGCCTGAGGCCACTGCTTTTAATTAATAGTATCAGAACGGTTCGTGGGAGAACCTGAAGTTCTTATCAAGACAATCTTGGTGGCGTAGGGAAGCGCGAGAGTGGGGGTGAGGGGGTAGGGGGTGGGAGGAATGGTGTAAAAAAGATTAAATACCAAAGAGAAAAGGAAAAGTACAGGCTAAACGAGACATTTAATAGAAAAGTGAAGTAAAGGATTTTTGACGCCACATTTTGTGTATTTAGTTTTAGGTTAAAAGAGCAAATGCAACATAAATATATATGTGTATAATTTCCCCCAAACCACTAACTAGCGAAATGGAACATTGTATCTGCTGAGAACCTTTCCCTGAAAAATTATCCTGAGCCTTTCTTCTCATTGTTGTCCAACCCCCCCACCCCCAAGCATCAGGGGACGACTCTCCATAGAGCACATTTTTCATCTTCAGCAGCTTAAAGCCATGCCATGGAGAATCGTAATAAATTAGTTTCAGGAACAATATAAGTGATGCTGTAAAGCTTGGTCGTGTAGCATTGGTTTATCTAGTAAAAACCGCCAAGCTCCAGAGTGGAGTCAAATCCTTGTCCCTTCTTCTAGTTCTTAACGTCGTTTATTTATTCATTCATCCATTCATTCATCTGAAACCCCTTCTTCTTGCTCCTGACACAGAATGGTTGGCAGTGTTACCTAAACTCTTCTCAGGGGTTTTTAAAAATTGAACAAATGCAATGTTTTTCTTAGATAATAATAAGACTTCGCAGAGTTTAATTTCTTGAATGCATGACTGTTTTTCTCATTATTGAAAATCCTCGTGTTGACAAATTTTGTCACAAAAGTTCTACATATTGTCAAAATAATTTTGTACACAGAACATATGACTATTTCCTGGTAGATCAGCTATTCTACCACATACCAGTAATGAATTAATTATTCAAAACCCAACCCACTTACATCGCGGATTAACAGTGGAATAAACTGAGACTATTGAATTAAAATATTATTTCTCTGCTGAGAACAAGAGATGTCAGGTGTCATTAAAGCTTCTGTGAATGAGGATGAAGAACTTGTCTCTAGACTTTGTGTTTTATGGAAATTATACATTTACATTTTGGCATAGAATAAAACAACCTTCATTCTCCAAGTATCTGGAAATATTTTTAAAGAGAATGTCCACAGGTGATCTGTAAACAACACACCTATGAAAGGTTTGCATAATAAATATAACCCGTTAATTGTAACTCTTCTGCCTCTCCCGTGTCTGGATGGTTTCCCATGAGCGATATGAACAGAGGCCACTTTTTTGACACGGTTTGCAAACCGCGTGGGCAACAAGCAACCAAAGAATGTGTTTTGTTCAAAAAGGTCGATTTATAGAAAAATTTTATATGATCTCACCCCTTTGTCCTCATTTCTAAAACAGCCAACAACTTGTTTTTCAAAGAACCTTTCAGCAAGATATTGGGAAGGAGGAAACTGAGAAAGTTTAGTAAATCCGATCTAAAAAGAAAAAGAAGAAACACCTAGCTCTTTGATCTCCCTGGCATTGTTGTTACAGCCTTAAAATATCAGCCAACCCTCTGGTAGGAAAAGAAAAATCTTACGGATTAAGTAACTATTTATCTCATGATGATAATTACTTGTTTGACCTGAAGTCACTCATTCCTGAAACCACGAAGTTAAATTGTTGAGATGTTTTTAAAAGCCGGCTCTCTGGCTGTATTGCTTGTGAACAAATGCCTGACCAAGAAGATCAGCGCATCTGGGATGGGTCTGAGCCCCACTTATGCAAGTCGAAAGCTAAAGGGTATGGGAGGGAGAAAGGGAAGTTTTCCATCAAATACATATGTAAAGAGGTACTTAAAGACTAAAACCACAGGTAGCTGGCACGGATGGGAACGGAAAACCATTCCCCCTCCTCTTCCCAGAACTCTTGCCGAGCTAGGTGGTCAGGAGCGTCATGGTAGAATATAACCCCAGAGGCCCAACGTGCAGTTTGAAGAAACGGTGGGGGCTTCCCCTAGTGGTGTGGCTTCAGAGCTGCCCCTAGGAACCCATTTAATTCCCTTTAAAGATACTTCCAGCCGTTTCTGGACCTCATGAGCTCAGGATGAAATCGGCATTCTAGGGTCAGCAGGCTTCCCCCTGCTACCGCGCGTGCAAAAGCACTTCCACAAGCCAGGGTTGACATCGCCCAAGACGAGGCGTGACCCGGGGCGGGGGAGGGGACTTAGCACGAGTCGAGTGAAGGATGCCCTGGCCTCGGGCTCCAGGCGCGGACCTTCGGGGGCTCCCCAGGGTGTAGGAGGCGGAGAGCGATCCGCTCCAGTCCAGAGCGGTGCAGCGCGGGGCGCCTCGCCCGCATGGTGGAGATTCCGGCAGTGGCGGCGGCAGTCACCGCCTGGGCCCCGCGAAGGCCCTAGAGAGCCACTGAGGTCTCGGGAGACCGGGCTTTGAGACTTGCTGGCCCGACCGCCGGTCGCCCTGGGGCCTTGGGAACAGGGAAATGCGCGCGCCGAGGCGGTGGCGGCCTCGCTGCTTTCAGTTTTCATTGAGTCTACTGGTTACTGTTTAACGTCCCCACCCACGTTTCAGTTTGTTTAGTAAATCGATCGGACTGTGAGAGTCAGGCCGCTGCCCTGTCGCCATTGAGCAAAGCTAATATTCTCCCAGCATATGGTCTAAAATATTTGCTAGAGATCGGGAAAAACAAACAAACAAACAAACAACAACAAAATCCTTAAGCCTCCTCTCCCAAGTCCCCTCAGCCCCACCCCCACTTCCCACCTCCTCGCTTTCAGCAAACTTCCCAGCCTGGGAAAAGTGCGGCGCGGGACAGCGCGGCGGGGTGGGTGGGGGACCTGCTGCCAGGAGATGCGGCGGCGGCCGCGCGGCTGACTGCGACTCGGGAGCTCCGGGAGCGGCCCGCGCAGGTAAGTTTCTCCGCCGCCGCCCGGGGCCCGGGCTGGCCGCAGCGCACCACCCCGGCTGCTGCCGGGCGGGAGGAGCCTCGATTCCCCTCGGGCGGCCGAAGGAGGGGCTGAGCCCTAGGACCCCTAGGCCGGTCCGTGTGGAAAGCAGATGCCCCAAGGCCTCGCCCAGGCTGCGCTGGAGGGAAGAAGGCGCTGGAGGTGGGGCAGCAGGGAGTAGGGGGAGCGGGGAAGTGAAAGACGCCAGTCCTTCACCTTAGAAAAGAAAGAAAGAGAGAAAGGAGGAGAGAGATAGAGATAGAGAGAGCTGTATTTGTATTTGTTTGGGTGCAAAGAAAGCTTTGGTGGCTGTAGCGGGTCATGTGATTCCCAGGTCTCTAGGGGGTCTTCCGTGTAAGTACTTCTGTGGCCTGAGGCAAGTCCAGGACAAATGGATGTTCATGGACTCTGGAGGTCTGTGGGGAGGTGCTTGGTCCTGCAGCATCACCCCTTGCATGGCCTTTGCTCAAGTCTCAGCTTCCATCCGTCTCTCATGGACAAATTTTGGGAGTCGGCATCTGCCGGTGATGCCGTTGGGGGATACTTTAAATATAATATTGAGACCTTCCTAGCTAACTTTGGGATGACATGTCCTTTGGAAGCTTAGTTAACAACGTGCCAGTTAAGCAATAACCGTTCTGTGTCTAACTGAAATAAGCCAGCACGTGATAAGATCTTAGAATGGAATATATGTGCTTCATACCTGATGATCTGTGCTTATAAATCTTGCTCTGAACTCAGTCAAAGCACTGCTTCAACAAGCAAAACAATCAGCATGAGTTTTCACTTGCGGGCAAGGGCAAGAGAATACAGAATCCAGAAGCTCAAAAGTGAATGGGACGTCCTGGAAACTGAATACTCACTGAGGGCACCATTTCCTGGTTTTGTTTTTGTTAGTTTCTTCTGCTTTCTCGTTCATTTTACAGGTTTCTCTTCTCCCTTTACAGGCGGTTATTTGTCATTAAACTGTTCTTCCTGTCTAGCTGTCACCGTTTTTCCATGGGAGTCCTCCTGTCCCCACCTCCTCACCACCACTCCCTCTCTTTTCATGTCCTGTGGACACTCTCATTCAGGCCACCTGATCTGCTGTGTGGTTGAAGTAGGTGAACAAGTAGTGTTGGGCTCTTTCCTGGTATCATTTGAAGGTGTGGCAAGGAGAGGGAGGTGGTGGTGAGTGTTGGTAAACTGCTCATTTTTCACTTTTCAAAATAGAGTGGAAAATTGCGAGCCATTATTCTTCCCATTTCTCCTGAGCTCCAGTTATGGGCGTGCAAATAAGGCCATTTTTCCAACATGCTTTATGAAGGTTCAACCCTTTTACTAAAGTGTGTTTATTAAGATCTCACAAATATTACATTCTTTAATCACGGTTATAGGCATACGGGATAGCGCAAATTTATTTTAGGGATTGCTAAGATTTTTAAAAAAATACTTCTTATGCAAATAATAAGTATTTGTTTTTGAGTGCCTTGTTTTTTGTTTTTGTTTTTTTCTAAGATGAAGTCTTGCTCTGTCACTCAGGCTAGAGTATAGTGGTACAATCTCAGCTCACTGCAACCTCTGCCTCTCCGGTTCAGCCTCCAGAGTAGCTGGGATTACAGGCACCCACCACCACACCCGGCTAATTTTTGTATTTTTAGTAAAGATGGGGTTTCACCATGTTGGTCAGGCTGGTCTTGAACTCCTGACCTCGTGATCCGCTCGCCTTGGCCTTCCAAAGTGCTGGGATTGTAGGCATGAGCCACCACAACCGGCCTGTTTTTATTTATTTTAAATTCTTGTTTTTTCTATGAATTCTGAAGGTAATATTTTCTCATAAAACAACATGAAAATTGTAGTAAAACATAAAAAGAGCCCCCCTCCTCCAGGTATATGTAACTTCTGTTGATGTTTGGGTTTGTATTTCTCTAATCTCCATGTGTATAACACAGAAATTTTTCTTTTATTGTTTTAAAATTTGAATAATGGTTCATATCATACTAGTATTCTGAAATTTATTTTTCTTTAATATTTTTCAAACGCTTATCTGTCAATATATACAGATTTTTTTTTTAATGTGTCTACCCAAGGTAATCAGCCAATATCCCTCAGAATATTCACTTGGATTTTTCAATTCTAAGTATTACAAACAATGATGTGAATATCTACGTGCATTATCTTTGCATGGGTACTGTTGAATATTTATTCTGAGAAGAGAATTGCTGGCACTAGGGAGATGTTTGATAGATATTGCCAAGAGCCTTTCTAAACACCCACAGTATATTTATTGTACCATGCTTGCCAACACTTGATAATAATGACTTATTTAGAATGTTGTCAATCTATTGTTGAAAAATTGATTCCTCATTGTTGGGAATTGTATAAACCAGTCCCAGAACATCTGACTTGGGGATTTTGGGAATTTTGCTTTAAAAATATAATAAAATGGGAATGGAATTAAATACACTTGAATATACCACCTTATTCTGAGCTTGTAAAAGAATCTACTGCATTTGTTGCTAACTATCCATTTACTGAATGGCTGGAGATACTGACACATGATAAGTGAGCATTTCTAGATTGCAAACATGGTCCACAGGTTGCAGTTGTGATTTTGTGGTTTGTACCTATATGTTCGCCCCCTTCCTAAGAGAAGATTCACATCCCCTAGGACAAAAGTATGATTTTAAATGAGGTCTTATCACTCTGGATCCTTTAAAAAGTTATCCGTGCAAATGAAACAACTGGGTATGTCGTTGAAACAAACGCAGCCTTGCGATTACTTCTCTCCACCCTCCTCAAAGGTATTTATACCTATTGGTGTCAGTCCTGACACTCATATACAGACATAAGGAACTCTGCAAATATGGCTTACTCTTATTCTTATGTTTTAAAGAGTACACACACACACACACACACACATATATAGATAAGGTAATTCTTATGGAATACTTAATATGCACTAGGTACTATTGTAGGCAATTTATATGCCTTTTGCTTTTCAGATTCTTATAACAATCTTATGCCATTCATATTAACAGTCTTCCTACTTTACAGATGGGAAAAGTGAACCAGAGATAAATGAAATAACCTGACTAAGGTTACACGTTTACACGGGATAGAGTTGCGGATTCAAATGCAGGCACGTCGACTCTAGGTTGTGAACAGAACCATGGCTGCTCCATGTTCTCATTGAGTTGCTTACTGCACAGAGGTGCCTAACTGAGCAGAGGAAGGGTTGAAACCTTGACACTACCTACAAGCCAAGCCATGTCCCTTTGCTTTTGGCTAAATATTCCCTGGGGAAGGCACTTTTCTAGGCCACGAAATATCTGTAAGAGGTATCAGCACCCTTGCTGCTGTTGGATAATTTGTAGGAGCTATACAGAGCTATTTGTTTCCATATGTATCTTTGTAACTCAATACTATCTTACCCACTCATTATGGGTAAACCTTAAATAACAGATCTGCCTTATTGCCTGTTCTTCCCTACCTTATATTTTAAAATGTGTTGATAGAGTATGCTCTTTACATGATAGAATTAGCTGATAACATCTGATGTTCCCCTGAAAAGCTTTCATTTTTATCAAGATGGTTTCCTGGAAAACGAATAGGGAGTTCATTTTTTTCTCTTTGTGTAACACTCAACATTTTGAAGAACATGAAGGTCTTTGAGGATGACCAGCTTCATGGGAAGTTCTGTGGTGTATAAGTCACAAGGGCAGGCCTTGTGGTCAGATGGCAAGGTTTACATCCCAGCCCAGTTTTTCACTAAATGCGAAGGGAGGGGGAGCTTCGGCAACTTATCCTCTTTGAGGTCCAATTTCCTCATTTTTGAAATGTTTGCAATTATAATACCTGTGTCATAGAATTGGTAGGGTAATTATATATGCTAATCCATGGGAAACATTTAGAACAGTGCCTGGCACATTGAGTACCAGGTATGTGTTCTGTGTTGCTGTTCTTATGATAGAGTGAGATAATGCATCTAAAGCACTGCTTGACTTGTTGTAAGTTCTTAATAGGTGTCACTTGTTTTTATTGATCTTCTCTCTAGAGATTATTATATTTATATACACAAAGTACTTATAACTTCAGAAAATTGTGGAACCCTGGAAACCTGTCCAAACCCTCTAATAGGCCTTGGAGATGTATTGATGAATAAGAAAGAGAGTCTTTAATTTCTTGGAGCATTCAGCTAAGCAGTGTAGAGAAAAATCACACCACGTATAGTTCAATGGCTGGAACATTGGCTTTGGAGTCATTCCCACCTGTGTGCAGATCTCAGTTCTGCCCCTTGTCAGTTGTGTATCCCAGAGCAAGTCATTTAATGTTTCTTCAGATTAAATAGCTATGAAATGAGAAAATAGTTCTTACTCTCAAAGTACATGTGGATAAATTCTTGCATTATTTAAATCAAGCGTTTTATCTGTTGAATGTTTGACACTCCGTACACTCTATTTCAGTAGAGAAGAATCATATTTATAAAGGATAACAAAAAGTTGACAAGAAATCTAGACAGTTTTTCCCCATCTAATTTAAAAGTATCATTATTTAATAGTAGGATATCATTTAAAAGTATGATATCAACTGGACCTGACAATTTAATGTTTTAAATATTTTGAATCTTTACTCCCTTGGGCTTAGGCACTGTCTTGTGCGTTGCTTACGCTCTTGGCTGACTGAAGATTATGGACTGTGTTTCAAATTTTTTTTTTTTTTGCATTTTCTTATTTCAGACATCATAGTTATAGGTTTCAAATAAAGTTAATACACATTACTTTAGCAGAAATTAAGTTATAGGGTCTGTACACAGTACCTGGAATACAAATATAAGTAAAGCAATGTCTCTACCCACAAACAGTAATAGTCTACCTTGAAGACAAACATAAGGTGACACTATTATATTGGGATAATAAATAATTATAATTAGTATAATACCATGGAAAGCAGAAGCAAAAAAGGATACTTTTAGCTTGAGTAGCCTGAAGATATATCAGGGAAGTGTTAATGACTTCTGATGAGAACTTGCTGAGTAGAGAAGAATTAGAAAAGTATTTGGGGCAGAGGAGATTGCACTTGGAGTAGGAATAGTGGCAAGAGATGAAGTGGGGAAGGAACACTGGGCCAGATTCTAACAATATTGAATGTAGTAACAAGGATTGGACGATGTCTGCTAGGCACTGGGAAGCCATCAAAATCTTTAAGCAGGTTGAGTTAAGATTTTCTTTTTTTTTTAAAGATTGACTGCAAGCATTTTGGAAAATAGATTAAAGACAGAAAGAAAGGGAGAGGAGAGGAGGACAGGAGAGAGCAGGGGAGGGGAGGGGGAGGGGACAGGAGGGGAGGGGAGGGGAGAGGATTAGTAAGAACTTGTAAGCAATTGTCCAGTGGCAATGAAGATGAGAAAAGATTAGAATCTGTAGGTTTCAAAGGTATTTAAACTGAATTGAACGATTACAGAATATGTAAGATGAAGGGGTGAGAGAGATTGAAACTGACTTACATTTCTATATTTCTCAGCAATGACTTAGAAACAACCCTTTCCTAAGATTCTCCTGTCTGACTAGGGATATCTATTAAAAAAAAATTATTGGCTGAGCGTGGTGGCTCATGCCTGTAATCCTAGCACTTTGGGAGACTGAGGCAGGTGGAGCACTTGAGGTCAGGAGTTTGAAACCAGTTTGGCCAACATGGTGAAACCCCACAAAAAAATTAGAGTGGGCATGGTGGCGGGCGCCTGTAATTTCAGCTACTTGGGAGGCTGAGGCAGCAGAATTGCTTGAACCTATGAGGTGGAGATTGCAGTAAGCTGAGATTGTGCCATTACACTCCAGCCTGGGTGGCGAAGAGAGACTTTGTCTCAAAAAATAATAATAATAAAAAATTAAAAATTTATTATTCACCATGCTAAGTATAATTGTTGAGTCCTGGGGAATTATTATTCAAACCTAGTAAAAAGCCCACTCACTTTTCCTGGAGTAGGTTAATTAAGTGATTAAATGTAAAATCTTTATTTTTAAGTCAGATTTATTGCGATATAATTTGCCATCAGTAAAATCCCTTTTAATGCATGTGTTTCAGTGAGTTTTGAAAAAAATATGTAGTTTTGTAACCATTACCACAATGAAGATGAAGAATATTTCTGCGCCCATCTCCCTCAAACTCCCTGTGCCCTTTTGTCATTTTTCCCCTCCACTACACCCCAGGCAACCACAGATCTGATTTCTGTCATTAATGTTGCCTTTTCCAGGATAATATATAAATGGAATAATATAGTATGTACCCTTTTATGTCTTTTTTTTTTAACTTAGCATAATTATTTTGAGATTCATTCATCTTATTGTGTGCATCAGGAGTTTATTCCTTTGGGGGAGAAAAAAACCCTTGGATTTATGAGATATTATTGACATACCATAAACTGCATATATTTAAAGTGTACAATTTGAGAAGTTTTGATATATGTGTATAACCATGAAATCACCACAGTAAAGATAGTGAATATAGCCAACACCTCCAAAGGCTTTTTAAAGCTCTTTTATACACTCTTTCTCCTGGTCCTTGCCATCCCCTCCTCCCCTGTAAATTCGTTTGCATTTTCTAGAATTTTATATCCACGGGGTCATGCAGTGTTATTTTGTGTCTGGCATATTTCACTCAGTGTAATTATTTTGAGATGTATTTATACGCTTGCATGTATGAATAGTTCTTTTTAAAAATATTTTTTGCTAAATAGCATAATGTTGTATAGATATTCTGCAATTTGTTTATTTGTTCACTTGATGAACATTTGGGTTGTTTCCAAGTTTTGGCTATTACAAATAACGCTGCTACGAACTTTCTTGTATCCAGTCTTGGTGTATACACTTACATTTGTCTTACATGATTACCTAGGAATAGAATGGTTGGGTCAAAGGCAAAGAGTTATCAATCCGGTTTCCAGAGTGGTTGTCCGATTTTACATTTCCACCAGTAGGGCTTGAGAATTCCAGTTTCTTTACATCCTAACCAACACTTGGTATGATCAGTCTTCTAATTTTAGACATTCTAAAAGGTATGAGATATTTCATTGTGATTTTGATTTGTATTTCCCTAATGACTAATGATTCTGAACATCTTTTCACGAACTTATGTAACATAAATGATTATCTTTGGTGAAGTTTTATTCAAATCCTGTGCAGTCCCCTTCTTTTAAAACTGAATTGTTTGTTTTTTTTCATTATCAAGTTAGAAGAGTTCTATATATATTATAGATATCAGTCCTTTTTAAGATATGGGTTTTGAAAATATTTTCTCCCCACATGAATTTATTCTTGTACAATGGATAGGATTTGATCAACAGAAAAAGGGTAAAGGATATTATAATCATAAATGGGAATAACCTGTACAAATGAAAAAAATAAAAAATTGGATGTACGAGGCCTCAATATGCAGTAAAACAGAAAAAGGTGATAGAAAATGAGTTTTCAAAAATAAAGATTAGCCTAAATATAAAGACCTATTTGTGTCATGCTATGGAATTTAGACTCTTTTGTGAGCACTAATTCTACTACAACAACAATACAACAACAATAGTTATACTAAGAATTGAGTGTTACAGTTTATATTTTTTTTATATACACAGTCTATAGTGTTTCCCCTGCATTAGTTTACTTTAGTCTTGTGACAACTATGTGAAGGCACAGAGACTTGGAGCCATGTGAAGTCAATATCAAATATAGGTTTTTGGAGTTTAAGCCAATGCCTTTTCAACCAGTGTGTGCATGTGTGTGGGGGGGGGGGGGGGGGGGGGGGGTCATGCATGTGTAAATTTAATGGGTTGTGAGGAAAGAATGACAACTGGATTGGTCTACAAGGGCTCAGAAGGACACTTTCCCAATAGGGCAGGAGACAGTGTCCTGCTGAGCTCTGGCAGGTGGTACAATAGGTTCTGATAAAGGTTAGGGTGTATAGCTGTACTTTAAAATGACAATTCACAGATATTATAGAACGGTTCACAAAAATTTCAAAATCTCAGAAGATATTTTAGATTCTGCGAATTATTTTTTAGTTGTCTTTTATTTGTAACCTGACTCTAGATAAAGTAAAATTATATGGGTCAATTTGTTAAGAAAAAATCATGTGATCAAGTTCTAGTCTTTATTTTTAATTTCATGATTTTTATTTTTAGTTTCTCATGGGAATTCAAAGAACTTACTTTTTCAAACACAGTCCTTTTGTTCAGTATATTCTGATTTCATTGTCTTGCTCAGGGCTCTGCCCTGACTTTTTTCTCCATACCGCTGACATGCAATTTGAACCTCAGATCAACTTCAGAAACTTGAATGAAAATTACCTGCTGAACAGGCTTATGATTTGGAAGTTTTCATTTTTTTCTTCAGTTTTTGAACTTACATTGAAGTTTTGAAATGTCCTGATTTGCTGTGTTTTCAAAATTTTCACCCATTTTTAACTCCTATAGATTCTTTTTATGGTAAAGTAACAGTGGCTTATAACCCAGAGAAATTGAAGTCTACTTGCAAGTGTGTGGCTTCTCCATATTAAAATGGTGTACCCGTATAAGGAAGGTAAAAATGATTTTAAAAGTAATTATGTTTAATATGCTAATACACATTACTGTATGTTATTTGTATATCTTTTGTGTGATCATTTCAAAATCAGTTTAAGAACTGCTCATGTATTGTACAGCATGTCTATGTAGACTTCACATGGGATCTGCGATTTTCTCACAGATAAACCTAGAAGGCCTAAACTTCTTTTAAAATAAATTTGCAAAATCATTCTGTTTACATTCATATTACTTAATTAGTTTGGGATGATGAAAAACACATGCAGGTTTTGGAGTTCAATACACTTGATTCAAGCCTGCAGCTTTGAACATTTGAGCATGTTAGCAAACTTCCTGGAGCTCTGCCTACCCACTTCACTGTACATTGTGAGACATAAATAAGATGGCATTTAAAGTGCTCAGCATAGAGTCTGGCAAAAGGTGGATGTACTTAATAAATGTTGTGATTGCTTGCTATCTTGACTCTTCTCTATATTAATATTTCTATATATTTATTCTGATTTCTGTAGGTTTGGTACACACACATACGAGCACGTGCATGCGCGTGCAAGTGTGCGCGCACACACGCACACACACTGCTGTGACTAGTCAACATTCTCTTATTTTTATTTTTGATAGATGAGGGTCACCCAGGCTGAAGTGCAGTAGTGTGATCATAGTTCACTGTAGCCTCAAACTCCTGGCCACAAGCCATCCTCCTGCCTCAGCCTTCCGAACAACTGGGATTACAGGGAGTTAACATTTATTCAGTTTATATATGCTAGACACTAAGTGCTTCACATATATTAAATTGTTTAATTCTTTTAATAACTCTATAAGGTATAAGCTGTTGTTATCACCACTATGCTGCTGAGGAAACTGAGTCAAGGAGATGTTATGAATTATGAATACCCAGTGAGACTAAACAACCAGTATAAGCATTAAATAGGAACCAAGGCCATTCGTCTCCAGAGCCCAATTTCTTCTGATAATAACTTTAATACTAATAAGGTCTTATGCTATTAATCTCATCTCAGTTTTTACAGTATCTTCTAAAGCTAAAAATGAAATAAGGTAATTTTATTTTTCTCCTTCTCTGTGTTCTGTCAATTATTTATATGAAGCATATGAATGATTTCACTGAATTCAATTTGAGCATCAATTAGGTGAAAGTAATTTAACTGATATTTCATGTGTAAATAAACGATATGGCAGATTGACTTCTGAGACATGTTAGAATAGATTTTGTGAAACCCTGAACATGATATTTTAATTGAAACTAATTTATGAAATCAGGAATAAACATTGTAATAGTCACATGTTTGATCAAATAGAACCTGGTGCTTATGGTATTAATTTTTATCTAGTTTTTCCCAGATAAATTTTGAATACGTAGTTAATTAAAAATGTGTATGCCTTACTGTCTTCTCTTCAAAAATCACAAATAAGTATTGTTTAGAAAGTTTCTTGATGGGTAACTACTTAGTAAAACTTCTTGGGAAGTGAGGCTTACAATTTAAAAGACATGGCATGTTTCAGAAGCTAATTTTTTTTTCTTTCTTAATTTAGTTGGTCACTTCCTTTCTAGACAAAGAATCCTGCTACCTGAAACTATCCTCATTATGGGTGTATTAAATAGGAAACTTGGGTATATTTGTACCTAGCACATGTAACATATATTGAATTACTCTCTATTACCACATGGCTTATGAATTTTAATGGTCATATTTTTCTTCTATTTATGCATAGATTCCCAGAATGTTAAAACTTGTATAACTTGCAAAGTAATTGTTGTGTAAGTAGAGAGTATTTTGAATTTATATCCTCAAGCTGCCTTACATTACTCGAGTTGTAATGGAGAATAAATAGTGTGCCTGAATAACATGTAGTTTTATGATTTAAGCCCAAAACAATTTTGGATAACATTGTGGTTTTCTAGTACATAAAACACGTATTTTTTCTTATAAATGAGTTCAAAATCTGACATTTTGTTTGTAAAATTGAGCTAACATTTCTTTGAAAGAAGTAGCTATGATAAAAATGTATCCTTTGTTAAAAAGGGTTACAATTCAATTAGGCAAGAGTTTTTGTAAGTGACTTAAAAAAATAAAATCCTGCCGGGCGCGGTGGCTCAAGCCTGTAATCCCAGCACTTTGGGAGGCTGAGACGGGTGGATCACAAGGTCAGGAGATCGAGACCATCCTGGCTAACACGGTGAAACCCCGTCTCTACTAAAAAATACAAAAAATTAGCCGGGCGAGGTGGCGGGCGCCTGTGGTACCAGCTACTCCGGAGGCTGAGGCAGGAGAATGGCGTAAACCCGGGAGGCGGAGCTTGCAGTGAGCTGAGATCCGGCCACTGCACTCCAGCCTGGGCGACAGAGCCAGACTCAGTCTCAAAAAAATAATAATAATAATAATAAAATAAATAAAATAAAATAAAATCCTTGGAATTTAGGAACTGGCAAATTAGTTGGGAAAATAACTACAAGTTTCACTGAAATTGGACTATGGTAGGTGTTGTAATATACAAATCACTTATTCCGGGATACTAATATACATACATACATAGAAACACAAACACACACACACATATATAACATATATATATTAAATACACATTCACACATAATATATGTATATCTATGTATATATATTATTATTATTAGTTTTTGAGACAGAGTCTTGCTCTGTTGCCAGGCTGGAGTGCAATGGCACGATCTTGGCTCATTGCAACCTCCACTTCCTGGGTTCAAAAGATTCTCCTATCTCAGCTTCCCCAGTAGCTGGGACTATAGGCGTGCACCACCATGCCCAGCTAATTGTTGTATTTTTAGTAGAGACTGGGTTTCACCATGTTGGCGAGACCAAGAGATGGTCTCGATCTCTTGACTTTGTGATCCGCCCCACTTGGCCTCCTAAAGTGCTGGGATTACAGGTGTGAGCCACCGCGCCTGACCTATATATATTCAATACACATTCACACACATATGTGTATATCTGTGTGTATATATTATTTATATGCATTAATAACATACATCAGAATATTAACACATGTAAATACACATGTGCATTTAGATTGTAAATATATGAAATGCTTCATCCTAAGTTTAATTGAATTAAATAAAAGAACTTAACCACTCAATCATTTGCTGTATTTTCCGTTATCTATCATTAGTGCCATTCTTACACTTAAGTATTATTCCTTGAACAATTTGTAAATTTAAAGCAAAGAAAAAGCAAAATTAGAAGAGCCATCAAAACTGGTGAAGATTATTTTGATAAAAGAAGAAAATGGGACAAAAATGTGGGAAATTAATGTAAACTAGAATAATATAAATTCACTTCTATAAAAATATGTATAACAAAGAGATTGCATATCACCTTTTAAAAAATAGTTTTTTACAGTTATAGGAAAAATACACAGACCTTATTTAAAAAATACATTTTTTCCTAAATGAAGAAAAAGAATGAATATAATATATATTTTAGGTAGGAGTGTTAGTTTGCTAGGGCCACCATAACATAATTCCACATACTGGGTGGTTTAAATAACAGAAATTTATCTTTTCTCAGTTCTGGAGGCTAGAAATTTAAGATCAAGGTTTCAGCAGGCTTGGTGCGTTCTGAAGCCCTTCTCCTTGGCTTGCAGGTGGCTGCTTTCTCCTGATGTCCTCATATGGCTGCCCCTAGATTGGTGTCTGTCTATGTCCTGATCCCCTTTTATAAGGACACCAGTCATATTGTATCAGGGCCCACCAACATGACTTCTTCATCTTACCTTAGTTATTTCTTTCTGAGGTACCACTGGGGGTTAAGATTTTAACATATGATTTGGGGAGGGACACATAGTTCAGCCAATAATAACAGAGCAGCCATAAAATGGTTTTGTCTCATTAGAAGCTTGGATGTTTTAAATCTTCTTTACAGTCTATGCATATATTTGTTTTGGACTATCAATTAAGTTAACACGGTTCAAACATCTAGAATCAAAACCATTTGTTTACTTATAGAAAGCTTTCCTCTCTCTTAACACTCATCCTCATCCACACTTTCCTCTCTCTTAACCCTCATCCTCATCCACACTTTCCTTGTTGTTGGCCTTAGCATATTCCCCCTTTGACAAGTCCTTCTGGCTAGGACAAACAGCAAAACTGATGTGACTTGAGGATGATATCTGCAGTCACTGAATATATAGAAAGAAGAATCTTTCATGAATAACCTAGCGATAAATCTCTCTCTCTCTCTCTCTGTCTCTCTTTTTGTTTTTGTTTTTTTGTTTGTTTGTTTGGTTGGTTGGTTTTGTTTTGTTTGAGATGGAGTTTCGCTCTTGTTGCCCAGGATGGAGTGCAATGGCGCGATCTCAGCTCCCCGCAACCCCTACCTACCCGGTTGAAGCGATTCTGCTACCTGAGCCTCCGGAGTAGGTGGCATTACAGGCATGAGCCACCGTGCCTGGCTAATTTTGTATTTTTCGTAGAGACAGGGTTTCTCCATGTTGGTCAGGCTGGTCTCGAATTCCTGATCTCAGGTGATCCGCCCGCCTCGGCCTCCCGAAGTGCTGTGATTTCAGGCATGAGCCACTGTGCCCGCCTGTGATAAGTTTCTTGTGTTTTAAAAATTTATTTTTGTCTGCTACTTATGTACAAACCACTATTTTCCCATCATGGCCTTTGAGTAAATGATAGTGTTTTGATTAAATAACAGCAGAGGGAAGTTCTGTGGGCATGCATGTTTGTGTCCCTGAGACTATCAGAAGTTAAACAACAGTGCCAAAGTAAGCTGAACTCCAAAGCAAGGCAGATACTGTGTTTGCATTTGGGAGAAACAGTTTAAGTATTTCTTTGAGGCTTTTGTACTCTGCTCGGTTCAGGTCCTCATACAGGCATTTATGTATCACCTTAATTTATAAATGGTGAGTTTTAGTAAGAAACGTTGAATTTACACAAAGAATAATCCAGAGGCTACTACACTGGGTACTTCTCTTGAATCAACAGAAAGAAAAACACAGCAAAGCGCCCTTCATGCGGAGCAAAAGTTTCAAGATGTTAGACCCATTCCGAGGTACTCTACCTATGGTGGCATCCCCTCTGTCTGTTTGAAAGAGATAAATACACATAAGCCTTTAAGATACAAAGGGCAGTTTCTGTATTTGAAGTTATGCATTCAACAGGTGATTTCAGGGTTTCTCAGGTCAAATCCTAACAACTCTTATTGCAGTACAAGCTCCATGATTCACGCCCACAAACACTTCAGTGTCACTTACAGTGTAATTTCAGCTCATGGATGTTTGGAAGAGTATGCTCACTCCCGTGAGTCTGTTTTAAAACAGTGAGTGATTAGTTGTGTTACGGCTTTAGCGATCTTGCAATAAATATATTAGGAACAGTAGTTCGTTCATTTAGAGAAATTTATCAGGTCCTAGCTATGTAACTTCTTTGTGCCTTAGTTTGCACATCTCTCATCTGGGATACCACCACTTACTTCCGTAGGATTCCTGAGAATCTTCAACTGAACAAGATATATAAGACAACACTCAGCAGCATTTCTGGTACTTGGCAGTTGCTTAATCAACTGAAATATTTTTTCTCTACTATTTTTAATTTCCTCTTATGATATCAGAACTAGGTTAAAAAAAAAGAACTCCCAATTTTTTTTTGCTTAAATCAAAAGCCAGGAGTCTTCTTAATTTCTGTCTTCTCCTTACACATCTTATCTAATTCATCAGTAAATTAGAGATCTGCCAATGTTACCTTCAAATGGGCCTCACGTTTTCCACTTATCTTTACCTCTATAACTACTATGTTGTCTGAGCCAATTGTGTACCCGGACCACTGCTGTAAGTCTACGAACTGCTTTCTCAGTAACCACGTTGCTCCCTTCAAGGGAGCATTAAAACGTAAATAAGAATACGTTGTCTTCTTGCTTAAAATCATCTGATTGGTTCTCATTGTGCTAGGAATAAAGTCCAGACTCTTTGTTGTGGCCTATGAGGCATCTGATGTTCTGGCCTCAGCCAGAGGCCAAGAGAGGTAAGAGAGATCTTACCTCTTGCAACTCTCTTTGACCCCCCCAAGTTTTAGTCACATCTGAGTTTTCTTTATTCTCCTTAAATTAGTCAAGCTTTTTTTTTTTTTTTCTTTTTTTATCTCAGGGCCTTCATCACTTTGTTCAATATTCCTTCCAAACCCTTCCCCGACCTCCCATCCACAAACATCACATGAATATATTTTATCCTTTAGTTCTCAGTTTCTATGAGTTTCCTCTGATTTGTACAGGTGTCTTTTTTCATATTTATTGATGATTGGAGATAACTGAATAGACCCAGCTGACTGGGAGGTCTATCAGCAGCAGAAGGTTGAGAGGATATTGTCACAGAAGACCAGGGAGCAAGAGGAGAAAGGAAATTAGGATACTGAGTATTTAATGAAGCAAAACAAACAAACAAAATAACTCTGACTCATTCTTTACATATAACCTGAATATGTATATGACATGACATAATTATTTTTGTTTGGATTAAGATATGATGATTACTAAGAAATGCTAGTTGAGGATTCTAAAGCAGTACTGGACAATAAAAGTATAATTCAGCCTCAGGTGTACTTTTAGTTCTCTTACAGCCACATTGCAGGTAAGTGGAAACAAAGGAAAGTCACTTTAATAATCTATTTTATTTAACTGAATATATTAAAAATATAATCACTTCAATGTATAACCAATATAAATGGACAAATTATTAATGAGAAAAAACAAAGCAAAATTATTAATAAGATCTTTTCTGTTCTTTTCTCATAGTAGGGCTTAGAAATCTGTGCATTTTACACTTGCAGCATATCTTACTTCACCTAGTCACAGTTCAGAGCTCTGTGATCACATGTGGCCAGTGGCTACCAAATTGGTCAGTCCAGGTCTAACGGTTATTTAAAGGAAGTTTAATCTGCACCAACCTAATTGGTCAGTCCAGGTCTAACGGTTATTTAAAGGAAGTTTAATCTGCACCATTCTTTTATCGTCTAGGATGACTTTTTATTCAATTTTGTGACAATTTAACTTTGAATTGGTTTTTTAGATTAGATATACCAGCTTTCTATTTTCAATGACTTTTGAATAGATTTATGGGAAAAATATTTTCTTGCATTTATGAAAAATCTATCATCTCTATCTTAATTATGTTTGAAGATAAATAAGGTTGACAGGGGTTAGATTACACTGGAGAGTTGACAGTGCTGCTAGACTTTCCACAACTTTTAAGATTTACGTAAGGCAGTTTATACGGAAATTGCACATGCAAGTGGTTCACAAACTTGAGTGGGCATCAGAATCAGTGGAAAGCTAGTAACTCTCAAGATTTTTCGGCTTCACCGCAGGACTCAGTAGGGCTAGGATGGCGCCGAGCACCTGCATTTGTAGCAAGTTTGCAGGTGCTGCTGCTGCTGCTGGTAGAGGCCCGTACTGGCATACACCATCTCATCTCTCCACATGCATGGTGCACGTGGAGATTGCCTTGAGCGACAGGGCATGCTTTTCTTCTTTATATGGTTGATGATGCAGACCTTGGAAACGACTCTTTTTTTCCTTTGTTTCTATGTGTGTGTGCGCCAGTTGGAGGGTAGAGGGAGGAAGTTACTTACCTGTTCATTATGCTGTTATGTTCTACTCTGAGAAAACAGTAGCAAAATAACTTTAGGGGAAGCATAACAACAGAATAAATTCCAGAGAAGGAAACTCAGATCAGTGACCAATACAAGCTCCTAGTGACTGTTCCATATATTTTACCACGCTGTGAGGGGTGGGGAAATAGGAAGGTATTTTACCTGTACAGTGTCTATTTTCTAGGTCCAGATGACAGACTATTACTGAAGTAATAATAGCTTTGTTGAATACTGAACCAAAAGCTAATATTTTCCCCAGAGTAATTTATCTGTTTTCTAGCCATTATGATATCCACTAAGTTCTAAGTGTTAAATTAGCTTTGAGGCTCACATGGAAATAAGTACCATTGTTTATATGATCAGGCCAGTGCTTGCTCAGCTACTGCTTCATGTTGGATTTCTGCAGAGCTGCAATTGTGTGAATCAGGCCTCAGTGGATACTATGTAAAATGAATGTCAAATTTCTGAGTGGTGAGGAAAATCATTATCAAAGTAAATATATTAACTTTGATAAGGCTATACATTTTAAGATTTTTTTAAAAAAGGCTAAATTTAGGAAATAATCCAGTGAAATTAATCTTTCCTCCTTATGTTCTCTGAAAACTTTTATTTCCTTGCTACATTATCTAATATTTATTGAGCATTTAATATTTGCAGGCACTGCTCTAAATGCTTTATCAGCATTAGTTCATTTAGTCCTCATAACAAGCTGATGACTATATTATTATCATTCCGATTTTACAGATTGGTGTTACACAACCAGTTAGGAGCAGAGATGATATTCTCCTGGACTTAACTGCCACATTATATCTTCCTCTGTGAGATTCAGCTGCCTTAATGCCTGCTTTCAGCACTCGGTCTTTCTTCCTTGACCTTCTCCTAGTCCATAAACTTATACCCAACTATACATCCATTTGAAATAGTTTTGGCCAGGAATTTTTTCCCCTTTTCCATAATTTTATACTTTTTTCTCCCTCCATGTCTTCCCTGTCATTCACCTTATCTGAAAGTATAATCTCTCTTCTTTTGGCTTAACTCTGCCCTTAATAACATTTTACATTAGTTAGCTCTCATAACTTTCAATTTATTTATGACTATTCTTTTTTTATTTTTTGATATGGAGTCTCACTCTGTTGCCCAGGCTGGAGTGCAGTGACGCAATCTCGCTCACCGCAAGCTCTGCCTTCTGGGTTCATGCCATTCTCCTGCCTCAGCCTCCTGACTAGCTGGGACTACAGGCGCCCGCCACCATGCCCGACTAATTTTTTTGTATTTTTAGTGGAGACGGGGTTTCACTGTGTTTGCCAGGGTGGTCTCCATCTACTGACCTCGTGATCCGCCTGCCTCGGCTTCCCAAAGTGCTGGGATTACAGGTGTGAGCCACCACGCCTGGCCATTTATGACTATTCTTAATTATAAAAGCAGAAACAGAACATTTAAAGAATTTTTTAAATGAAAATCAAATCACTATCCAGCACACACATACTTCCTTCTTTGAAACTTTCTGCCCAGTTTCTTTTTTTTTTTTTTTTTGAGACAGAGTCTTGCTCTGTCGCCCAGGCTGGAGTGCAGTGGGGCAATCTTGGTGCACTGCAACCTCCACCTCCCGGGATCAAGCAATTCTTCTGCCTCAGACTCCCGAGTAGCTGGGACTACAGGTGCGCGTCACCACACCCAGCTAATTTTTGTATTTTTAGTAGACCCGGGGTTTCACCATGTTGGCCAGGATGGTCTTGATCTCTTGACCTCATGATCCACCTGCCTTGGCCTTCCAAAATGCTGAGATTACAGGTGTGAGCCACTGCGCCTGGCCCTGTCCAGTTTCTTATATGTGTGTGTTTGTTGGCAGGTGTATGTTTTTTATTCACTATGAGTAATATGTATATGGATTTTTACAGTGATTATTGAATTATTTTTTTCCTTATTAGAGTAATATTTAGCATTATCTTCTTAATATCAAATTAAATGTTCATTAAATAGAAATAATACAACCTACCTAACCCTTTTTAAAATTTTTGTACAGGTTGAGAATATTTATTAATACAGCATTTTAAATTTTTTACCTTTATTTTATTTTTTAAATTTCCACTTTTATTTTTGATTCAGAGACCACATGTGCAGGTTTATTACAAGGGTATATTGGATGATGCTAAAGTTTGGGCTTCTACTGATGCCATCACTCAGATAGTGGCAATAATACCCAACAGGAAGTTTTTCATCTCTTGCTCCCTTCTCTCCCTCACACCTTTTGGACTTCCCAAAGTCTACTGTTTCTAACTGTATGTCCATGTCTACCCAAGATTTAGCTCCCACTTATAAGTGAGAACGTGCAATAATTGGTTTTCTGTTTTTGTGTTAATTTGCTTAGGATAATGGCCTCCAGTTGCATCCATGGTGCTGCAAAGAACATGATTTTTCAATTTTTTAAATGACTGCATAGTATTCCATGGTGTGTGTGTGTGTGTGTATATATATATATATATATATATACACCATCTTTTCTTTATCTAATCTACCATTGATGGGTGCCAAGGTTGATGCCATGTCTTTGCTATTGTGAATACAGCTGCGATGAACATACAAATGCATTTGTCTTTTTGGTAAAATCATTTATTTTCCTTTGAGTACATACCTAGTAATGGAATTGCCAGGTCAAGTAGTTCTATTTTTAGTGTTTTGAGAAATATGCAAACTGTGAATAGAGCTGCAATGAACATACAAATGCATTTGTCTTTTTAGTAAAATCATTTATTTTCCTTTGAGTACATACCTAGTAACAGAATTGCCAGGTCAAATGAGAGTTCTATTTTTAGTGCTTTGAGAAATCTGCAAACTGCCTTCCACAGTGACTGAACTAATTTACATTCCCACCAATAGTGTAGAAGCATTTCCTTTTCTCTGCAGCTTCACCAACATCAATGCAGCTTATTTACTTATTTATGTATTTATGTATTTATTTAATTATTTATTTTTGAGACAGAGTTTTGCTCAGCCACCCAGGCTGGAGTGCAGTGGTGCAATCTCGGCTCACTGCAATCTCTGTCTCCCGAGTTCAAGTGATTCTCCCGTCTCAGCCTCCCGAGTAGCTGGGATTACAGGCACCTGTCATCATACCTGGCTAATTTTTGTATTTTAGTGGAGATGGTGTTTCACCATGTGGGTGAGGCTGATCTTGAACTCCCAACCTTAGGTGATCCTCTTGCCTTGGCTTCCCAAAGTGCTAGGATTACAGGCATGAGCCACTGCGCCCAGCCCAATACAGCTTTTAAAAAATCAACTTATCTAGTATTAACTTCCAGAAGTTAATTTAGTGAGTCAACAAATTAGCCTTTTTCTGGCTTTTTACATATATCCTTGTATTGGTTTTGCTTTTGAATGATTTTTTTTTTAAAGTTAATGGTAGCCAATCTTAATCGCACACTCAAATTTTTACATATATATACACACACACACACTTCTCTAACAATTGCTACCCCACATAGAAAATTTCCAACTCCCCAAAAGTATCACTGGGCTCCTAACCAGGCATAGATTAATTTCACCTATTTTACTGTCTTGCTGTGTATTTTTGTTGTTGTTCTGTGGTATGCCATTGGATGAATATGCCACAAATAATTTACCAAATCTACTGTCGATGGTCAGTTAGGTTTCCCGTTTTAGGCTATTACGATAAAACTGTCTTGCACATAGTTTATAAGTCTTTTACTGGACTTGCACACTCCTTTCCGATGGGTCTATTTCTAAGGGTGGATTTACTGGACCATAGGGGATACATGTATTTAGCTAATATTAGTTTTTTAAGGTATAAAATCTATTTAAAATATGAATGGATATATTTCTATTTTGTCAATTGGTAAGAATAGTATACTATCATTTGAAAGGAGAGAGATTCAATAATTTAGAAAAGTGGTAGCAGTCTAGAAGCAACTACTTCCACTTGCCTTTGGTCATTTCCTTTCTTTCTATATGAGCTTACTGTACATGCAACTATATAACTATTTTTTCACAGCAATATATTCCTAAGTTTTTAGACTTTTATTATCATGCCGTTTTGGCTATAAGTACCTTTCACTTCCATTCTTCATGGATTTCGCTCATGCCATTGTGTCTGTCCAGAATCACATCTTCCCTGATCTCTATATGTTTCCCCATTGCACTTCCTCTAGACTTATCATACTTTTAATGATACATTTTAAAGAACTGAAGCTATTCTTATAAATTATCTCTTCCAGTCATCTTATAGAATAATTTTCTCTAAATTAAGCAGACACTTCTTTTATATCTTCTTTTATACCTCTGAACCAGGAAGTGAACTCAGAAAAACATTTCCTTCAACACAGGCTTTCATTTGTTTGTTAGGGTGTGCCGGCAATAAATATTTTCTCTCTGGGATACCTAAATTATGGCCACTGTTTTAACCTTAATAATATTGTTGAGGTGCAGACCAGACAATGTTTCCATTATTGCAATTTTTATTTATTGGAGGATAAAAGGTTGTTTAGTGAAAAGAGTAGATGGGAAGAGATAATGATTGGCTAAGTACTACGGAACTCCCTGACACAGATCAAATTATGTTAATGTTTAGTTCAGTACTTGGGAGTATTACAGTCACTTGTTAAAACTCCATCATGTAACACCTTTTTCAGGCCTGGGATCATGATGGGGTTAGGCATAAATACAATGATTAATTTTTGATGCAAGTTAATAATCAGATTTAAACATTTTAAATCTGTGTATTCTTTTTCATATTGTTTTTTAAGTGGTTTATTTTTGAAAAAAGTTTTAGTTAATGTTCAATGATATTGCTATTACATGAGAAGTGAGGTGATAATAAGTAATCTTTTTAGACCAGTCTTATCAAAAATTTACAGCATACCATGTACTGGCTATTTGCAGGTATTCTTTTACTCATGATCTCTCTGTATTTCTTAGAATGCATGTTACCTTGTGAATATCAGTGAGTAGGCTATGATGTTGAACATCTGACAGGCATCTAGATTCTAATTAAGTGTTGAAATAAAAATATTAAAAAATTAAGAATAGGCCAGGCACAGTGGATCACACCTGTAATCTCAGCACTTTGGAAGGCTGAGGCAGGGGGATCGCTTGAGGTCAGAAGATCAAGACCAGCCTGGCCAACATGGTGAAACCCTGTCTCTACTAAAAATACAAAAATTAGCCTGATGTAATGGCACCTACCTGTAGTCCCAGCTACTTGGGAGGCTGAGGCAGGAGAATCGCTTGAACCCAGGAGGCAGAGGTTGTAGTGAGCTGAGACTACACTATTGCATACCAACCTGGGTGACAGAGTGAGACTCTGTCTCAAAAAATAAATAAATAAATAAAATAAATAAAATAAAATAAAGACTATCTTGGCATCTAGTATACTACATGGCAGGTAGTGAATGCCTTGATAAGTATTTGTTGAATGAATGAATATATTAATATAATAGGTTAAATTGTAATAAGCCTATATTTCTTTGATTTGGATAATAGCAGGGTATATTGAGAAAAATGTGGAAAATAAACAGAATTTATATACTACCCCTATAAATGTATATATATGTTATGTGTATTATATGAAATAAGTTACATTTTATTAATGCAAATGAACCCTGAAGGTTTGTGTAGCACCTTAAGCCAGCAGTTCTTTTCCTCGGTTTGCACCCTTCACAAAGTCTTGCACGTGAATAAGAGGAAGTATGTACAGTAATATCAATCAAAGCAATGTTGTTTTTAGTAGTTGAAATCAACAGACAATCCCAATGTCCATCAATATGCATAAAACATTGCTTTATGTACGTACAATGGAACATTACATTGTGGTGAGAACACATAAACTAGAGGTATACCCATCAACATGAGTATTAATATTATTACGTACATTTCGTTATTGATCAAAACCTAAGGTTAATGCTGAATCGTTTTAATCTATACCTAGCAGGTGGGTATATGATTGGAGAGAGGCACAACTAGGGCTTTCCCAGAGTGTCAGTGTTCTCTTTCTTCACATAGGTAGGTTATTTGGTGTTTCATTTATTGTTAGCCTTTTATCTGCACAAATGCATTATATGTATGCTTTCATCTCTGGTATATTTTAAAATTAAAAAGAAAATAAACTATTTCCTAGGGGTAGTAATATGTTAGGTAATATCCTTGTATTTATAGAGCTTCCAGCTACAGTAAAGGTAGACATTAATTCAATAACTGCAATTACTCCAGGCTTATTTAATAAGAAGTATGTGATGCCATAAGACTATGCAATAGCTGATACAATCTAATCAAGAAAGTGCAGAAAGAGCTTCACTGAGAAAGTGGGAACTGAGCTGATATCTAAATGATGAGTGAAAATTAGCTTAGAAAACAAAGGAAAAAAAAGAGGAATATTTGCAAAGGCCTTGTGGCGCAGGAGAGAGCACTGTTAAACATGAAGAAAATAAAGAAGGCCGGTATAGTTGGAGAAAACGGTATCATGAAGAATATTGAGAGGTAGTAAGGGTCAAAATAAGAATCTTGTAGATAAATGTTAATGCTTTTGCCTTTGCCTATGTTGATGAGAAACTACCGAGATATTTTAAGCAGGGAGATGATGTCAACAGATTTACATTTTGGATATATTATTCTGGTGGCAGGTGAAAAATGGATTGGGTGGAGGCAAAGGTAGATAAGGGAAGACCAGTCAAGACAGTATTTTAGTAGTTCAGGCGCCAGATCATGATAGCTTAACGGAAATTACTGGTAGAGGATATCAGAAGAGTAGATTGATTTCAGATAAATTTTGAGGGCAAAATATAAGGGACTTGGTAATAATTTGGAAATGGCAAGTGTGCAAGGAATTCCTCAAGAATAATTTCTAAGTTTCTAGCTTGCTTAAATGAATGGTTGGTGGTACCCCTCACAAAGAGAGAATATAGGAAGAAGACTAAAGGTTAAATGGACTCTCTAATATGGTCAGATTTGTACGCCTAACATCTGTGCATCTTAGATCTCTGAGAGTAGGTACTGACTCAATTTAGACTTTGTCTTTCAAAAGTTATGTTTCAACAATGTATTTTGTCTGGAATTTAATCTTCAATATAGTGTAACTCCATTTTTTTCTCTCTTTTTTTTGTTCTTTAGACAACATACAGACATATTAATATAAAGTAAGTGTTTGGGTTCTTTTTTTCTCTCTTCCATTTCAATTTCTTACCATTGTCCCTACTTCTACCATTGGAATCTCTGGATTTCTTTCCACCACAGGAATCTCTGACTCTAAATCCCACATAATGGAGGATTATTGGTTCTTTGCTACTCACCATGGTTAATTAATACTCACTTCTCATAATGAAGCTGGTAGTATCTAATGTAAGCCTTGTTCCAGGATCAGTGAAGATCATGACGTTTCATAAAAGTGTAGTGAAGTGAAGCATAGCTCTGTGTTTTGTTCCCTTTAAAGTGGAAAGTCCCATCAGGTCCAAAAGTCTGAGCTGAAGAAAGGTGGCTAGAATCGTAGCCTTTCATTGCAGTCTTCCAATTAGAAACCTCATAGTTATCCTTTCCTTGAATTTCTGACAGTATGGTAGACCGAATGTCTAGAGAAATCCTTTCATTAACAAAAAACCTAAAGATTCCAGACAGTATAGCCAAGGCCGATGGATAACGAGGTCAGGAGATCGAGACCATCCTGGCTAACACAGTGAAACCTCGTCTCTACTAAAAATATAAAAAATTAGCCAGGCATAATGGCATGCGCCTGTAGTCCCAGCTACTAGGGAGGCTGAGGCAGGAGAATCGTTTGAACCTGGGAGGCAGAGGTTGCAATGAGCCGAGATCATACCACTACACTCCAGCCTGGTCAACAGAGTGAGACCTCATCTCAAAAAAATAAATAAATAAAAATTTAAAAAATAAATTAATTGCATAGCTGAGTTGGTGGAAAGTAAGGGGAATTCTGAGTCCATGAACAGCATGAAATAACAAATCAAGAGAAGTAAGCAAGATGAATGTCACTGAAACAGACATTTTCTCTGAAGATGTTTGGCAGTTCTTCATTGCCTATAGCCTAGGATTTAAAAGACCATTTTTGTAAACAAATTTAGTTTGAGCTGGCAAAAGTTGGCAGATTTGACTGCAAATACCTCGGCATGAATAGGATCCCTGAAAGGCAATACTTACTGTGAATTAAATAAGTAAATAAAAGAGACGTGGGTAGGGAGGGGAGAGAGAGAGAGAAAGAGACACACACAGAGAGAGAATGCTGTTGAGGGAGATATTTCGTTCTGGGTGTAGTGAAGGAAAAGGAAAGTTTCACCAGAAGAAAATTCGTAACCTCTCCATTATGTAAGCCATATTCATAGTACGTATGTAACGTCAAAACCTCTAAAGGTAAAATTTTACTTTTAAGTGACACTTGGTTGATAGTGTCCCCAAGTACTTTGCAGAAGCAAGCAAAAATCCTGTTAAAAGAAAACACTTTAAATAAAGGTCCAAAATAACTCTCATACATAAAATTTCAAAGGACATGAGATTGCATTAAAAAGATAATCACTAAATACAGACAGAATAGAACATCTCAGTGAAAGAAATCAGTAAAAACAAACTGCAGAAGTAGATTACAAAGATTGTTGTTAGAAATTTCATTTGTAGAATGGAAATTAATTATATATGATGTTCAATAATATAATTATTAAAAATACGGTAAGACAGAAGACTATAAAAACAAACAGATGCATTTAAAAAATAACCAAAGAGCATTTTGAGATATGAAGAAAAATTAACAAATGAAAGTTGAAATGTATTGTATGTGTTAAAGTATATAGAAGGTAAAGCAAGGAGACCGAGCTGGAAAATACAAGAGACTTTAGGAAATAGGGAGGACAGAAAGAGAAATTGCAACATGCATCTAATTGGAGAGCCGGAATGAGGGAAGAGAAAAAACATGGGTGAGATGTTTAAAGTGATAATAGTTGAATTACTTTTAGAATTGATGAAAGACATGGATCTTCATATTCACATAGCAAAACAAATCTTAAGTTAATTATAATTATGGTATAATCACAGAACGGTTTGATATATTACAGTGAAATCACTGAACGTTGATCGAGATTTTTAAACAGCAGAAAAAGATAATATAGAAAATAGAAGACAGTAGTATATGATAGACATGAATCTAAACATATCAGTGATCACAATAAATATGTTGAGTTAAATTTTCAATTAAAGGTGATTATCAGACAGAAAACAAAACACTACAAAGAAAATCCCACTTCTGTTGTTTATAGGAACACACCTAAACTAAAGAATATAGATGCTGAGTGCAGTGGCTCACACCTGTAATCCCAGCACTTACAACAGTGGCTGAAGTAAGAGTATAGCTGGAACTAAAGAGTTGCAGACCAGCCTGGGCCACATAGGGAGACCCCATCTCTACAAAAATAAAAAGAAAAATAATTAGCCAGGCATCATGATGTGCCTGTAGTCCCAGCTACTCAGAAGGCTAAGGAGGGAGGATAGTTTGAGCCCAGGAGTTTGAGGCTATAGGTTAAACCATGATTGCACCACTGCACTCCAACCTGGCTTACAGCCCTGTATTAAAAAAAAAAAAAAAAAGATTATAGAAAATTTTAAAAGTAAAAAGATGGGAAAAGATATACCAAAAGAAAAAAAAAGAATTTATTTATTTATTTATTTATTTATTATTTATTATTATATTTTTTTTTGAGAAGGAATCTCACTCTGTTGCCCAGGCTGGAGTGCAGTGGCACCATCTTGACACACTGCAATCTCTGCCTCCTGGTTTCAAGCGATTCTTGTGCCTCAGCCTCCCAAGAAGCTGGGATTATGTCTGGCTAATTTTTGTATTTTTAGTAGATATGGGGTTTCACCACATTGGCCAGGCTGGTCTCAAACTGCTGGTCTCAAGTGATCCACCCGCTTCAGCCTCCCAAAGCACTGTGATTACAGGCATAAGCCACCATGCCCGGCCAGAATTTACTTTTTAAATAACATAACAAGGAAATTCTAAGACAAAAATACTGTTCTATATGGTAGCTAGCTTCTGAGATGCCATCCAGCAATCCTTGTCCTCTGGTATTCATGACTTTTTATAAGACTCATCTAAGAATGAATAGGTATGATCTTTTTAACCAATAAGATAGTCCAGAAATGACAATGTGTGATTTCTGAGGTTAAGTTATAAAGCACAGTGTAGCTTTCACCTTATTCTTTTGGAACACTTTATGGGGGACCATCAGCTGGAATTCTGTGTAAACATTTAGACAGTGTGGAAAGGTACATATTTAATAAATTGAAGCCTCAACAGACACTAACAATTTGCCAGCTATTTGAGTGAGCCATTTGCAAAGAAGATCCCTGCCCCAGTGAAGTCTTTGGATGTCTGTACTCCTGCTAATAACTTTGAGTGTGCCCTGTGAGAGATCTTAAAACAGAATCACACAGCTAAACTGCTCCCAAATTTCTGACCCATAGAAGCTATAAGAAGGCCAGGTCAGATGGCCCATGACTCTAATCTGAGCACTTTTGGATGCTGAGGCAGGAGGATGGCTTGAGGCTAAGAATTAGAGACAGGCCTGGTCAACATAGCAAGACCCCATCTCTACAAAAGAGAAGAAGAAAAAAGTTAGCCGGGCATGGTGGTGTGCACCCATAGTTTTAGCTACTTAGGAGACTGAGGCAGAGGATCACTTGAGCCCAAGAGTTTGAGAGTTCAGTGAGCTTTGATGGGACCATGACCCTATAGCCTGGGTGACAGAGAGAGACCCTGTCTCAGAACAAAGAAAAAAACAGAGAAAGAAAGGAACTTTAAGATAAATTTTAATTGTTGCTTTAGGCCATTCAATCTCTAAGCAACTCAACCCAACAAGAAAATATGATTGTATTTACTGATTGATTTTCAAATCTTTTCCTATTATTATTATCAGTAGTAGTAGTAGTAGAAGTACTAGTAGAGACAGGGTCTCACTACTATGTTGCACAGGCAGGTCTCAAACTCCTGGGCTTCAGTGATCCTCCCACCTCAGCCTCCCAAAGTGTTGGGATTACAGGCATGAGCCACCAAGCTTAGCTGAAGATACAATTTATTTTTTTTTTTTTATTTTTTTTTTTGAAACGGAGTCTCGCTCTGTCGCCCAGGCTGGAGCGCAGTGGCGCAATCTCCACTCACTGCAAGCTCCGCCCCCCGGGTTCAGGCCATTCTCCTGCCTCAGCCTCCCGTGTAGCTGGGACTACAGGCGCCCGCCACCTCGCCCGGCTAGTTTTTTGTATTTTTTAGTAGAGACGGGGTTTCACCGTGTTAGCCAGGATGGTCTCGATCTCCTGACCTCGTGATCCGCCCGTCTCGGCCTCCCTGAAGATACAATTTTAAACCTTTATGCATGCAAATATAATGTCAAAATAAACTAGGTAATAATTTGCATACATTTTAATATATCATTACAGCTGGAAACTTTAAGACAGCTATATCAGCAATTCTAATATTGACCAGCCAAAAAACAATAAGTATATAGAAGATTTTATAAATTGCAAAAGACTAATGTGACGTAACTATAGTGTCTGACTTTAGCCTAGTTAAAATAGGATTCAGTATAAAGATAAGAACCCTCTAGTTTGGAAATAAAAAAAATAGATACCTTAAAATAACTTTATTTATTTATTTATTTATTTATTTTTTGAGACAGAGTCTCATTCTGCTGTCAGACTGGAGTACAGTGGCGAGATCTCTGCTCACTGCAACCTCTGCTTCCCAGGTTTAAGCGATTCTCCTTCCTCAGCCTCCTGAGTAGCTGGGATTATAGGCACCTGCCACCCCACCTGGCTAATTTTTGTGTTTTTAGTAGAGATGGGGTTTCACCATGTTGGCCACGATGGTCTCGATCTCCTGACTGCATGATCCGCCCGCCTTTGCCTCCCAAAGTGCTGGGATTACAGGCGTGAGCCACTGCGCCCAGACTAAATAACTTATTTTCCAAGAAGAAATCGTAATGGAAATTAGAAATTGTTTAAAAATGAATGATCATGAAAATGCCACATATCAAACCATCTGGAATAGCACTGAAGTAGAAACAAAAGGGGAAGTTAAGGCCTTAACAAGCTTATAATATAGGAAAAAACGGTGCACATAGATGAGATAAACACCCAACTAAAGAAGTCAGAAACAGAACAACAAAATAAACACAAAGTAGAAGGAAAGAAGTCGTATGATAAAAATGTAATAAACAAGGAAACAATAATACAATAGAGAATGACAAATAGGGAGTGAAAAACAACACTTAAAATTTGAAAACTCCTAACAAAATGATTCCAGAACACAAATGACAAGGCCAACACACACACACACACACACACACACACACAAATCAGGCAAGAAAAGTGGGATATAACTATGATGCAGCAGGTATTGCAATGATAATACAGGGACACGATAAATAGCTTTACACCTGTACACTTAAAAAATTTAAAATAGTAATGTGTCCACAAAAATATAGTTTCTCAAAAATAACATTTGAAGAAATAGAAAAACTTAGTAGTCTGATAATCATTAAGGACTTGAACCCATTGTCAAAAATCTCTCCATAAAGAATGTACGAATCTCAATAAATGATTTTACAGGTGCATTTACCTAACAGTTAAGGAATCTGTAATTTCAGTCTTACTTTAACTCTTTAAAAGAACAGAACATTTGGGAACACTCTTCAACTTATTTCATGAGGCTAGTGTAATTCTGATATCAAACCAACACAAAATACAAGAAGGAAAAAATAGTAGGTCCGCCTGACTCAAGCACAGATGCAAAGGCCCTATACAAAATATTAGGAAAGCAAAACCTAATTTGTTTATAAAAGATAAATCATGATCACAGGTTTATTATAGAAATGCAAACTTGATTCATTATTAGAAATCTACTAATGTATTCACCAAATTTATAGGTTAGAAGTAAAATCTATTACAGTCATCTTACAAATACAGAAAAACAACCTATAAAATTAATGTCAATTCATGTATTTGTTAAAAAAGCTTAACAACCTAAAAATACAAGAAACTGCCTTTACTATAATAAAGTGCAGTTACCAAACTTTTTTACTAAATATCTCATTCCATGGCGAAACATTAAAATCCAGAGTAAATCAATGATGCCTGTTTTTACCACATCAATTCAACACTGTACTGCAGACTGGACCCAGGGCAATGGCAAGAGAAAAAGCAACAAGTTATTAGGCTCTGAAAAGAAAAAAATAATTTTTGTTGTTGTTTTGAGATAGTCTCGCTCTGTCACCTAGCCTGGAGTGCAGTGGCAAGATCTTGGCTCACTGCAGCCTCCGCCTCCCGGGTTCAAGCGATTCTCCTGACTCAGCCTCCCAAGAAGCTGGGATTACAGGCATGCACCACCACGCTCAGCTAATTTTTGTATTTTTAGTAGAGATGGGGTTTCTCCATATTAGCCAGGCTAGTCTCGAACTCCTGACCTCAGGTGATCCACCCACCTTGGCCTCCCAAAGTGCTGGAATTACAGGTATGAGCCACCACACCCAGCCAATAAACAAATTTTAATGTTCTATAGAAGATAGGACTTCCTATTTTAAAAAATCTATGGAAGAATTTTTAGTAATTTTTTACTATAAAATCCAAATACAGCATTCATGTGCATATATGTATATCAATAGTCTGTTGTTACTGTCTTAACTTTGAAATATTCTGTTATAATAGCAACATAAATTATAAGGTACCTCAGAATAATGGGAAAATGCAAGTTGTTTACATGGGAGAGAATAAAATTGTATTGAAAAACATTAGAAGACACTTAAATAAATCAAAAAGTATAAATAGGAAGACACTGTTTTCAAAACAACAGTTTTACTCAAATTGGTTTATGATTTAATGCAATTCCTATTGTCTCACCAGGACTCTTCATGAAAACTGACTAGCTCATTTGAACATTTATGTGGTAGATGAAATGGACAAGAATTACTGATTTGCTCTTGAAAAAGTAGGACAAGGAAAGACCTCTTGCCCTATCAGATATCAAGATCTATTTTAAAACTATTATAATTATTACAATGTATTGTTAGTTTAGAAATATATTGCTGAAACAGAATGCTCAGCCCATAAACAACCCACACTTCTGTGGAAACTCATTCTCTGAGCCTGCATTGCAGATCAGTGGGGAAAGGGTAGTTGTCTGAACAAAAGATACTGGGAAAACTGGTAGTTAGTATAGAAAAGATGAAACTGGATCCCACCTCACACTTAAAATTCAATTCCAATTGGCTTAATAGGCGAAATTTGAAAGGAACATAAGAGAATATCCTTTTGATTACTTTTCATGAAAGAATTACTTTTAAAAAGAAGCAAAGCTGTAAAGAGACACTGAAACGCCAGGTGCAGTGGCTCATGCCTGTAATCCCAGCACTTTGGGAGGCCGAGGCGGGCGGATCACGAGGTCAGGAGAGGTCAGAAGATCAAGACCATCCTGGTTAACACGGAGAAACCCCGTCTGTACTAAAAATACAAAAGAATTAGCCGGGTGCGGTGGCGGGCGCCTGTAGTCCCAGCTGCTCGGGAGGCTGAGGCAGGAGAATGCCGTGAACCCGGGAGGCGGAGCTTGTAGTGAGCCGAGATCACTCCGCTGCACTCTAGCCTGGGCAACAAGCGAGATTCCTTCTCAGAAAAAAAAAAAAAAAAAAAAAAGAGAGAGAGACTGAAACATATTTAAAGTTTAAAATGAGAACTTTGTCCAGGCACAGTGGCTCACACCTGTACTCTCAGCACTTTGGGAGGCTGACATGGGAAGATCACTTGAGGCCAGGAGTTTGCAACCAGCCTGGGCAACACAGTGAAACCCCTGTCTCTGCACAAAATAAAAAAGTTAGCTGGGCATGGTGGTGCATGCCTGTAGTCCAAGCTACTCGGGAGGCTGAGGCTGGAGGATCGCTTAAGCCCAGGAGTTCAAAGCAGCTGTGAGCTATGATTGTGCCACTGCATTTCAGCCTGGGCTGAGCATCAGAAAAACATTGTTTCTTTAAAAACAAAAACAAAAAAAAACTCTGTTGGTGGTCAGACACTATAAAAGACTGCAATGGCATTCCAAAAGCTGGGAGAAAATATTTGCATTGCCGATGACCAACAAAGTTTCGAAAATAAAAAGTCAGAGTCAGTCAACGAAAAAAAAACCCGATAGAAAAGTGGGAATAAGCTATAGACATTTCATAGACATATTTGTAAACATATTCGCACTTATCTATAATTAGAGAAAAGCAAGTTTAAACTGAAATTCTTCTGTCATACTCATCATATTTCCAGGTATTACGTGTATAACACTATCAGCATTAGTGAGCAACAGGAACTGGCATACACTGTAGGCAAAGTGAATCTTTCTACAATCCCTCTAGAAATCTATTTGGAATCAATGGTAAAGTTAAGCTACAACACTGAAAAAGCAGTTCCACTGCTAAGTATATGTCAGGGCAAGGGGACTTAAACTATCCAGGACAAAGAAAGAACGTTTTTTAAAATTTCCAGTCTTTTATAAAATGTGACAAAAATAAATTATTAAAAAAACGGCTTGAACCCAGGAGGTGGAGGTTGCAGTGAGCCAAGATCACGCCACTGCTCTCCAGCCTGGCGACAGAGCAAGACTCTGTCTCAAAAAACAAACAAACAACAACAACAACAACAAGAAATGTTAATATACTTCTGGAAAACAAAAAATTTAAAAACATAGTCATAAAAAATATAAACTCATTTTTATCATTAGATTCTGTAGACATATAATTATATTTTAATAAAATAATATAAAGTAACACTGATGAAAATACAGTTAGGCAAATCAAACAAGTTGTTCATTGAAAGTGTGATTATTATAAATTAATATAAATAATCACTATTATACTTGTCACCTTTTGTCATTGCACAATTATTTCTAAATAAAATGCTATGCGTGAAAGAAGCCTTTCATACATTTTATGGCTATAGGAGTACTTTGAATATTCATAGTATGTAATTAATAGAGTTTTTAATGTGACAAATGAGCTCGTTTCTTGCTTGTTTGATGTATCTAAACTGGATTGGATTGATGACAACACTACAAGGAATACCGTATTATTGAAGTTGTTCCCATATTTTGTTACACTAAATCAATTTCACAAAAGCATGTTGACAGGTATGTACATGTAATGATGCATATACATAAACAGATGCATATTTAAGAAATCGTGAGTTCACTCTCATATCTCCAATTCTAATCTGTCACCAGATGGTCTTTCTTGACTTTTCTCATTCCCTATTTGTCTCTTCTTGTACAGCCAGAGCCCTGGCTCCCAATAACTACAAAACATTTATTTATTTGCTTAGTCCTATATTGACATCTAAAACTGTTTCAGAATTACTTCCACTGTACCACTGTAAAACTTAAAACAAGTACTGGATATGTTAGAACTTTTTCCCTGTCCCTAACATCCAACCCTGCTCCAGACTGAGTGAATACAGACAAATAATGAGTTCACAGGAAACTTGGATTAATTCCTTTCTTTCCTCTCAATCTCCCTCCCTCTTTCTGTCTCTCCATCCCTCCCTCCCTTCCTTTCTTCCTTTTCAGTTATGATATTCATTTGGAACGCAATTTACCTTCATGTATTTTACCTTGCTTTCTTTCTGTTTTATGGTTTTCTTTATGCTTCCATTCTTATTTAGTGAAATTTTAAAATATGTATGTTATGCTTTCAAAAGTAAAAACAATATATATAAAAGTATTATGACAGGACTCACACTCTCATGATCTCTTCTACTCTATACTCCAATCACATGTAACCAATTTCAGTGGGATTATTTTTCATAAAGATTAGCAAATATATGTGTATTAGTTTTTGTTTTTTTCTTTCACGAGTAGGGTAAATATATAAGCTTTTCTTTTTCCCTCACTTTGATTTTTTTTTCCTCCACTTAATTATCTCTCTTGAAAGTTACTCCAAATCCATTTATAGAGATCCTCCTCATTATTTCTTTGTAGTTGCATAGTACTGCATCGTATATGTGTATTCATTGTATATTTAACCAGCATCCAAGGCTTAGATATTTAGGCAGTTTCGATATTTATAACTACAAACAATCCTATAACAAATAACATTGTGCATATATTTATCATGGTTGGAGATGTAGCTTAAGGATTAATTCATAGTAATGAGATTAAAGCATCCAAAGAGTAAATGAAAATATAATTATTTTTAACTTTTATACAACATTAACCCATGGAGCCTGGGATTGCAGGCAGATGCCATAATTATTTAGTATTTTCAAAATTCATTTTCAAATCTCCATCCATAACCTGTTTTAATTTATAGTTAACTTAAATGATGATTTTTTTACGTGTCTGAAATTTGATGAAAAGTAAATTCCAAAGTACTCTATCAGATTCATAGGATTCAATGCTAATTTTTTTGCTGATGTGCAATATCAAGATCTTCACTGATAATATTGTTAAATTATAGGATACGTCACAATACTCTAAAAACTTTGCTCTTTTAGGCTTCTGACTTTCATTTTTGTTTTTTATCTAACATTGAAAAACATATTACATTTTTTTCTTAGAAAGATATATGAAGAGCAGTGAATATACTAAAGATAAAGACAATGAAGTAAGTCTGGCAGTCTCAATCATATCTTTACTTGGGATCAAAATGGTTTAATAATTGCAAAGATATTAAGAGTTCCCATATATGAAATCATGTCAAAAACTTTAAACATTCTCTATTGAACATTTTCCTTTATTAAGCATTATACCTCCACATGAAATAAAGAGATTTTTAAATAAAATAAGCTTCCATGTTATGATCATAATATAATAATTTCTAACTTAAAACCGTTCTTTAGAAAATTCAGTTTTTACTACATCACTAAGACTTTTTTTTATAGTAAGTCTTTCTTGGTGAAGCAATCAGAATATTGATTTCTATTCTCATGAAAGCTCCTTAAACTTTGTTTTCTTTCCAGTTTCCAAACACAGTATTGAAGGTGAAAGCTTCTTAATCTGCATAACTATTCCAGAATATTGCCTTGTCATTGCAACTGTGCCATCAGAACATTATCTTAATGAAACTTAAACTCCCAACTATTAGTCAATGTAATCCTTTTCAGTTTTGCAAATCTATAGCTGGTTGCTTCTAGTCATCAATGATGTTCAGAAAATACTTGTCTATACTACCGGCCTATACAGTTTGCACAGAGATCAAAATAGCCGCCACGTTCGTGATATTTTTGCATTCATCCAGTTCCTAGCTGTATTTGTTCTGTGAGTGAGTCCACTATTTTTCTTCATTTTCTGTAGTGTTTTAAAGTATGCTGTCATTGAAAAGTGGGACTTAAGCTACTTTCTTTGCAGTGGTTGCAGCTGTCATTTCTAACACACTTGATGCAGTCTTTCACTAATGTCTCAGCAACTTTTTATGATTTTTTAGCTTTAACAACACCAACTGCTTTTCAAAACCATCTATGAAGTGCTTATGTTTCAATAGGAATATGTGTAGTTTCACAGATTGCCAACAATTATGACTAAGAAACTAAATCACATATATGGAAGACAATGTTTTATTTCTTTGAAATTTATTTTTTGTTATTTTGTTTAGTGTTACCACTACATTCTGAAAAGGTATACCTTGTCCGGACCAAAATTAAGGAAAAAAAAGTGAAGCTTATACTGCTGGCAATAAACTAAACATTAAAAATAAATACACAAATTTTACAGCCCTAATTTAGTTAATAATGTTACATTATAAATTTTAAAAGTAGGCTTAACTTTAAATTAAAAGACTATACATGTATTTATAAAAGCATATGTCCTAATTTTATCCCATTTTTATACACTTTAATTCATTTCTTCTTCTTCTTTTTATTATTATTTTTGAGACAAGATCTTGCTATATTGCCCAGGCTGGAGTACATTAATGTGATCATGGCTCACTGCAGCCTCAACCTCTCGGTCTCCAGTGATCCTTCCACCTTAACCTGAGTAGCTGAGATTACAGGCAGGCACCACAATGCCCACCTAAATTTTAAATTTTTTTGTAGAGACAAGGTTTTGCTATAGTGCTGGTTTATACACTTTCAGGTTGCAGTTCCCAATCTAATTTAAAAAATATTACATGGTTCTATTGTGCGTGACTTGTATGTGTGTTTTTTAAAGTTTTTATTTTATTGTCCTAAGAATACTTAATATGAGAGCTACTTTGTAACAAATTTTTATTTATTTTTTATTTTTAAAGCCAGGATTAGAACTTTTTTTTTTTTTTTTTTCTGAGACAGAGTCTCGCAATGTCACCCAGGCTAAAGTGCAATGGCACAGCCTCTGCACACTGCAACCTCTGTCTCCCAGGTTCAAGTGATTCTCGTACCTTAGCGTCCTGAGCAGCTGGGATTGCAGGTGTGCGCCACCACACCCAGCTACTATTTGTATTTTTAGTAGAGATGGGGTTTTGCCATGTCGGCCAGGCTGATGTCAGACTCCTGGCCTCAAGTGATCCGCCCTCTTCAGCCTCCCAAAGTGCTGGGATTACAGATGTGAGCCACCATGCCTGGCCTTTATAACAAATTTTGAAGTGTACAAGAGAATATTATTAACTGTAGGCATAATGTATAGCAGATCTTGATAACTGTTTTTTGTCATACTGTGAGTTCAACATTATCAAACTAGCCAAGTCCTATTAAATGATATGAGTTCACTGATTCTGTGCTTGGATATTATAGCAAAGCCAGATTACTGTTAAAATTTCTAAATGCTTGCTCATTTCCATACTTATCCCATCACAAACTTGTAGCAAAATATCAGTGAACTGGCTTGGGTCCACAAACCACACATTGATTTTTGCACCTGGAAACATACACCAGAATATTTATAGCAACACTGTTTGCAAAAGCAAAAATTGGAAACGTCCCAAATGTCCATTTAGAGTAGAATGGATAAATGCATTGTGGTATACTCATGTGATGATTTACTATATAGTAGAGAAAATAAATAAAGCATTCTTGTGTCTATTAACATAGATGAGTCTTATAAACACAATGTTCAGGAAAAAAAATCAAGTCAGAGAAGAATGCATTACAGTAGTATTTTATTTATATAAAGATTCAAAAGAGAAACAACTAAACAGTTCATTGTTACTAATCATAGATATGTGGTAAAACTCAAAGAAATGCAAGAAGGTATTATCACAGAATAGAAATTACCCCAGGGAGTGGAGATTCAACCAAGTTCAGGTACCAGGGCACTCCAAAATTACTGTATATGCTCTACTTTATAACCTGGGTATTGGGCATATGGATATTCATTTCATTGTTATTAAACTCAACACATATTAAATATTCTTTTGCATATATATTTTATAATAAAATTACCAAAATTATAAGTAGGCAAGACTTTTAAAAAATATTTTTGAAATACATTTAAAAACATGTGAATAGCCTAGCACAAATACAGAAATTTGATCATGACGATATAAAAACCTGGTTTTTAAGGTGTTCAGGGATAAAAATAAAATAAAATGCCTATATTCTGTGAGTTTGCCAGAACAACTGTAGAACAAGTAAAGCAGAACAGTCAAGGTCAGATGACTATCAGTATAAATAAATAAGGGCGACTTGTTGTACTGGATATTAATTAAACTCCAAAACTATGATAATTAAAGCACTATCATACTGGTTTGAGAAATGAAGAGTAGAGCAATGAAACAACATAAAAGCTCTGAAACAGAACCTGATATTTGTACGTTTCTAATATAAGATTATATGATGTAAGTATAATGCATGCTTATAATATGTTATTGTAATATATATAAGGGGGAAACTGATAAGTACTGCTGGATACTGTTACGAATATTTGTTGGGAATGAAAAATTGTAAGTGAAATATTCCAAAAATTAAAAAAAAAACACCAAAAAGGACAACTATCTATTTAATCTTGGGATAAGGAAAACTTTCTAAAAATAAAAGCAAAGGAAGAAACTATAAAAGGAAGTAATGACAGATTTGATGAAAGTTAAACATTTAAAAAATACATAGGACTATATCAGAATTATTACAAATCAAGCAGCCTATTGACATTATTTTCTGTATTACAAATACAGATTTAACTCCCTAAAATGCAAGAGACTTCATAAATTAAGACGAAAATTTCTCAAACCTCATTAAAAATGACAAAGAAAATCAAATAGCATAATTTCATAAAAACTGAGAATTGGGGGAGTATAGCGGTTAGAATGAAGATCACTTTGCTATCTTTAAAGGGCCCAAAAAGTTGTTTAAATAAAATAGAAGTTTCTTTCTCATATAACAACACCAAAGTCTCTCGTCTAGGTTGGATGGCATTTGTGTTATTTGGGGATTCAGACTGCTTCTATCTTTCCACTTTGCTATCTCCTAGGGCAGCCATTGACAATTTTTTTTTTTGTAAAGAGCCAGATTATAAATACTGTAGAATTTGGGGGTGATATGGTTTCTGTTGCAGTTACTCTACTCTGCAATTGTAGAATTAAAGCAGCTATAAACAACACATAAACAAATGGTTATAGCTATCTTCCTATAAAACTTTTGTAAATTTGGTTTAATTAACTAAAAATACATAAATTTTTGGTGTACAAAATGATGTTTTAATATATTCATACACTGTAGAATGGCTAGGTCAAGCTACTTCATATATGTATTATTTCAGTAATTTTTTTGTTGTAAGCTTTATGATACTGGTTTGAGAAATGAAGAATAGTTAAAATCTACTTAAAATCTATTCTCAGCAATTTTTAAGAGTACAACATACTGTTACTAACTATAGTCCCCCAATGTACCTATATTCTTCCTGTATAACTAAAATGTTGTATCCTTTGACAAATATTTCCCCAATCCTTTTATTCCCCACCACCTTAGTCTCTGGCAATCACCATTTTGCTGTCTGTTTCTGAGTTTGACATTGTTAGAGTCCACACAGAAGTGTGATCTGTGACAGGTGTCTTTCTGTGCCTGGGTGATTTCACTTAACACAATGTCCTCCAAGTTCACCCATGTTGTTGCAAAATAAAATTTTAATTTTTAAGGCCAAATAGCATTCAATTGTGTATATATTCAACATTTTCCTTATCTACTCATTGATTGATGGACACTTAGGTTAATTATATGTCTTGGCTATTGTGAATAGTGCTGCAATGAATATGGGTGTGTTTTGGAGGGATCTCATATATTTGATCCAATTCCAATAAGAAAAATAAAACAAAAATCAAACATTAATAGCCATAAGTATTCCTAAGGCCTGCAACATACTGATTTCATATTCTTTGAATATATACACAGTAGTCAGATTGATGGATCATATGGTAGCTCTATTTTTAATTTTTTGAGGAACCTCCATACTGTTTTCCATAATGGCTGTGCTAATTTACATTCTCACCAACTGTGTACAAGGGTTCCCTTTTCTTCTCGTTGTCTTTAACACTAATGGTCTTTCATCTTGATATTGATAATAGCCAACTGACAAGTGTAAGGGGATATCTCATTGTTGTTTTAATCTGCATTTCCCTGATGATTAGTGCCACAATTTGAGTGTGCCCCCCAAAATTCATGTGTTGAACACTTAATCCATAATGCAACAAGTGTTGAGAAATGGGAACTTTTAGAGACGTTTAAGTCCTGAGGGCTCTGTCCTCATAACTGAATTAATGTTACTATCCTGGGAGTGGGTCATTATCTCTAGAGTGGGTTTGTTAGAAAGGTGAGTTCACAGCTCTCTCACTATGTGTCTTGTGTGCTTTCTTGTCTTTCCACCCTCCACCATGCGATGATGCAGCAAAAGCCCTTCACCAGATGCCAGCATCTTGATATTAGACTTTTGAACCTCCAAAATTGTGAGAAATAACTTTCTTTATAAATTATCTAGTTTGTGGTATTCTGTTATGGCCACACAAAACAGACTAAGACAATTAGTAATGTTGAACATTTTTCATATGCCCCATTGGCCATGTGTATGTCTTTTTTTTTTTTTTGAGAAATGTCTATTCTGGTCCTTTGCCCATTTGGGCGTTTACTTGTTTTTGTTTTGTTTTCTTTGCCATTGAGTTGTTTGAGTTCCTTACATATTTTGGATATTAACCCCTTACAAATGTAAAGCTTGCAAATATATTCTCCCATTCTGCAGGTTGTCTCTTTACTCTGTTGATTGTGTCCTTGGCTGTGCAGCACTTTTTAGTCTGATATAATTCCTCTTGTATATTTTTTATTTTTGTTACCTGTGCTTTTATAGCCATATCCACAAAAAAAAAAAATTGCCCAGAAAAATGTCATGGAGCTTTTCCCGTATGTTTTCTTCTGGTAGTTTTATAGTTTCAGGTCTTACATTTAAGTCTTTAATCCATGTTGAGTTGATTTTTGTAAATGGTATGAGATGAGGGTTAAATTTCATTCTCTGCATGTGAACATTCAGTTTTCTCCAGCACCATTTATTGAAGAGACTGCCCTTTTCCCATTTTGTGTTCTTGGCATCTTTAATGAAAATCAATTGATCCTAAGTGTGTGCATTTATTTCTGGGCTCTTTACGCTGTCCCATTGGTCTATGTGCTTATTTGTATGCCAGTACCATAATGTTTTGATTACTAGAGCTTTGTAGTAGATTTTAAAATCAGGTAGTGTGATGCCTCCAGCTTTGTTGTTTGTCCCACAAAACTATTTACAAGACAGACAATTTGGTAGTTTTACAGCTTTTGCTCTAAGGCCTTATCTTGTTCTGTTAGGTTGAGGCCTAATCAGAGGCACACCATACTCTAGCTTGCAGGAAGGAGTGAGCATGGAAGATTTCATGCACAATGTCTGAAGGCCTAGGCACCTAAGTAGCAAACATCACTTCTGATCCCATTCCATTGGTGCAAACTTAGTTCCATGGCTTCACTGAGCTGCAAATATGGCTGGGAATATGATCTTCACTTCCGAAGTGCCCAGATACAAATCTTTTGCTGTGGAAGGAGGGAGATCATATGTCAGGGAACTACTGGATATCTTTGCCAAACTAGTATTCAGCAAATTCAAAGTAACTTTACAATTTTATAATAAATAATATAAATAAATATTACTAAAGAACAAAAGTTAAAATATTCAGTGTTGTTATTATACCATTTCTAGTGGTTACAGTAGTAATATTTATAACAAATGATTGTTACAATATTAGTATGTGTCCAACACCAAAGTACATGATTTATAGACTTTTTTATTCCTAACACAACCTCAAGGTTTGTGCACATTTATTGTCACCACTTTCCAAATGAGTATGTTTTTAATGAATTTAAAGACTAATGTCGCCGGGCGCGGTGGCTCACGCCTGTAATCCCAGAAATTTGGAAGCCCGAAGTGGGTGGATCACAAGGTCAGGAGATCGAGACCATCCTGGCTAACACAGCAAAATCCTGTCTCTACTGAAAATACAAAAAATTAGCCAGGCGCGGTGGCAGGCGCCTGTAGTCTCAGCTACTTGGGAGGCTGAGGCAGGAGAATGGTGTGAACCCACAAGGTGGAGCTTGCAGTGAGCCGAGATCGCACCACTGCACTCCAGCCTGGGCGACAGAGCAAGACTCCGTCTCAAAACAAAACAAAAAAAAGACCAATATATGCAATTAGTAACTGTTTGATCCATAGTTCCACACCAGACAGTCCTATTTTAAAGCTTATGCTCTTCACTACTAGATAATAAAAATATGAACACTTTTATGAAGAGTGAATATGTTTGCTTTTCCACTTGAATAAGAGATTATTGAAGGCACTCTCTATTATTAATTTTGGTTCTTGAGCACATGGCCTGGTCTATATTAGATACATTTAGAATAAATTAATGAAGAAATGAACGATTATATAAATTTAAAAACGTTAAGTGATTGCTAAAGTTCACCTAGAGAATAGCAACCATGTCAGGCCTTCCTAACTTCAACTTTCTATTTTCTAAGCCAGGCTGTTCTAATATCTGCAACCAGACTCCTTGTTTCAGGACAATAGGCATATGTCTGTGTTGTTCCTTGCCAGAAGCAGAATGGCACCAAGACTAATTACACTGATTTGAGCCTCCTGGTGAGAGGTGAAGCCAGCTGGACTTCCTGGGTCCAGAGGGGACTTGGAGAACTTTTTTGTCTAGCAAGAGGTTTGTAAAATGCACCAATCAGTGCTCCGTAAAAATGTACCAATCAGCGCTCTGTAGCTAGCTAGAGGTTTGTAAAATGCACCAATCAGTGTTCTGTAAAAACACACCAATCAGCGCTCTGTAGTTAGCTAGAGGTTTATAAACGGACCAATCTGTGCTCTGTAAAATGGACCAATCAGCGCTCTCTAAAATGGACCTATCAGCAGGACAGGGACAGAGACAAATAAGGGAATAAAAGCTGGCCACCCCCCAGCAAGCAGTGGCAACCCAGTCGGGTGCCCTTCCATGCTGTGGAAGCTTGTTCTTTCGCTCTTCACAATAAATGTTGCTGCTGCTCACTCTTTGGGTCCATGCCATCTTTAAGAGCTATGACACTCACTGTGAAGGTCCGCGACTCCATTCTTAAAGTCTGTGAGACCACGAACCCACCAGAAGGAACCAGCTCCAGACACATTAGGACTAAGACCTTGATCTGCCTTCTTTGTGGGCAAGCTATGTCATATCTCTGATCCTAATGTTTTTTGCTTCGTTTTATAAAATAAGTAAAAATAATGTATATCACACAAGGTTGATGTCATGGACTGAATATTCCTGTCCTTCTCAAATTTATATGTTAAAATCCTTCCCAAATTTATATGTTAAAGTCCCAGTGTGATGGTATTTGGAGATGGGGCCTTCAGGACATAATTAATATTAGAATAGGTGATACAGTGGGGCTCTCATGATGAGATTAATTGCTTTATAAGAAGAAGAAGAGATTTCTCTCTCTCTCTCTCTCTCTCTCTCCCCCCCCCCTCTCTCCCCCTCTCCCCTATTCCACATACAGAGAAAAAGCCCTGTGAGGACATAGCAAGAAGGCAACTATTAGCAAGCCAGGAAGAGGGCCCTCACCAGAACTCAATTCTGCTAGCACCCTGATTTTGTACTTATAGTCCCAAGAACCAAGCGAAATAAAATTCTGTTGTTTAAGCCATCCAGTCTGTAGTATTTTGTTATAGCAACCTGAGCTAATTAAGATAGGTGGTACTGAGGGTTAAATGAGATAAGTATAAAATGTTTAGTACATTTCCCAGTACATCATAAAACCTTAGTACATGAAGTTCTTATTATCCTGGGCATTGAATGGTGTGTCTAGCACTTGGTACCCACTAATAGTAAGCACACAGTAGTCCACTTGTTATCTTTCTATGTCATCTCCAACTGTTTACCACCTCCTTGCTCTCCAACCACATAGGCCTACCTGAAGTTTCCAGAAGATACAGAGCTTGTTGCTGTGTCAGGCTTGTACCTGCTGTGCTCGCCACAGAAGGCCTCTTCTCCCTATTTGCTCAGGTCTCTTAAGTGTCATTCTCTTAGAGTGGCCTTCTTAATTAACCTACCCCCAAATAACCCTAATCACTCTGTCACCTCATCCTTCTTCATTTCTTTTCATTAAGTAGTCACTGACATTTTGAGTAATAGATTTAGTTATTTTTGTGACATCCCTCTTGCTTACCAGAATAAGGTCCATGAGGGCAGGGAATATCCCGAGTGCTGAGAAGAGTATCTAGCCTATAGTATCATTAAACCTATTTTTGAGTGATTGAATGAAAGGAGTTTTATAAGAAAATGCTTCTAGCAAGGAACAAACTATGTAGAAACACATGTATATATGTTAGCATTTTGGAGGGAATGCTTGCCATTCATATATAAAAATTAAGATAAAGGTTTTTAGTCTCTCCTTTCTTATTGTGCTGACATCATCCGTTTTGTGTAAATAATACATTCATTAAATGTATTATTCCATCTCATCAAAAATCAAACAACTCAACTTCCAAATTAAGTATATCAACTCTCAAAGCGATGAAACATTGATATAAGTTTTTGGAGACTGACTTCCTAACAAATTAGTACCAGATTATCATAGTCTTTTTGTAAAAACAAAATGCAATTCCTAAAACATATAATTTTTGAAACTTTTTATAAATTTAAGCATTATATTCTATATACCTCTTCCAACTGTCTGTATCTGGAGAGATTGTATTTGTTTTTATTTAATCATATTGCTTTTAGGCAGATAGGAAGTGATTAATAATTAAAAATTAATTTCCATAAAGTGTTGGTATCTTTAGTTACACACATGCCACAATGATAATCAATGTGGTGAGTAATGTTTAGGTACTGTGCTCCAGAGAACAATTCAATCAATTTCCCAAACTGGTGTTTCCTGTTATGCATGAACTTGGGGAACTATAATTTTCTGAATAATTCAACTTAAAGTAAAGCAAAATGAAATGTGTGAATAATTAAAGAAAATGTTCTTCTGCTAATATTTATTCTGATAAATCATTTCAGTTCGATGTTTGATTTTGCAGACAAATCCATAATATCATTGAATTAGTAAAATATAATAACTCTAAAAAAGCTCATAGAAGTGATTATTGCCTCTATATTTTCTAGTAAGATGTTAATTTTTTTAGATAACTGTAATGCACTGTGAATATAATTTCTTCTACAAGTTACTTTTGCTGCTTCTAAAATATTAGTGGTAGCAGTGTTTGCATACTTTCTGTATAAAGACTGATTTGATGTCATCTCTCAATCACAAAAAAAAAAAAAGGCAAACCAAAACAGAAAGGTCTTCATTTAATCAACTAATACAATTATTACCAATTCTATAGAATTAGATATTTAAATCAGAGCTAGCTGCAACAAGTTATACGAGCTTTGCCATTTTATGAACATAATTTGACTAAGCAGTTATGAGATCTGTAAAGAACACTTCTTATCTGGGTGTAGCTGGGGACGTCTTTGTTCAGAAGTACACAGAATTGTATAAACCTGTCCAGAGCCTCAAATATATCCAGTAAGGCTCATTTTCTACATATGTGAGATCTTATTCTCTGTATAAGATCTTAACTGGGTAGTGCAAAATTTGACATAATATTATATCATTAATGAAGAAATAAACAGAAAAGAAGAGAATGAATCTCAAATTCATTGAGTACCTACCAAGAATGAAAATAAAAACATTTGAAAGTGGTATGTGGCCTGAGATGTAACACAGTTTGAGAAGAAATTTAGGGAATATTATAAGCATTTGCTGATTTGTACACTTGAAATATTGTTTCAAAAAATCCCCTTTTTATTTCCCTGAATGCATGCTCCTCTGAAGAGAATAACTTTCCCTGTGTTATTGGATTACTTAGTTTTCATTTCAAGTTTAAATGTGATGTTTTATCTTGTTTGGGCCATTTTTAAGCCTGATTTATTTTATTTTTAAATAGAACAGAAAGCATAGACTCAGAAATATTTCCTTAGAAAGGGGGACAATGATAGTCTTTCCAGGTTGGTAACCAAAATCTATTCCTAGTCTTCAGAAAATGGTAACATTAACATTCTATATAAAAGCCACATAGAATAAAGAATATTTTATTTATTTAATTTATTTTAATGAATTAATTTTTATTATTTTATTATTTTGTTTTGAGTCAGAGTCTCACTCTATTGCCCAGGCTGGAGTGCAGTGGCATGATCATAGCTCACTGCAGCCTCAACTGCCTAGATTCAAGCAATTCCCCTATTCAGCCTCCTGAGTAGCTGGGATCTCAGACGTGTGCCACCATGACTAAAAAAATTAAAAAAAAATTATTTGTAGAGACGAAGTCTCACTATATTGCCCAGGCTGGTCTTGAACTCCTCGGCTAAATCAATCCTCCTGCCTTGGCTTCCCAGAGTGCTGAGATTAAGGTGTGAGCACCTGCCCTAAGAATATTTTAACTAGTTAATTTGTTTAAATATTTATCCAGTCTCTAATATATTTAGAACAGATCCATTGGCTAATTAATTGATTCAGTCATTTACCAAGCATCTGAAGTATTCAGAACAGATCCTGAGGTTCTTTATTATAGCTGTAGATAGTTCTTTAGTCCAGTTGTAAAGAGGACAGAGGACCCACATACATCAGTTTTAAAGACGAGGAACCACACCTCTTACATACCACATAATTTAAGAGAAAGTGATCAGATGGAGATTTGTATTAACGTCCTGGCACCATGTTCCTTATTTGACATATCAGGTGGTTCCTTGACTTGTCAGGTGGCTTTATATGATCCTCTGTCTTGAACCTAAGATAGAAGGGAGATTGGTCACTGGCTATACACTTTATGCCTATTCCTCTATACGCCTCTGAGATAAATATTTTTAACACTGTTATTTAACTAAACTGAACATGTCCAGGATGAGACAGCAAGTAACAGGGTATCAGAATTAAAACCTGAGTCTATGTGACTCTAATGACATTCCCCTAGATCTCACTAAGGATTATTTAAGTAGAGAGGTAGTTTCTTAGAGAGGTTGGAAATTCCTTGGGGCCTGATGTGTTGCATTGAATCTAATAGGTGGATCTTCTGTTGTTTGCTATAGAGAATACTTCTGAAAGGCATGTGGAATATCCAGGGCAGGGATCGGGGCAATGGGTGTGGTGGCTGCTCAGGTCTAGTTCTATATAAAGATATTTTTCTCATAAGAGCATTGCCATAGAGTAAGGCATTTACTGGAGACAGGGATGCAGGAGTATATGTGAATTACATATAACATTGTGTGTGCATGTGTGTGTGTATGTTTATATTGCTAGGAGTGAGATGATGGTCTTTTGCAGTAGAGAACAAAAAAGAAAGATACCAATTTTGAGGAAAATGTAATGAATTATTCTGTTATATATATATATATATATTTTTTTAGAGGCAGAGTCTCACTATATTGCCCAGGCTGGTCTCAAACTCCTAGGTCCAAGAGACCCTTTCACTTCAGCCTTCCACAGTGCTTAATTTTCAGAGTGAGCCACCAAGTCAAGCCTCAGTTATATCTTAAGACTAGCCTGCTCACTGGTAGACGGTTAGGTTTAGGTATGCACATTTAGGAGGCAACGATAAAAGTAGCTGCTCCTATTGTACATACAATCACTGAATGAATGTATATAAAGAAATAGATACAAGAGGGTTAAATACCCAGTCAGGAGGAAAATGTAAAACCCACTAAGGAGATGAGAAAGGAAAAAATTCAGTAGAAAGAAGACTATTGTTAGTTTATATTTAATGGTCTAACCTTTTTTTTTACGTCTAAGGAAGAATAGTTGTCAAAATGAGGGAAACTCTAAAGCTAAAGACACATTCAGATTGATTTTCAAAGCTTCATTTTCTCAAATGATACTGGGGTCAAATTTTCATAGTATCTACTCAGACAACAACAGTAACCAAAAGCTGTTTTGTCTCTGAGCATTAAAAAAACGTAAAAATGTTCCTACTATCCTCTAAGTTTCTTGAAGACAGAAATTGTATCTCCTTAATGTCTTTGTTTCCTAAATGTCTGGTATATGTGATGAATTGATTTTACACCTTCATGGAAAGAAGCAATAACCTCCACTTACAGGTTGGCATTTAGGGGCATAGTTCAGGTTGCATCAGCATCATAACTGGGTCAAAGTTAAGAACACAGTTTTCATCTCATGTGTGTTTTTAAATCAAAAGTGAAAACTAAAGGGAATAACGACAATCTTCTATTTTATTTTTCTAATGACTTTTATATTTTAACTGCTATTTAATGGATATGATATTATTGAAAACATTCTGATTATCCTTAATAATGTCTTTTTTTTTTTTTTTTTTTGAGACGGATTCTTGCTCTGTGCCCCAGGCTGGAGTGCAGTGGCGCGATCTCGGCTCACTGAAAGCTCCGCCCCCCGGGTTCACGCCATTCTCCTGCCTCAGCTTCCCGAGTAGCTGGGACTACTGGCGCCCGCCACCGCGCCCGGCTAATTTTTTTGTGTTTTTAGTAGAGACGGGATTTCACCGTGTTAGCCAGGATGATCTCGATCTCCTGACCTCGTGTTCCGCCCTCCTCGGCCTCCCAAAGTGCTGGGATTACAGGCTTGAGCCACTGTGCCCGGCCAATAATGTACATTTTTAAAGGTCAGTAGTGATCTTTATCTAAGGCAATAAAGATTATGGAACAAACTATTGTAATTATATTCAAAATAGAATATGAAATATTAGGCATTTAACAATTTTTCCCACTATTTTTTATTTGCTTACAGTGACTACATTCATTCAATAAAAATCAAGGTGTTAACAGGGGTGCATTCCTCTGAAGAAGCCCGAAAAATCATTTTCCTTCCCTTTTTTAGCTTCCAGGGTCTTCCTCCATTCTTTGGCTCCATTCCTAATAGTCTATCTAGCTATTTCACCCTTCAGGCAGAGTGGGATTATATAAAGGAAGGTAATTCCTATTCCCTAGTAGGAAGGAACTCTCTACTAGCTAGGTAAATAACACTTATATAAAATTTAATAGAATGTTAGTTAAATAATAACACCAAATGTATCTCAGCAGTATATGACTGCATTCTTAGTGGGCGTAATATTCATAAAATGTCCTGAGTTCTTAGGAAGGAAAATCACTGTGGCCTATCAAAATTATGAAGCCTAATGTACATGCAGAATTTTAAACTTGTGCCTAAATTCTTCTCATTATGTAGCAAAAACTCTGATTTCTCTGTGCTATACAAATAAGCTCTATAAAATGTGATCAGGAAATCAATAGGAGAATGTAAAAAATAGTTGATTTGTTGAGTGATAGGATTCTGGATCATAAAAGATTTATTCTAGTCTTGATATTATAAGTCTTGAGTTCATACTTGGCTTGTGTAGTAGTGTTTATAAATGACCTGTATACTTTGACTTCATTTAGAAAAGATAAGTGAACTCTGCTATATCCTCATGTGAAACCCAGGAACTAATTTGTATACGTGTTCATTCTAGAAGTGTTCATTCATTTATGCATTTAGTCGTATACACATTTATCCTTACTTATCCATTGATGTTATTCAGACACAGATGGTCTGGTGGCAGCACGGACAGGCACTTGTCTTCAGAATGCTAGCCACCTAGAAAAGCCCTCCAGGACTGTACTCAGAGTCCAAAAGAGTTGTTTTTCAAGTTACATAGTTGTGTCTTAAAGTAATTCACATACTAATGAAAAATCATGCACCATGGAATAGAGGGAATTACATAGTAAATCCTTTTTCCTTAGTTATATTTTATATATTTTAGAGTGATCATAGTTTTCCGTGAGAATTTGCCTAGTTGTGAGACCTTGTAGATACTAATTAACTCATGCTGTGTGATGATCCTGTATAAGCTGTATAAAGAAAGCTTAAATCAATACGTACGTTCTGAAGAAAAAAATATATATATATCTGTACAGTACACAAAGAGAAAAAAACAAACCCAAAAAGAGTTCCTTAAAATCACTAGTAACTAAGTGGTTTGAAAGAATTAATAGAGTTTCTTACAGACCTAATTAATAAAGACATTACCTATCCCTATATTGAAAAGATGGACATGGTTTCTAGTTCTGTTTCAAGTTGATTTATGTGGGGAGAGTGTGATGACATTTATGTGCTAAATACTTAGTACTTTTAATTCAATTTACCATTTAATCTATAAATGCAAACCATGTTAAAGGATGGTTGACAAGAATAAACTTGAAAGCCAGCATTAACCTCCCAAACCAGCTGAAGGTGCTCAAAAGACAATAAGAGTAAAATTTCATTATACAGACATCAAGTGGGTTTTAAAAAATCTATAGACTTTCCAACTAAAATGATGAATGCTGTTCTGATTCTAATTGACAAGTGTTATATATAAAAGAGTTCTTGCCTTCATTCTTATCAAAACTGTGGGGATTTCCAATGATAGGACAATATTATGTGGGTGGAAACTTCTCAGAAGAATAGAGAACTTATCAGTATTTACTTAGGTTCTATTACATTCAGAGCCATAAAAGAAACTACACTCATAAATTTATAGACAGTCAAGGATATTGCCTCTTCCCCAAAGAGGCTAGATATTAAAGGAGTGGAGTGAATGAGCTCAAATCATGAAGTGGTTTCAATATTGGAAGAGTTTTCGCCCTTCATATTTCAACTTGTAACTAATATGAAGAATCGCTGGCTAGCTAACTTTGAGGGTTTGGCAGAAGAAAACAGTCTTCACCACTTTTTCTTACAAATGTTATTTTTCTTCGATAATTAGTACTTAATGATAATATCCACCCTTTAATGAGTTACTGTAGGTTAATGATTACCACACTTGTTCAAATATATTTAGGATTTCAACTTTGCAGATAAAGAGAGGTTTATACAGGTTAAGAATCTTGCCCAAAATCACACAAAAGGAGCAAGACGTAAGCCTGTTTTTTTCTTAGCTTCCTATTTCTGCTGTCACAAATTACCACAAACTGAGTGTTGTGAACAACACAAATCTATTATTTTACAGCTCGAGGTCAGAAGTCCAAAATGGGTTTTACTGGGCTAAAATCTAGGTGTCAACGGGGGTGCATTCCTCTGAAGAAGCCAGGAAAATCTTTTTCCTTCCCTTTTTCAGCTTCCAGGGTCTTCCTCCAATCTTTGGCTCCATTCCTTGGCCCCTTCCGCCATCTTCCTTCTTCAAAGCTCACAATTTCATTACCCAACCTCAGCTTCTGCTATTACATCTCCTTTTCTGACTCTTCTTCCACTCTTTTTTATCCTTTAAGGATCCTTGCGATTATATCAGGCCCACTTAGATAATCCAGGACAATCTCCTCTATTTCAAGTCAAAGGAATGATTCACATTCAGAGCAGGATGACATGAAATGTAATCACGCTACTCAGATCAGTAACCATTTAGAACTTTTACATTGTTTATTTTTGGAATTTTCAGTTTAATATTTTTAGACTACAGTTGACTGGTGGTTAACTGCAACTGTAGAAAATGAAACCTCGGATAAGGGAAGACTGTTGTGTTTAATATTAATACGTCAATACAATATAGTAGAGAAAAAATATAATCACAGAGATTAATGATTAAGATTAATGATAACTACAATATTTACAGTAGTGTAATGTAATAGAAATAGCTTTGAATCTGGAAAAATTCTGGCTCCATCATTTACTAACTGTATAACCTCAGATAAATATCTTAGTGTCGTCTCTTTAGAGTTGATATGGTGAGTTACAAGGAATGTTGTTCCTCAGAACGAATGGAAACATTTAAATACTTAGCTGGTAGGTGTTCTACAAATACTTGTTCCTTCTTCATTTTCAGAAAATAACAAAGATAGAGAAGGCAGACAAAATAATATAGTACATGTTGTATTTAGATGTTATAAGTAATGTCTAATAATAATTAAATTTACAAAAAGTATTTTCTAAATATATTAAACATTTTGTGGGCCTTATTTTTATTTTACAAATAATATTCTGTGGCTCAATGTGCTCTTTTTGTTCCTCCTCTGATATTCAATGTCTGCTTTTTTTTTTTTTTTTCTATAATGCCTCTTTAGGAATCTGAATTAATTCATTAGCTTGATGATGGCTCTTTTTAATTCCATTTTAGGAACTTAATTTTTTAGCATGTAATTTTCTGTATTGTTGTTTGCTGTTATAGGTGCACAACTAGTACTTTTATGAAAAATAAATCCTGCATCAGCCTTTTAAAAATCATTTACAAAATAAATCACAACCTCACATTTTCGGAAAGTTATGATATAAAGTATCACCTCTGCCTCCTCATTCCCTCACTTTGATCCCATTCTCAGAGGGAACTCCTAGCTGCTGGGTTTTAATTCTTTTTCTTTAGAATGTTACCTTATAATTCTTGATCACATTCTTGGCAACTTTTTAAACAATTGTTGACTCCTGATATGAAAGTCTAGGATCTGGCCAATCTAACTACATCATCTTTCCTTGCCCCTCCTTTCAATATTTGACATTTATACTTTAAATTTTGTTCTTCTATTGTTTACTTTTACAATTTAAAATAATATGGGTAAGCATTCATTTATTTTTTTTCAACAAAGTCTAAACTCCTACTTTCCAGAGAAGATATTAATGCTCCTTCTTGTTTCCTCAACTTTTCATTTCTTCAGCAGCTTAACTTTGGTCAGGTGTCAAGTTTGTTTATATTTACAGTTTTCCTATAACCACCTCCAACTATTCTTTTTATGAATACATTAACTTTTGTTGTTGTTGTTGTTGAGATGGAATTTTGCTCTTGTTGCCCAGGCTGGCGTGCAATGGCATGATCTCGGCTCACCACAAACTCCACCTCCCGGGTTCCAGTGATCCTCCTGCCTCAAGTAGCTGGGATTACAGGCATGCACCACCATGCCCGGCTAATTTTGTATTTTTAGTAGAGATGAGGTTTCTCCATGTTGGTCAGGCTGATCTTGAACTCTCAACCTCAGGTGATCAGCCTGCCTCAGTCTCTGAAAGTGCTGGGATTACAGGTGTGAGTCACCGTGCCTGGACATGTTGACTTTAAAGTTGGAAATGTATGAACAACGTTGCAAAACCACAAATATTATTCGATGCTGAGTCACATAGTGTACTATGTTCTTTGAAGTAGTTTCACTCTCAGGAAACCTAGGACATTCATGGGAACAAGCTCACCATGTGAAAATGGATTCTCTCTCTCTCTTCTTTTTAAACTCAATTGCTTGAAATCATTTCAAATTTACATTTTCTTTAGATTTATATTTACTTACTATAATACCATTCCAAATTTACTTTCATTTGCTTTTTTTGATTTTGAAAGTTTCATGCAGATTTGTTTTTATCCTGAAATGTCAAATTGTCTTTCATTTTGTTTCCTGCACTAAATTTGCCTTTATCTTATCTTCAGTTTTCTACCCCCTCAAAGTTTTATATTGTCTCAGATTTTTCCCCTTTGAAATGTCCTTCATGGAGCTCTCTATATTGTTCCTTCTTCATTCAGAATGTGTGACCTCTTTAATCTTGCTGTGCAGCTGTCATTCTCCAAATCCCCTCAATTTATTTTTTTGGATGAGAGTCTTATTTTATTTGACTCAGTGTAATTTTGCCTATGTATTATTGTTTTAACTTTCATGGAGTATATCAGATTGTATATTAGTAATGTGAGATATTACAGATTGATTTATCTTATACCTATGACTGCTTTCTAATTCCTCTCATTTAGATCATGGGACATGTGGCTGCCCTTATTTCTGAAATAGTGTACAGGAAAACACCAGGAAACGAACATTCCAGAATCATGACTGCTAGGTTCAAAAGGCATCATCCAAGTATGGAAAGAGAATTCACTAATGAAGTCCAAATAGGAAGAATAAGAGAACATGTTGGGAGAGGAAAATGAATGAGGCAAGATGTAAAGGTGGTAAACCTTGTTTTCTAATCTTTGGCTGGATTGGGTTAGAATAGAGGCACAACAGTGTCTGCCTACATTTCCTAAGGCATCCTTGAATAGAGGGAGTAGTCATCTTGTTTATCCTAACTGGAACTCCTGTTTTTGCTTGACTTCTAAGATGTCAGTAAGGGGTGATATGGTGTTATGAGAACTTACAGATAGACTCATATAGGATTCTACAGATCCTATAGCTAACCCATGTAGCCTCATATAGACTCTATGCAAAAATTTTCCCCTTGGAAATGTCCTTCGTGGAGCTCTCTATATTGTTCCTTCTTCATTCAGAATGTGTGTTAAAGTTTAAGATAATATACATAGCTAGAATAATATATCATGCTCATGAATTAGATGATTTCATAAATTATGGTTGTCAACTCTTTGCAATTTCATCAATAAAGTTACAGTGTTTCCAGTGAAAAGCCAAGCATGATTTTTAGTGAATATTGATAAGCTCATGCTAAACATCTGTATGCCAATCAAAGGCATAAGAAAGCCAGAAAATCTTGAAGGCAATATTTTGTCTGCTTTTCTGCATGTATGGCACATTTTATAGGTTTAAAAAATTAAACAAATAAGTAGAACCAATTATACAACCAGAAAGAAGTTTCAGAGACTAAATATACAATAAGCAAAACAGAAAATGCATTAGAAGCCTAAAAAGTAAGCGAAGGAAATATGTATTATGCTAAAAAGAAAATGTAGAAAGACAACACAAGTATGAAATAAAAAAGAGGAGAAAAAGAAAACTAATTTAGGAAGTACAAGTAGTAGAAATAAGAACAAGAAAGTGAAAGCAAAGAAATGGGAAAGAAGAACTGATCAGAGAGGAAAAAAGAAAAACTAGAAAATATTCTCAAAGTTTACCAGGACATGTTTCAAAAATTGAACTTTCTTTACTTGTTCTGCATCTAAGCCTTCCTGGAATCCTCCTTCTATTGGAAATGAAGGAAGCAGCCTGTGATAATAGATTCTTCACTTTGTTCCTTCCAAGTCACAGGGTATGTGTGTGTGTTTGTGTGCATCTGATGAAATAATATATACATTGTAAATATGTATGAAAATTAGGAAAGGCCAGTATTTATTTATTAGCTTCTTTTATCTTTAATATCAATTTTTAATATCTGTACTTTAGTCAGTTTAAGGAAATATCAAGTAGAGGCTCATTATACTCTAAAATGCAAATGTTTCTGAGACTGTAAACACCACATTGTCTAACTTCATAATTCTAGAATTCTGTTCCTTTATACTCATACCAAAATTTTCTTTTTTCAAGGATTATTTTGTTAATACATTCTCCCTTCTTTCCTCACAGCTGTCAACAAGCAATGACTGCCTCTTTATCTTCCAACTTTTTTCTTTTCTCAAATTACCAATGTCTTCCTTACAGTCAAGTTTATTTTTATAGATTTTATTTTATTTATCCAATTTGTTTTATTAGACTGTGCTGCTGAATTTTACCTTCTATGGCATTCTTTCAGTGGAAATCCATTTTCTTGATTTTGCTTGACTTGTTGACCTTTCTTTTCCCCTCCCTCCCCCTCTTCTTTCTTTCTCTTTCTTTCTTTCTCTTTCTTTCTTTCTTTCTCTCCCTTTCTTTCTTTCTTTCTTTCTTTCTTTCTTTCTTTCTTTCTTTCTTTCCTTCCTGCCTTCCTTCCTTCCTTCCTTCCTTCCTTCCTTCCTTCTTTCTGTCTCTCTCTCTCTCTCTCTTTCTCTCTCTCTCTCTCCCTCTCTCTCTCTCTCTTTTTTTTTCTTTTTTCAGACAGGACCTCACTCTGTCACCCAGGCTGAGTATGATTTCAGCTCACTGCAGCCTTGACTTCCAGGCTCAAGAGATCCTCCTGCCTCAGCCTTTCAAGTAGCTGGGACTACAGGTGCCTGCCACCATGCCTGGCTAATTTTTGTGTTTTCTGTAGAGATGGGGGTTTTGCCATGTGGCCCATGCTGGTCTTGAATTCCTGGGCTCAAGCAATCTGCATATCTCAGATTCCTAAACTGCTAGGACTACAGGTGGAGCCACTGCACCTGGCCCAACCATTCATTCTTTATCTTCTATGTTGTTGTTGTTGTTTAATTTGAGGAGTACACTTTTTTCTTTTATTTTTTCATTAAATAGTTCCTTAGAATATTTTTAGCCTTACATAATCTTCCTGTACATTCTCATTTGTTTTCTTGATGTAAGATGATTTCTAGGTTTTTGGTTTTCCCTATGACCAGTTCACATATGTCCCTGAGACAGTTTTTCTACTAAAGCATTTATTTATTTATTTATTCAAGAAATGAGTGCTCATTATGTGCTAAACATTTTAGCAATACGTTCTTTCTTCTACTGTCCTTAACCTGCACTCCATTTTATTGGAATGGCCACATTCCTATTATCATTCAGTACTCACTGGTTCATATTAGAAATTTTTTATTAGCAAACAGGGCCGGGTGCGGTGGCTCATGCCTGTAATCCCAACACTTTGGGAGGCTGAGGCAGGCAGATCACGAGGCCAGGAGATCAAGGCCATTCTGGCCAACATGGTGAAACCCCGTCTCTACTAAAATACAAAAAAATAGCCGAGCATGGTGACACGCACCTGTAGTCCCAACTACTGGGGAGGCTGAGACAGGGGAATCACGTGAACCTGGGAGGCAGAGGTTGCAGTGAGTGGTGATCATGCCACTGCACTCCAACCTTGTGACAGAGCAAGACTCCATCTCAATTTTATATTAGCAAACAGCACACTGAAGTCACAAATTTTTATCTATCCATACATTTTACTTCCTTCTTCTAGACATCAAGAAAATCATTATTTTTTAAAATGCCGTTCCCAGATGATTTTAATCAGATCTACCTCTGTGCACTGTTAAAATAGAATCCAGAGTCCTAATCTGGACCATGGAAACTGAGTTGCTAGAATGGACTTGCAGAATCTGCATTAGTAGCAAATGTTCTAGGTGATTCACATTCACATTACATTTTAAGAACCACTGCTGTATATTGATTTCTTTTCTTGTTATAAATGATATCATCATATATATTTATACAAAAATGTACATATGCATATATGCATATGTATGTAATGTTCCATACAAACAATTATATCGTTGCAATAGATGCCTGAGCAGGAAATGATAGTTAAAAGGAAAAACCATTTTAATATATCTTCCATTATTCCAATTGCTTGCATTCTTTCTCCAATTTAATTCTATAATATAGTTTTCCTAGTTGTATATCTATCCTCTTTTCATTCTTTTTCATTGGTTTCCTTCCTACCATTCATTGATATGCTGGTACTCCCCAGGGAGAGGTCCTTCTTTGGTCCTTGTCTTTTCTTCTACACTTAAAGTTCTGCAGAGGTGACTTAGGTATTTCTCAAGAACCATGCTTAACCTGCATCTCCCACTTTGTGTTCATTTAATGAATTAAAAGGTCAACATAAAATGTATGTAGGGCTGGGCACGGTGGCTCATGCCTGTAATACCAGCACTTTAGGAGGCCGAGGCAGGTGGATCATGAGGTCAGGAGTTCAAGACCAGCCTGACCAACATGGTGAAACTCTATCTCTACTGAAAATACAAAAATTAGCTGAGTGTGGTGGCATGCGCCTGTAACCCCAGCTACTAGGGAGACTGAGGCAGGAGACTCGCTTGAATCTGGGAGGCAGAGGTTGTAGTGAGCCAAGATCATGCCACTGCACTCCAGCCTGGGTGACAGAGTGACACTCCATCTCAAAAAAAAGAATTATATGTAGAATTTTCTAATGCTAAAATGTTTCAACAGTCAATGCTTTTCCCTTTCCCTGTGTAATTTACTCATTAACAATTCCTTCCTAATACCATAGCCTTGTTATCGCCTCCCTATTATCTAGAAAGCAAGTTAAGATAAGTACATTATGATTTTATGGGAAACCAAAGACTTGAGAAACAAAACAAAGCCAACTTTTTGTTCTTTATTCTGAGGTTAAAAAAAGAAAAAAAGCTGTATTAGTTAGCTATTGCTACAAAATGCTGCATGACAAAAGAGTCATAAAACTTTCAGTGGCTTATTGATATTTTATTTTTATACTTAAAAGGCTGTAATTTGGCTGATCTAGGCTAATCTTTTCTGAATCAGTTACATGCCTGGCTTCTGATTTGGCTTCAGGTCTGAGGTACAGGTGGGAGGAGCAGTAGAGATATTAGAAAATCTTTTTTTTGTGTGTGGCAGATCCCAGGTGCACAAGAGAACAAGCCCAACCATGCAAGCAATTACATTATGTTTTCACTCACATTTCCTTAGTCAAAGCAGTTTTAGGGCAAGCCCAACCTTAGTGGGATGGGGAAATATACCCCACCCACAGTGGGAGGCTTTGTAAAATTACATCGCACAGGGTGTGGAGGTATAATCCTAGTACTAGGCACTGAGTAATTGGGACAATAATCCAATCTACATCAGAGGGATAGTATATGAATCTGAGGATTCTTGGTATACATAATCTTTTGTTTGTTTTGCCGTTATCAGAAATTTTCTTGGATGATTTTTTAAAAAGGTTTCACTTACTTGATTAAAAAGGTACTACTCATTTACTAACTTGTGTTTAATCATTAGTTCCTTTCTGTAGAAGTGGCAGAAGCCAGAGAAGAAAGGGCCTCAGTTTCTTGCCTGAGTTTGAGACCCCTGTTTCAAACTGTCCGATGAGTAATCTACAGACAATTTTTCTCAATAAGCACCCATAATTTTATTAATTATTTGTTTACCTAAGCCTGTGGCTCCTTAATTTCTCTTCATCAAATCTCCCCAAGTTATCTTCAAGTTTTTCTTCTTTCTCATCCTTATACCCAATTTGTGAACAAATTCTGTCAGTTTCAATGGAATGTTCCTTTCAAGTCCCCTCATTAAATTTTTATTTCATTAAGTGTTTTCATTTTTAACCAGGAGTTTTACTTCAAAAACCTCTGGAGCCAGAGACATCTTATTAAAAAACAAACCTGAAAGTATCCCGTGTTTAGAGGGCCCACTCAACTTCTGGAGTCCTGGCTATCTTCTCTTTCTCATTCACCACTCAAACTACATGGAATACTGACTTCAAAACTCTCCCTTTTTAGATGATTCTCTTATTACTTGAATATCAACTACACTGCGTTCCCCACTCAGCAAAGCCTGATTCATCTTCCAGAGCCAAGTTGGGTGTTATCTTTGCACTTAAGCCTTTCAGGATTCTCAAACAAAGTCAGTGGCCTTCTCCTGGCGTTCTCATTGTATTCTGCACAACTATCCATTCAAGAATTGTTTCATGGATTATTTACATTTGATTATAAAAGCATTAAAAGATCCTTATAAAACTCAGAGGACATATAAAGTGTAAAGAAGAAAATATAATCACTGTTCTTGGCTTCAGAGAATACAGTTAACATTTTGGTACTATATTTTTACGGCAAGATTACTTCATTTAACAACATAGCATAGCATTTTTTTCAATTGTAGTCTATTGTAAAAATTAATTTTGCTGTTTCTCTCCCCCTGCAGATTGTTCATTCCTTTAAAGATCATCATTTCTCATTTTACATCTTATTTCCAGTGGCTGGTACAATCCTTGGCAAACAGGAAGCATTTAATTAACAGTTGTGTGACTGTTAAATGAAATGGGAATATTTTATTAAGTCCGAAATAATTCAGTGAACAAAGGAGCATAACTATAAGCCAATGACAAATTACAAAATAGGTGGTATTTTACTAAGGTCTGGGTATCTTGTTATATTACATATTATTTTTGAAAACCTGACATTGTGTCAAGGCAATAGTCATGCTATAATTCTGTGTTAATCTTGTTTTCTATTTTTTTGACCTCGGGAAATTATTTGCTGTAATTATTTCCAGTCACATAAGACTTTAGATGTTAGTCAAATAGTGTTGTAGTTTTAGCACTGGTAAGAGATACAAGGGGTTAAGTCACTCTAGTCTTTTTTTTTTTTTCTTCTTCTTCTTCTTTTAAAGACATGTAACTTCTTTGTCTGATCTCCTTATGGTCCTTGTCACAACTGTATGGCTTTTAATCACTCATACATTCAGTGAGTTACTGCACTGCTGGAACCTTAATAATGTTCTAGTTTGTTTGGATGATCTTCCTGATAAAGTCCTGACAATCTCTCAGTATAATGGGAAGACAATCAAAATAAAAAATGCTTTAAGAGTTCAGGTAGTGGAGCATACTATTATTTTTCACACAGTGCAAGGATATTAAAATACAGACTTTCATGCATTTGATTGAGTTTGTGATGGAATCCAAGAAAAATTGAAAATTTGAATTATTCTACTGCCAGCAGGGACCGTATATCATGAACAGAAAAGCAGGCATATGTAACTGACTCTTATAGCATAATCTGAAAAGTGTCAGCTTGCCCTCCTTTTATATGAGTTTCTGCAGTATATCTAAGCAATTAATTCATTATATAACTCTCTTATATTTGCAATCACCACCTGGAATTTTACAAAAATTTAAAATGTCATCTTCAGTGCACATCGTTTGAATAGTTAAAATGATGTCTTATATTGATAGCGTGTTTCAGTTTTTTCAAGGTGCTTTCTGTTAAAGTGTCTCATTTGACTCAATAGCCCTCTGAAAGTAAGCAGTGGAACTCTGATAATTCTCCAGCCTGCTCCATATCTTCTGTCTCCTTCCTTCTTATTAGGAAGCAGTTTGGTGTGATGGAAAGAGCAGAGAATATGAATTCAGGTATTTAGCTCTAACCTTGTCTTGAATTACTTTGACAATGGAGAGATAATTTTCAGTTCTCTGAACCTTGGTTTTCTAATTGGCAAAATAATAATAATAATGTTAAAGTGTACTCCCAATGTTGCAAGGATTAATTAAGGTGATATCCAAGAGCAAATGTAACATTCATGTTAGCTTCTTTTAAGGGCAGCTTGGGATGATGGAAAGAGAACAGATCTTTGCTTCGTGGCTTCTTATTTATGGTACTTGAGCAAGTTATCTACCCTTTCTGAACTTCATTTTTCTAAGTGTGAAATGGCTGTAACAATACCCATCTTGTGAAGCTGCTGAAAGATAAGGTAACATATATGCTGATTCTAGTATAGTTCCTAACTCAGAGTCGTATACCCTATCGAAAGTGTTTCCCCTTCTTTCATCTTTCTTCCCTGCCTCCTACCACTCCTCTTTCCCACCTCCTGTCTTTCCACTTTACTCTTCAGCCTCCCATCTCAACTTTGTTTGACAGAAAAAGATCAAGAACGTGATTGGAGAATCTCGAAATTTAATACTTTAGAAAGTATTTAGCTTAGAAATTCTTTTTTTCCAAACAAAATTGTAATTTTCAGTTGAGGCAGGAGATGGGGATTCAAATTCTCTGCCCTCCTTTTGAGAAAAGACCCTTTCCTGGCCCACTTTGACATCTCCATTGAATCCTATAAACTTTGCACAGTAGAATTTGGAAAATCACCGGTGTAGCCGAACCCTCTCATCTTGCAGATGGAACAACTGAATTTGAGGGAAGTTGAGATACTTGCCTAAGCTTGTGAGGCTGGTAAGTGGTGAGCTAAGACTAGAACTCAGTCGTTCTTTGCCTTACCCTGTTCCTTTAGTAAGTAAAGATACAGAGTGCAAATGTGTATAATTACATTCCTCTCTTGAAAGATGTTAGTCTGTTTGTGCAGATGGAACTTACATTAAAAGATGAAGAAAGTAAAGTACTATGACATAACCATGAAATGGGTGAAATAGGTAAATCCATCAAGAAGAGAGGAACATGGATGATCATTGTTTTGCGGGGCGGGACACTGCAAACTATGAAAGCAGGAATTTCTTTGCCGTGCTCACTGTTATTTTATTCCCAGTGCGTAGAGAAGTGCCTGGTTTCCTACAGGGAATTAACAGTTTTAAAACATTAAATAAATGAATGGCTAAATGAGATATATAAACGAACCAGTCCTAGATAAAGGGCAAGGGTTTAGAAAAGTTAGATCAGAGTGTTTAAACAATGGGCTGATCTTCATTGTTGGGCAATGACATATGTTGAGTGGGTCACAATTTATATATGAAAATGTCATTATGTCATGGAAATTGTTTAGATTTTTATGTGATAGATACATAAAATACATTTGGATCAATACGCTTGTGTGTATACTTGATCACAAGTTAAAATGTATGTCTCACTATAGGTCATGATTTAAAATGTTTGAAAAATATGGTTTTAGACAAAGGAAATACTAAAATTTGAGGCAGGCATGTGAATGTTTTGTGTGAAAATAGTGAGTTTAACAGTTTTGCCAAATCTGAGGTGAAGAGAATAGTGAAATCAAGTCTATCCAGGGGAAGAAGAATCCATTTGGCTCTTTAGCTATTAAAGAATTACAGGGACTCCACTTCGCCTCTGACTGTCTCCATCATCCACAATAAGAAGATTTAACAAAACTACATGTTAGAAAGACTAGATAGCTTAATCTTACAGGAGTGATTCACACGGATTGTAACTGGGGGAGGAGACAGAGAACGATGCAAAAGAGGCAGCACAGGGTAGGAAAGTTATGGCTTTAACAGGTGGCACCTGCTAAAGAAAACCATGGTTTTTTGGGCATGGTTGGGGTAGATGAAGTTAAAAAAAAAATGTGAATGTGTGATGACAAAAGGGAGACTAAATTGTGAATAATTTCACATAACGTCTGTCTGAGAAAAAACAGACAGAAACAAAAACAAAACAAAACAAAACAAAAAAATTAAGAGAACAAAAAGTAGGAGTTAGGAAAAGGTTAGGATGGAGGTGAGAATCGTTGTGGTCAACTAGGTATAGTCAATAGAGATCTCTATACATTGATGAGAAATTAAAGAAGGCATCAAGGTCTTTAAAAAGATTACTTTGAAAGAAAGAGATTCCTTCTCCCCTGAAATCTAGCCATTCAGACCAAGGGGGATGGGAGTGATGCTGGATATAGATAACAAAACTTAAACAAACAGTTAATAAATGCTTCTTTCTTTAATTTGAACACTGACTACAACAGAAATTTAAATCAACAATGTGACATTAGCCTACTACTTTTGTGTTAGTAACAAGAGACACTTTTAAATGTGTCAAAACATTTATTTTGCTAGGTGAGAAGCATACTCTTTATTTGCCCTAAATTTGTTTAATATACTACCATTACTTGAGAAATTGTATAACTTTGACCACTCTCCATATTATGGCTAAATTAGGAAGTTAGAAGGAAGATTGAGTATTGTATGAAGGTTTTGGATTTCATGTCCTTAAAACTACTTAAAATGAGTTCAATATTGATGAAAATAGTTGAGAAAGTTAGAAATCTAATTACAAATGTTTGAAATATGTCCACATAAGTTGAGCTTTTCCTTTTGGTTGGAGTTTATCTGAATTCAGAGGAAATTCAGAGGTCAAGAATGATGAATAATAACAATAATAAAAGTAATAATTTTTTTTTTTTTTTTTTGAGATGGAGTCTCTCTCTGTCACCCAGGCTGGAGTACAGTGGCATGATCTTGGCTCACTGCAACCTCTGCCTCCCGGGTTCACGCCATTCTCCTGCCTTAGCCTCCCGAGTAGCTGGGACTACAGGTGCCCGCCACCACGCCCAGCTAATTTTTGTATTTTTAGTAGATACAAGGTTTCACCATATTGGCCAGGATGGTCTTGATCTCTTGACCTCATGATCTGCCCACCTGGACCTCCCAAAGTGCTGGGATTACAGGCATGAGCCACTGCACCCGGCTTGTTTTTATTTATTTATTTATTTATTTTTGAGACAGAGTCTTGCTCTGTCTCCCAGGCTGGAGTGCAGTGGCGTGATCTCGGCTCAGTGCCAACCTCCATCTCCCGGGTTCAAGCGATTCTCCTGCCTCAGCCTCCCGAGTAGCTGGGGCTACAGGCACATGCCACCATGCCCAGCTAATTTTTGTATTTTTAGTAGAGACGAGGTTTCACCATGTTGGCCAGGATGGTCTCAATCTTTTGACCTCGTGATCTGCCCACCTAGGCCTCCTAAAGTGTTGGAATTAAGGCATGAGCCACTGTGCCTGGCCAAATAATTATTTTTTTAAATACCTTGGCTTAAATTATTTATTTTTAAAAGGAAGCCAAGTAGTACCCCTTTGCTGTTTATTAAAGGAAATATATGACAACATTATAGATGTCCTGTGAGCACATGTATATGTAAGTCTATATAAATTAAGAGAAAGAACATGAGCCTATGCATGTTTATATGTGTTTGTGTGTGTATAAAAGAACATGAGCCTATGCATGTTTATGTGTGTTTGTGTGTGTATTTATGTGTGTGTGTGTTTGTGTGCGTGTAATGAAACTCTGTCTCTAGGCAAGGCCAGGTACAAAGGTCCATCATTTAAGTCTCAGAACTAAATAAACATGTGAGGTTATAATTATTTTATTGAGCTTTCTTATTTTATGACCCACTAATGGCTCATGGATCAGTTATATTGATAAGCACTGAAAACATAGAGCTTCAGAGTTTTGGTTTTTTTTTTTTTCATTTATTGTTTTTATTTTAAAGTGCCAAGAAGAAAATGCCCAGTTCCCAGCCTTAATTTTCATTTATAATAAACCATAGAAGTACAATTTATATAATAGAGTAGAAACTAAGGTGTATGTAGGGTGTATATAACTGGCAATTTGTATGCGACAATAATGTGTTTTCAATTTCTGATGAAAATTGTTGAACTTCATTTTTGAATTTAAAATTAAATTTATTTTTTAAGTATATTTTAAATTATGAATTTGGGGGGTACACACGCAGGTTTGTTACATGGATATATTGTGTAATGGTGAGATTTGGGCTTCTAGTGTACCAGTCATTCAAATAGTGCATATTGCACCCAAAAGATCATTTTTCAACACTCACCTCCCTTCTGTTCTCCAATTTTTTGGAGTCTCCTGTGTCTATTGTTTCCATCTTTACATCCATGTGCATTGTTTAGCTTCCACTTGTAAGTGAGAACATGTGGTATTTGATTTTCTGTTTCTAAGTTATTTCACTTGGGATAATGACCTCCAGTTCCATACATACAGTTGCAAAATACATGATTTTATTCTTTCTTTATTGCTGTGTAGTATTCCATGGTGTGTGTGTGTGTGTGTGTGTGTGTATATATATCACATTTTCTTTACCCAGTCATTCATTGATGAATACTTGGGTTGATTCCATGATTCTGCTATTGTGAACAGTGCTGCAATAAACATAGGAGTGCACCACTAACAGGGTATAAGCATTCCCTTTTCTCCACACCCTTGTCAAAACTGTTGAACGTCTGCATTTGAGTGTATGTCTTGAAATCAACTATTCAGTATCAGGTTAATGTTTCTTTTTGCACTTTTTATTATGGCAAAATTAACCCCATTATGTCATTTAGCATTTGTGAGAAGATAACACAATGCAAACATAGTTTTTTTTTTGGGACGGAGTCTTGCTCTGTCGCCCAGGCTGGAGTGCAGTGGCCGGATCTCAGCTCACTGCAAGCTCCGCCTCCCAGGTTCACGCCATTCTCCTGCCTCAGCCTCCGGAGTAGCTGGGACTACAGGCACCCGCCACCTCGCGCGGCTAGTTTTTTGTATTTTTTTAGTAGAGACGGAGTTTCACCGTGTTAGCCAGGATGGTCTCGATCTCCTGACCTCGTGATCCGCCCGTCTTGGCCTCCCAAAGTGCTGGGATTACAGGCTTGAGCCACCGCGCCCGGCCAATACAAACATAGTTTAAAAAATTTGTTGTTATTTTGTTTTTGCATATACTGTAGATTATTTATGACATATTTTATCAAGAATTGAGATTCTAGAAATTCCTGTCTGTGTAATTTCCTGTGGGAACTACCTATAGATTTCTGCCCAAAGAAAGAGGCGCGAGGACGGGCTATGCATGCCAGTTTAATCTTCCCAAATTTGCCAGCCAGATAAATTCCTTTACCTGCTCTGGGGCAGGTGAATGAATGTGTGGCGTGAGGTCAGGAGTCAGCTCCAGCTGTACAGAAGGAAACATCAGCAGTGAGGAGTAAGTGCCTCCCCCCTCCCAGTATTAACATTTCTAATATTCATGGGTAGATTCAATTTGAAAACTAAGTATAAACATTTTGTTTAATGTAGTGCTTGATTATCTGTCTTATCTATTTTCAAGTAAAACTAAAAACTGAGTGTTTAGCTTTAGAATTATTTAGCTTCTCTCAAATGCTCAGTTTTTATCAACATTTGTCAATTTTAACTGATAGCACCCTTAGCAGAGTTTGTAGGAATGAAATAGAAACATTTCCCAGTTTTGCTTTAAGAGTCTGAAATATTTTGGTTTTTGAAGGTTATATTGCAGTTAAAAAGAAAACCATTTGACTTGATATATGCATATGTTTCCTGAGGTCAGAGCCTACCATTAAACTTTCTAAAGATTCTTAGGTTAATTTTTTAAACTGTGGACTTTTAGTGCAAAAATATTTATCAGAATCACACTCTGGGGGATGAGAAATGTTAGACTTTATCAATATCGTTGTCTATTGGACCCTCTACATTTACGATCAAATTCTTCAAGTCTCATCATATGCACAGAAATTGAAGAACAGTTAATTTCTAGGTAACTAAATTTGGAAACACATGTAAAGAGAGCAGAAGGGCAATGGAAATTTATGCAAGACAGAAATACCTGTTTTCTGAATTTGTTGATATTTAAAATAGGATCCGTACACAAACTAAATGAAACTAAAAATTCAGTTCTTGGTATTCTGCTAGACCTTGCATTTCTTTGTATTACTATTTGCACCATTAAAAAAATATATAAATACATATTTTAAAAAGTTCTGGGCCAGGCGCAGTGGCTCACACCTGTAAGCCCAGCACTTGGGGAGGCCGAGGTGGGCAGATCACCTGAGGTTGGGAGTTTAAGACCAGTCTGACCAATATGGAGAAACCCCCTCTCTACTAAAAATACAAAAGTAGCCGGGTATGGTGGCACATGCCTGTAATCCCAGCTACTTGGAAGGCTGAGGCAGGAGAATCGCTTGAACCCAGGAGACAGAGGTTGCAGTGAGCCAAGATCGCGGGCTACTGCACTCCAGTCTGGGCAACGAGAGCGAAATTCCGTTCAAAAAAAAAAAAAAAAAAGAAAGAAAAGAAAAGAAAGAAAAAAATTATCATGATGCATTAGCTTACATAAATATACATTGAAATTTAGGCCGGGCATGGTGGCTCACGCCTGTAATCCTAGCACGTTGGGAGGCCAAGGCAGGCGGATCTCCTGAGCTCAGGAGATCGAGACAAGCCTCGGCAACATGGCAGAATCCCGTATCTACAAAAAATGGAAAAAATTAGCCGGGCGTGGTGGCGGGTGCCTGTGATCCCAGGTACTTGGTAGGTTGAGGTGGGAGGATAGCTTGAGCCCAGGAGGGCGAGGCTGCAGTGAGTTGAGATCTCACCACTGCACTCCAGCCTGAGTGACAATTGAAATTTAAATAGTATTAGGGACAAAAGCATGAATGAACACTGTTTAAAGGAATTCTGCATATTAGAATTCTGGAATACTTCCGCAGGCATTCTAAAGTCCTAAAACCTGTTGTTTTATGGATTCTAAAAGTCAGGTTTGGTACAGTGGATTTCCAATTTTTTTTTTTTTTCTTTTACTCATAGCACAGGATCTTGTGAGTCCACCCTGAAAATTAAAGAAAGTGGCTCGTTAGACTCTTCAGTCCTAAAGTATAATGTGAAATAAGAATGCATATTTATATCAGACAAATTTAGGCTTTGAATCTTGGCTTTGTCAAGCAGTATGTATTCTTGCTTAAGCTAATGTACCTTCCTTTTTGAGTCTTAGTTTTTTCATGTATAAAGCTGCAGATAGCCACGCATCCTTTTTTTTGTTTGTTTGTTTGTTTGTTTGTTTTTGAGATGGAGTTTAGCTCTTGCTGCCTAGACTGGAGTGCAATGGCGCGATCTTTCCTCACCGCGACTTCCGCCTCCTGGGTTCAAGCGATTCTCCTGCCTCAGCCTCCCGAGTAGCTGGGATTGCAGGCATGCGCCACCACGCCTGGCTAATTTTGTATTTGTAGTAGAGACGGGGTTTCTCCATGTTGGTTAGGCTGATCGCGAACTCCGACCTCAGGTTATCTGCCCGCCTCGGCCTCCCAAAGTGATGGAAATACAGGCGTGAGCCACCTCGCCTGGCCGGCAACGCATACTTTTAAAGGGATATGAAAGGGCTTGAAAAATATCCAGGAAAGAATTGGCCGTTGTTATTTGTTAAGCACAGTATTATTTCCAAAGGAACTCTTCCAAATTATCCCTGACCAAGCTACCACCCTTATTAAGAGATAGATTGGCCTCTTAGAATATATATCCCTTAGCTTTGCTCATGAATGGAGACAAAGGATTCATTTATCTAAAGGAATGAAAACAATTGCCCTTGAAGTTAGTGGATTCGTGCACCTAAAATAATGGCCTGCATATGGTACCAATCAAACCTTTTATTTCTTGCATATTTTGCAGACAACATGATTTTCAAATACAGGTTGTATGGAATCAAGTGAACCATCTTTAGGAGAAGACTGATTTTTAGTAATCTTTATGTAAGACTATTTGGCAGAGCCCAGATTTGAACTGAGGAGATTGTCTTTAGAGCCATACAATTGAAACTAGGGATATTACAGTGAATATTCAGAGATAAAACCAGTGTAGAAATTAGTATCAGGGCTATATCATTAACAAGATTCTATCACTTGATTTGCCTTTTTTTTTTTTTTTTTTTTTGGTGTGTGTATCTCTTCTATAAAGAAATAGCTATGCTGTGAATGCCTACATATTTGTTGAACAAACTTTTTTTTTTTTTTTTAATTAGAAACTGGATAACAAGAGAGAATAAGAAAAAATGTTCTGCATTTGTTAAATTTCCATGGAGGTAAAGGAAGATTTTACAAGCTGAAAAATGTGGGGGAAAAAGGACATTTCTTTATCTTCTGTAGTATTGATAAATAACGTATTTCCAGAAGATTATCCATCACATCAATGTTTTCAGGTTTATTTGTATCAATTTGAGGAAAGTAGTCTATCATGACACTTTTAACTGATTAGGATATACCGTATTACCAAAAATAGCAAAAGCATATTACAAAGGTTTATGATGTATATAACAGAAAGAAAATCCTTAACTTTTTTTTTTGGTGTATAGAAAGTGTTTTTTTGGAAAAATTCTCCCATATAATCTGAGAACAATGTAATTTATTAAATGTATGCTTAATTGCCTATTAGATAATTTGCTAATTTATGTGATATACCTGGTAACTTTTGGTTTATTAATCTAAATTTTAAAAAGTTCATCAATAATTAATAATAACACAAAAGTTTAATAAGATTAACTGGAAAGTACATAATATCCACAGTAAAATTAAATCAAAATTTGGGAAAAATAATTTCCCCTTCTTTGAGAAGCACTCATTTAAATTGTATACATGCATCGCCATGGCAGAGCACCCACCACATACTGAGTGTTGAAACTGTCAAAGCTGGCAGCCACAATAAATCCTTGAGTATTTATTGTACCTGATAACAGACTACAGGTCTTCTCTCTGATATTTAGTTTTAATTTTAAAAGTAATTTTTATCAGTGAAACCAAGAGTGAATGATAGAGATAATAGACAAAGTAAAACAAAATTCAGGCAGAGGTTAAAGAAGTCCAACTTTATTAATTTTTTGTATTGAAGTATGATATTGAAATAATATTTTACTCATATTTTCCATGAACCTTGCCAGAAAATATATTTGGGATAATTAATAGTGTTATACATATTACTACAAAGGAAGTAAGGACTCTTCATTTTCAATCTTAATGACTCAAACAAGTAATCCCATTTCTCTGATCTCATTTCTTTTCTTTTCTCTTTCTTTTCTTTTCTTTTCTTTTCTTTCTTTTTTTTGAGATAGAGTCTCCAGGCAGGGGTGCAATGGCGCAATCTTGGCTCACTGCAGGCAGGGGTGCAATGGTGCGATCTTGGCTCACTGCAACCTCTGCCTCCCGGGTTCAGATGTTTCTCCTGCCTCAGCCGCCTGAGTAGCTGGGATTACAGGCACCAGCCACCACATTCGGTTAATTTTTGTATTTTTTATCTTAGTGGAGATGGAGTTTCGCCATGTTGGCCAGGCTGGTCTCGAACTCCTGGCCTCAGGTGATCCAGTCCTTCCCAGTGCTGTCCTAAAAAATGCTAGGATTACAGGTGTGAGCCACGGACTCGGCTGGATCTAATTATTCTCACCAGAGGATGGAATTAGATCACTATTTTTCTAACAGTGCTCTGTAGAGTCCTACAGATCAGAAATGCTTTTTATTCTCCCACACAATTCTGATTTTGTATTTTATCCAGTAGTTGCACGCTTGGAATGTATTTAGATACTTTCATAAAGTAAAGGTTTGAAAAGCCCCTGGTCTAGATTATGTCTGAAATTCCTTTAGTTTTAACATTTTATGAGCCATTTATTTTTTTCCGAATTCCTATCCTTGAGTCAGACACAGGAATTACCATACAAATTTTGTGCTTTTCCACTTCTGGAACTGCCTTGTACTCCAGACTTTTCATGGAATATCCATCTGCTCTTCTTACTAGTCGAAATTCCATTTGTTTTTCAAGGTCCAACTCTGGCTGTCCCTGAGATGAATTGAATTATCAGCCAGGAAAAAAACTTTCTTTCCCTGGGATTTTGAAAACAGTAGGTTAGTATTATTTTTGAGACACTTACCTGTTCTTCGTTCTGTTATGGATGCTATGTACTTGATGAGTTTCTGTCATTCTTACAGGAACTGGGCAAATCTGATAAGCAAGAGTAGGGCAATGAATGTAAGATAATGGTGGGAGCTCAGGGCACTTTCTAGGATGTACACATTTCATCAAGTGGGGGTGTCACAGCCTTAATGAGATTTCTGTACTGTCCACAGGGAAATTTAAGATCAACACGACCAAATTCTATTTCAATAAAAATTGTGCATCTAAATTTTTAGAGAAATTTTTGACATCTGAAAACTCATTTATAAAAATAAAAACGTAAAATGCCCAAACAAAAAAAAATTGTGTAATGGCCACTTGTACGCACCTCTGGTCTGCATACCCTGTGCCTGTCTTCATCCTCTAACGTAAACATAATCTGCTTGCACCTTTGTTCAGGAAAATTTTGTGAATTTTGTTAGAAATGTTCAGATAGCCTTTTTATGTAAGCTTGAATAAAATCATGACATTGAATTTTTAAAAAATCTAGTGCAAACAACTGTCAAGAGCAATATGACAATGTCCTCAAGAAAATCAAGTGGTTAAGTGGATCATCCTCAAATTTAAAATCCTTTGGTCTCACCCTCAGGATGTCCCCTACTTGAGGCTTCGCAGTGTAAAAGCCTTCCTGAGTAAAAATGAGATTAAGGAACATTTCACAGTGCCTTAAGCAGCAGATAGATTAATTAGTTGCCTAGAAAAAATTAAAAGTCTCATCTGGAAATTTGGAAGGATTTTAATGAGACCTCTTTGTATTGATCTTGAAAGATATAGTTTGTATTAAAAACCTCCCCTCCCCTCTCCCCTCCCTTCCTCCCTCCCTTCCCCACTCCTCCCCTCCATCTTCTCCCTTCCACTCCTTTTTCAGAAGGAGTCTCTGTCACCCAGGCTGGAAGTGCAGTGGCACAATCTTTGCTCACTGCAACCTCCACCTCCCAGGTTCAAGCGATTCTCCTGCCTTAGCCTCCCGAGTAGCTGGGACTACAGGCTCGCGCCACGATGCTCAGCTAATTTTTGTATTTTTTTATAGAGATGGGGTTTTACCATTTTGCCCAGGCTGGTCTTGGAATTGACCTCAGGGTGACCTGCCTGCCTTGCCTCCCAAAGTGCTGCTGGGATTACAGGTGTGAGCCATCAAGCCTTCCCACTGTTGTCTCCCACACCATGCCCACAAGTTTTATATTCTTTTAAATACTGCTTGCTGGTCATCATGCTTGCTTTTTCCTTATTAAGAATATGTTTGAATTTTAATCTGTAAAAACAAAATTTGATGCAGTCATATCTTGATTCTATATCTAACAGCAGTAGTGTTTATAACATATTTACACCATTGTTTTATTATTGTTGGCAGAAGTAATTCCTAGTTAACTTTTCACTTTCTGGTTAAAATTGGAATCTAGTTTCTTGTTCTGTTTATCACTAAATAACAGAGTATTCAGTAGTGACTGAATATTAGGAGGGACAATTGAACACTTTTAAACTCAATGTCATGTGAAGTGAACATGCTCAGGGATCATGAAATAAATTTTGAAATGATTTGTTTATAATAAAACAAGAGCTCTTTAATGAGGAAATGGACAATAGCATGTTACATTTTGCTAAAATAAATATAAAATGGATTATATTTCTACAAATAATGAATGTTGCTATATTAAAATACTTATTCATTTATTTCAAATAAGTCACTTTTTAAAAAAAAAATTTTATCTTAATAAGTTAGTCAAGGGATGGTTACCTTCTCTTTTCAATGCAAATGTAATTCCTTAAGTGGTTTTCATGGCCCAGGGCATGACTGCATTTCTCTGCATCTTTTCTCTTTAACGCGGCTGTTAACATTAAGCAAGCAGAGGTGTTCTCTTGTTAAAAAGGAACAATCCACCCATTCCACCCAGAGAAGTTCCCTCTGGTGCTCGGCCCCTCCCTGCACTCACGTCTGCAGTGAAGCCATTTCTTTTCTCAGCTTTTGTTACACTGCCCCCTGCATCTCGCCAAGTGGACTCGCAGTCTAAATTGTTCAGATTTCTCATCTTTTTTTCTCCGTAAAACGTAAACATACCATTGGTGCAACTCTTCCTTGAAGTTTAATGTCGTGTATTTAATGCTAGGCTTAGGTAAGTGAAACATCCACTCTCTAAAACTGAGAGAAATCATTCATTTAAATAGAATGTATACAAATACTGTAAAAACTGTATATCAAATAGCTCTTAAAATTTATTATAATAACACTTATTAAGGATTAGACAAGGTGATATCTTAGCAAGTGTTATTAGTTATAGTTTCTTAGGTGTATTATCTCTGTGTTGATATGTCTCGATCAATAATAATCAGCACTGATATAACTGACCTTTTAGTACAGTTTGCTATACACATGGACACTTTCACATAAAATACTTTATGAATTATCACAACTTTATTATTAGTAGTATTACTGATTCAAAAGTAAAGTTAAAGAATATTCAAGTTAGAGAAGCCAAGTAGATGGCTGCTCTTCAGAACGTAAATTTTTATTGTTTTAATGAAAGAAAATTTGGCAAAATTGGCAATGTATTTTCCTTTTGTCCCAGTGTGTCATGAAGAAGAATTTTAAGTAAATTAGAATGTTTAGCTCAGCATTTCTTTAAATAGAAATTATTAGAAACTAATCACGTGACTAAATAGGAGCATGGCTAAATATAGTATGGTCCAACTTCATGATGAGCAATAAACAGTCATTACAAATCATGTTTTCAGTAAAATGGAAAAGTGCTCTCAGGTTAATAATAATTGAAAAGAGTGGGCCAGGCGCGGTGTCTCACACCTGTAATCCCAACACATTGGGAGGCTGAGGCTGGCGGATCACAAGGTCAGGATATTGAGGTCATCCTGGCTAACATGGTGAAACCCCGTCTCTACTAAAAATACAAAAAAAAAAAAAAAAAAAAAAAAATTAGCTGGGCGTGGTGGCAGGCGCCTGTAGTCCCAGCTACTTGGGAGGCTGAGGCAGGAGAATGGCATGAACCTGGGAGGCGGAGCTTGCAGTGAGCCGGGATTGTGCCACTCACTGCATTCCAGCCTGGGTGACAGAGCGAGGCTCCATCTAAAAACAAAAACAAAAACAAAAACAGATAATATTTAGAAATGTATAGTGGTTCTGATTGCAATTTTGGAAACATATCTTTGAGTTCTGAGCCAAAGTACTCCAGTGCACAAGGCTTCTGCCCATCTCAAGGGCCTCCCTGGTAAATTCTCTTGATCCTCCTCTTTGCCTGGCTACTTCTTCAGGTTCCAGGAAAGCCCTTGCTGATCTGCAGGGCACTTCAGACCACATTATGTTCCCCAGTTACATGTTCTCATAAAACTCTAATTTTCCTTCATAGTATATATTATGATTATAATTAATTACCTTGTGGTATCTTTCAAACGTCTGTCTTCCCCAATAGACTATCAGCTTCACTGAAGCAGTAACTGTGTTCTTATTTACTCAATGCCTGTCCCAGTGACTGGGACATAGAATGAGCTCTGTAAACATTTGTTGAGGAAATGAACAAATGAGTGAATTGCAAGGCACTCTCTGAGCACTTTTGACATAATTTCATTGAGACTCCACCAAAAACTTATGAAGTAGAAACCATATTTATTACATTTTATGGATAAGGAAACTAAATTGTAAAGAAAGAAAATTGGCCAGAGTTATATAGTAAGCGGACAGCTCCAACGTAAACCTGACATCTCTGAATGTTGTGCACAAGTTCTTAGCCGCCAATTGTAAGTGCTTGTACTGAATGTAACTAATATAACTATATTTAAATGGTCAACTTTGTAGATCAAATATGCAGAAATATTACAAATCTTTATATTAATTTGTTAATAAATTTATAACCATGTTAAATTCTGAAGAAAATATATAAAAATGGAAATGGTGGTAGAATTGCACTGGTTCGTATTTTTTGCGCACAATTCTACATTTCCCAAATTCCCTATACCAAGTACTTATCATTTTCTATAAAAAGGAAGAAAACCATTAAAATCTATTCACCTTAGCATGTTGGAGCTAGGTTTCAAGTGTAAATATTTTGACATCGAACTCCAAAGAGTTTTCACTCAGCAAAAGAGAAAAGTTGATCACTCTCTTGTGAATTGGCACGCAATTTACAATTAATTTTTCTGAATAATTTAACTCAAAATCAATGTCAAAAATATATTTTAAAAATTTTCAATGTAAAATTCTATGTAAAAAACTGCACAATAGATAGCTACATTAAACCTATACCATATAAACTGTTAATTAAAACTTTGAGCTGATTGAATATATTTCTTTCTATGCATAACTTTTATGCTTTTTGACATTTCTGTATCACCAATACTGACTAGCAATCAAATTTATATCATTCAGTTTTAAAGATACCTATTTTATTTATTTTAAACTTCAATATTTAAGATAAACTTGCCTTTCAAAAGTTAATTTCGTTTTTGAAACTCACCAAAGCAACACATAATTTAAAATCTATCTCTATAGATTTCCTCTTATACTTTTTATTTTGGTTTACCTTCCAGTGATTACTGCCTTGACTGTCCCTGGTCTTGAAGTAAGTACATATGAACAAGGACCCTGAAAAACTCTGGGCTCAAATTGCTCTAGTTTTTTAGATATTTTTGATGGGACAGGGGCATGTATTTTAAGATACAGCATTTGATAGTCTTTGGAGTCAAGTCATGCTGCCGACACAGATTCTAATGGCTGTTGCAGACACCAGCTTCCCCACTAGGTCTGCTCTAGCTGCCAACCATAGCCTTCATCCAAAGCATCAGATATCAGCCCTGAATGATTATATAGGGCCTGTTTTTATTCAGGCCTTAATGTCAAACTTATGGATGAATGAATGACTGAATGAATTACAATCCCTGCCTTAACTGGATTCTTAATTTCTAGTTCTTCTTTCTTGATCATCACATTTGACTTCTTGACCTTAACCTTACAAATGAAACTGGCTGTCCTTCCTAAGGACATTGTCCCTGTGATCGGCCTTGGCCAAATAATTTTCCCTTAAGTTTTCTGCATGTCTTAAAGTATAAGTCTTCATTGTTCCTCTTATAGAGACCTCAACATGCTTTCTGCTTGAACCTTAACAGTACCTTTTGTTATATTTTAATAACCAGATTTGAGTAACCTGATTTGGTCATCTTTGTTTTCCCTTCACTGATCATACAGATGTTGAATCTGTATAATGTACAAAGTAGTAAGCTAAGCCTTTAGGAAGAAAATAGGATACCTATAAACAATAGTCCTTGCCTAGCAGTATTTCACACTTTAGTTAAATTAGTAATAATTACTGTAGTAAATCAATTTCATATAGAAATCAATTTCAGTTCATCTGTACCTTTGTAGATGGAAGCTGACCAAATTCAAGCAAAAAACAAACAAACAAAAATTTTCTACACTTAAAAGTTTAAAGTTGATTTTGGAATTTCACTTTCCAAAAGTGAATTTTAAAACTGAGTAGCTGGGCATGGTGGTTCATGCCTGTAATCCCAGCACTTTGAGAGGTTGAGCCGGGAGGATCTCTTGAGCCCAGGAGTTTGAGACCACCTGGGCAACATAGTGAGACCCCGTCTCTACAAAAAATAAAAAATTAGCTGTGTGTGGTGGCATGTGCCTATGGTCTCAGCAATGTGGGAAGCTGAGGCAGGAGGATCACTTGAGCCCGGGAGATTGAGGTGGCAGTGAGCCATGATCACCCCACTTGCACTCCTGCATGTGTAACAGAGCGAGACCCTGTCTAAAAAATAAAAACATAAAAAATAAATAAGAAAAAACTGGGTAAAGTTAAAATTCCACTTATTCCAACAATTTTAAAATTGGCAAAGATTAAAAACCCAGTTGTTTACTCATTTCTGAATAATATAAATGCTTTAAAACTCGTTTTGACAACCTTTATATTCCACTATAACAATATTTATCTTGGGACAGGCTCCTTTTGCCAACTTGCAGACAGGTTTTTCTTTTACATGTATCTGTATGTGTGGATCAGCGATTCTTTTTTTTTTTTTTTTTTTTTTTAATTTAACATGCCATTGGCTCTAGAAGCTGCCATGTTTAAGACTTTCAGGATAGATACATATTTGATCTTTTATATTTATTATTTGGTTTGTACACATAATATCACTGATCTGCTCAACAAATCTTTAATGGCTTCCAGTCATTGATGTAAACAAATCTGAAATTTTCTGTCTAGCACTCTCTAAACCCTCCATAAAATAGTCCCACTCTTACTATCCAATCACACTTCTCACATATCCTTTCAAACACTAATTATTTGCCTTTCTTCAACCCAAAAGTCCTCTTTTCTTTTGCCCACCAAACAAAATCTACCTATTTTTTAAAGCCCACCTTAGAACCAGTTTCATGATCACTCCAGTTCTCAATTATAAATTTTCTTCTGAATTTCAGGACTAACTAGAATTAGAATAATTTCTTTTCTCACTTGTTGATGCTAATTAAGATTATCAATATTGTATGAAAAGGCACTGTTTCCTCCTTGGTTTGGTCAGAAAAGCAGAAAACACTTCAGGAGTTTGAAGTAGAAGGGATTTAATTCCAGGAACAAAATGCTCACAAAACTAATGGAAGACCTGGAGAAACAGAATTCAGGAAAGACCACTGTTAGCTTTTATGCTCACCACTCACTTTGGTGAGTCAAGAAGCTCCCAGCACTGATCAAAGAAAAGGCCTCCAATATGGAGGTGGCTGAATTCCAGAAAAATAACCCAGAAGCCACAATAACATCTCATCTTTGGTGGAGCCACGTGTTTATTCACCTGCAGTTACTGGAGGAATGGTAAAGCTCCTGCCTTTCTTCCACCTTCCAAATTTTACCTGAGTACTTCTAAATGGCAGAATCTGTTTTGGAAAGGAAACTTATTTTTTAATGTATTAGCATCTTAGTTATTTATCTGAATGGTTTGGTGCCTTTCAATTTAAGGGCACATATTCCTAAACATGTCAATAGCTCACAAATTATCAATCTGCTCTAATACTAAACAGTAATTGATATTTATAATAATAGAATTATTAGTGCTGGAAGACACTAGAGATAAACTGAACCTCATCTTCTCATTTAAAAGACTGAAGTCACATACCAATGGTGTTGAAGAGCCAACCTTTTTGACCTACCTCCACGGCCCAGATGGAGTGTTTTCCTGTTATACTTGTCTCTGAATTTGCCTACTGCTTTATACTTACATTCAGTTGAACTCTATAACTTTCTGATTTAATAAGGATTTAAACTACCTAATTATTTAGTGCTAAGACCATAGTTGAGTTTTATAAGACACTTCAAAAAATTGTACTTGGGGACATACACACAGGTGTAAACTAAAAGGGAGTTTAGATTGCTCATTGCTCTTCCAAGGTGAAATCACCATTTTATCTGATGACTTACAAATGAAAAATTTGACCAAGAAATCTATTTAGTCAGATTTCTCAATGTCATGAATGATCCTCCTGGTAACCAGATATTATGTCTGTCATGAGATGACCACTTATTTCATGTTGACTTGTTGTTCTGTATGGAACTTCCTGTGGCACTAGAGTTTTCTTAAGTATAAACCATTCCAAAATCACACTGTTATTATGGGTTGCTTTGTACTCAGACTCTCTAGTATTCCTTTTGGGCTATTGGTCTTTCAATGTGCAGTTAGGGGATTAAAGTAAATCATTTAATCCATGCAGCATGTCACTCAATAGTATACTTTTGGAAATTGTTTCCACAGGAGCACCAGCGAAAGCAGCCAGTCTGAGATATTGGCACTATAGAAAAAACTGACAGCTTACTCCTTGTATTGATTCTACTCTTCTCTACAAATATAGACTCCGTTCCCTACCACAGCCTTGTAAGTGGTGCCTGCTGAGGCTGCTAAATTGCTTTGTAAATTATTTATTACTTGGACACCTTGTAAAGATCTCTTTCCTTCTTGTCTGACTTGCTTGTGCTTTCATACATACTAAAGGTCTCAAAGTGTACACTGACCACAGCCTTCTTAGGAAATCCTTTCCTTCCTATCATTTATTACAAATAATGGTTTTCCTTGCCTATATTATGATTATGCCTTTTGTCATTGGTTTTTATTTCTGATCTATTGCTTACAAAATATCATAAAAGTTTATATGCACAGGTTTGGAGGCTGGCACTGGGCAATTAATTAGCACATTCTCAAATTAGAAAGTTTGAAGTACTTAAAGAACATTTATTTATGATGGAAAAGAATTTCTGTTAATAAAAACTGTTTATCAGAGCAAATGCACATCTTTAATTTATTCACACTTATGTAGTGGAGTCAATGTTCTGAAAAAAGATGGTAAGTATTTTCTCTCTTCCCTTGATTATTTCTTCTTAGGTTTTATTTTATGATTTTCTGAAGAATTTTAAAAATGTTCATAATGTAGATAATAAAAACAATATTTTTTATCCAGTAAAAAAACAATTTGAGCAGATTGTGATTGTTCACTGTCAGCTAACTGAAACCATATACTCACATATAAAATACTCAATAGAAAATGTCTGTGCTTAATAATTTGCATTTTCCTCTCTCCCTCTCTTAGCTTCCTATATTAGTCGGCTCAGCACTAGTATAAATTTGATGATTTAGGTCCAGAGTTATTTCAGTGCCTCTTAAAGTTTGGAAATCCAAGAAGCTACTCCTCTCATCCATCCCTCAAAATTCATTAGCTTGTGTTTGGAAAGTACAGGGTTTTCAATCTCGTCTCTGCCATTTATGAGTTCTGTGACTTTAAGCAAGTAAATTAGCCCTCATAAACATCAACTTCTACTATGAAGTAGTAATAATAATAGTAATTATATCTATCCTAAGGATTATTGGAAGAAGAAAATGTGATATATTTGGAGTGTTAGAAGAGGCATCTATTAGGTATCAGTGATGTTTACAACATGTTGCTGATACAAAATTTTTTTACTTAAGGATTTAAATTTATGATAATTATATTTTATACAATACCAATAAATACATGTTGAGAATAAAAAATGTAGTTAGTAATTATACACTAAAATCATAGTATCTTGTAGGCAACTTTTTTAAGTCATAGAAATTTGAGAAGCACAAAAACGCACTTCTAAAATCACTGTAATTCTTTTTCTTTTCTTACCTTTTTTCTTTTTCTTTTCTTTTCTTTTCTTTTTTTTTTTTTTAAAGACAGGGTCTGGCTCTGTTGCCCAGGCTGGAGTGCAGTGTTGCGATCTTTGCTCACTGCAACCTCTGCCCCTCAGGGTTCAAGCAATTCTCATGCCTCAGCCTCTCAAGTAGCTAGTATTACAGGCATATGCCACCACAGCCAGCTAATTTTTGTGTTTTTAGTAAAGAAGGAGTTTCTTCTCCATGTTGGCCAGGCTTGTCTCAAATACCTGACCTCAGGTGATCCACCCATCTCGGCCTCCCAAAGTGCTGAGATTACAGGCGTAAGCCACCGCATCCGGCCAGATGACTGTAATTCTCATTGAAATGGGAACTGCAAGTGGCTTAGAGGACTAAGGATTAGACCATGAAGATTTATAAACAGAAGAGTCCAGCTATTTCTAGACAGGCCACTGTGGTTAAGAGATGGGCATACAAAGAACAATGCTTGACCCAAGCAAGTGGTTTTAGACAGTGAGGTCCTTAGCCAGAAGCTTGAAGTCTATTTCAATAATATCCTCTCCAGGCCAGGTTTACTCCAGAGCTGTGCTGGTTTTCTTGTACACTGCTTTGTGCCAGCACATATTGCTATGACTTTATTTCACTCTTCCCTTGCATACTGAAGGTAATCGCCTTTAAGATGAGTTTTCTACACCTGTTTTCATACTCAATTCCTGGCTTGAAATGCTTCTTAACATTATTCCAATGTTTCAAGGCCCAGTTCAAATGCCACGTCCCCACACTGATCTAGTGACTCTTACTACCACCTGCTTGTTTCCTCCTCTTCTAAATTCTTTCAGTATTGATAGTATGAATTACCCTAAGTATTGTCTGAGATCAGATAGAGTGTTATCTGGTTTAATAATTGTTTAATGTAAAACTATCTATTTAGCTAGAAACCTGTAGGAGCTGGAGGAATCTTAATGTAAGATTAAAGGAGAAACCAAAGCCTGGTTAAAGCAGAGTATTTTCAGATAAAATTCACGGTCTAGCGCCAGATGGGAGCATTATCCTGACCCCCGTATGTTTGCACATTTCACATATGTGTCCCATTCTCACCAATAATGATGGCCTTCACCACAACTTCTTTGTAGATTACATAACACTTGCACATAATTTATCTCATTTATTCCTGAAAGCAATTTTGTGAGATGGGTCTCTTTATCCTCATTTTGCAGAGGAGAACCAGAGCCTAGAAGGGATTACAATGATTGGTCCTGAGTCACACTGAAGTCCATTACTTTTATTTTCTATCCATCCCAGCTGACCTTACACAGTGGCTCATCCCACCCTCACAGAAACCACTCGAGGAAGGCCAGAAAGATATTTCCGACTTTGATTTATAAGCAAGGAGGCTGATTTCTCTTGAGAAAAAGTGAAAGAAGAACTTCTCATCCAAGCAGTCTCTGTCTTTTCCCTTTTTGGAGCAGGGAGAGTGCAATTCTCTAAACAGTAATATTGGTTTGACACAAAAAACAAGTGGAAGCCTGCACACCACTTTGTGCAAGAAATGCATGAGGGAACAGAGTTGGAATATGACTGAAATATATATATATATATATATATGCATATATGCATACACACACATAAATACATATGCAGTCATATACATATGAATCATAAAATACTTAAATATGTGTGAAAATAGGTATTGACAACATGTATATCTACCTTATTTTATATACATTTAGTAAAATTTGGGAAGAAGGGAAAATCTCATCATCGGACCAAATTTGTGGTAAACAATTTCAGAAAAGAAAGCAAGGTATATATCTGGAGGGAAAGGAACTATTAGACTAAACTATACTGAGTAGACTGAGTTTCATGTCCTGGGAAGAAATGAAGGCTGGTTGGACACGGGCTTCCCCATCCTGAAGAGTGCTTAGAAAAAGGCGTGCTTTCTTTCTCACAAAATGAATAATTGAGGCAAAAGCTATAAAGGCATATATAGTAAAATAGCTTTGCCAAATGTTTATACCATGGATATTCCCAACAAAAGTGTAAGAGATGGTCCATTTGACTACATTCTTATAAATTCTTGGTATTGTAATTGAAAATAATAAAATGCTAGTTGGAAAAGTTAAAAAATTATTGTTTATAATGTTAAGTTCAGAATGAAAATTTTCTATATATTTGTTTACTAACTGCATTTCTTTTTCAAAAAAGTATACTTTAAATATATTTAAATTTTCTGTTTTATCTATTTTAACATCAGTGTTTTAAAATCAGTTATGTAAGCTTCATAGTGTTTTTTACCTGTTTAAACAATGTTTGGTAAGCCTATATCATTCCCACTGATGATTATATACAAGAATTAGAAAACTTCTTTGCTGAATCTGTTAATTTTATTAAGCCTGATTATGTTTTTATTGTTATTCTTTTTCAAAAAAAAAGTTTAAAAATTTGTCCCAAACAATTGGGGTACATTTTCTTTAAGTTTCTCTGTTGTTACATTTTCCACTGCAAGCAAATTTGCAGACATATATATTAATGCCAAGTAATAGAATCTAGTTTCCATATATTAATATTTTTCCAGTGTCATATCTCTGAGCAGCATTGTATTGCTATTTTAAATAGTAATAGTATATATTAGGAAAACTGAATGATTTCAAACTTAGAGTTCATTCACAAAATTTACTAAGTTCATACTTTGCTGAAACAATTGTAGAGAAATCAGAGTTGTCTAAAACATCAAACCTTTCTGCAAAGAGAAGATAGTTAATGAGATTATAAATATGTATTCAATACATTAACAAGCAGCATGAAATAAATGACAATAAAATTAGACAAAGTGTTGTTTTTACAGAGAGTAAGAAAAAAAGCCTCCACTCTCCCATACAACACACACACACACACACACACACACACAGGTTGACAATACACAAAGAGACTAAGAAAAAAATCATGTGATAGACATTTGAAAATTTAAGTCATTTTTATTGCCTGAAATAATGAGATGAACATTAATAAGGTCTTTTATTACAGTTGCATAAATTGGGCTTTAATTTGTGACCATTGAGAATACTGCTCCAGACTAAGGATTAAATTTGTTTTTATTGAATGTAATAAATAAAGATTACACATTAAAATATTATGAATCACTTGCATTTAGAAACAATCTTATCAAAGACCAGTATTGTGGTTTATTAGTTCTTGAAATTATTGCCTAGATTACTGCCTTGAACATAATAAGTGGTGATTATTTTTTTGAATGAATGAATGGTAGCGAAATGTAATATTTGAAAGGACTGAATTTTAGGTAATACCAGTAATAGCGTATGTAGAAATAAACATGCACTAAAATGCAGAATTATAGAAGAATATATTTATTTAACAATAAACATCTCAACTTTATAAAGGTAACAAAAACAGTGTTTATTTAAATTGATTTTGAATTACGATCCGCTATCTATACGCAAGGTGATGTTTTTGGTGTTAAGGAAACTATAGCTTCATAGTTTGGTCTCCATCAATTAGTAAGTGATGCCAGTAGAACACTGGTATATCTCAACAAATAACAAAACATTGAAGACAGAATAAGATGAATATGATAGAGAAAAAATGGCAGAGATTTTGGAACAAAATGACTTTTGCTTATTCTATTTATGCGTTTGCAACTGATTCACAGATTATGTTTCTAAAACTTATAGTATCCTCCTACTCTTCTCATTGTGTCATCTTTGAAATCACCAACAATGGTATTTCATATCATGCAAACTCATATAGAAAACTTTAATACAATTGTAATATCTCTGAAATTTCCATTTTTAATATCCCCATGTGATGGCATTCACTATTATCACATTTATTATAGTTGTTAATGATGGGAAGTTATTATATTAAAGACGACTTTGGATTACTAACTTGTAATGTTTCTGTAGGCCTCAGAATTCACTGAGCTGAGGAGCTAACAGGATCCTGACATTTAATTGTTTCTGCCTGAGCTTTCTGTCAACTTTGGAACTTGTGTAAGGCAAGTGTGATAACATACATAAAGACAGAACACTTTTAATTTTTTTTTTTAAGACAAAGTCTCGTCTGTTACCCAGGCTGGAGTGCAGTGGTGCCATCTCGGCTCACTGCAGCCTCCACCTCCTGAGTTCATGCAATTCTTGTGCCTCAGCCTCCCAAGTAGCTGAGCCCACAGGCCCATGCCACCAGGCCTGGCTAATTTTTGTAGTTTTAGTAGAAACGAAGTTTCACCATGTTGGCCAGGCTGGTCTTGAACTCCTGGCCTCAAGTGATCTGCCCGCCTTGGCAGTTTTAATTTTTTATAACAAAATATTTGATACAAACACACACACTACATATGCAGTATAAAGAATAATACTGAAATAGGCACAATATAGCCCTTACCTTAATAAAGAAATGGAACAATATCACTATTTCTACATTTTTTGTCCCTATTATTGATCAAGTATTTATTCTCTCCCTCTTCAACAAAGTCTTTAAATTTTGTGAGCTATTGTATTATAGTTATGAGCAGGTACTATTAATAACTAATAACTGAATGACAAAATATCCATCGGAAAAATGTAATATCAAAACTAATATTTAAAAATCTGTTACTTCTTTAAAAGTAGTGCATATTTAAATCCAATTTTAATATAAGTAATATGCAAAAGATTTGAGATATCCAGATAATTATTCTGCAAGAAGAGTAAATCAAATTTACCATAAAATGTACTTCTTAAAGATACTTTTTAAAAGTACTATTCTAGTTACGGTTATCCTTTATTCTTTTTTTCTTGTCATGAGCTCTTCCTGATACCTACTGGCAGGGTTCTAGTAGCTTCCTGAATATATCTTAATATAATAATTTTTTTCAACTCAGTGGATGTTACATTAGCTTCACAACACTGGAGGTCTTTTTGTTTATGTTTCCTGAGTCCATCAACCCTTAACTACTCACTCAAAAGCCTGATGTTACCAGTTTTTCTCAGGGTATTTTCTTTTTTTTTGTTTGTTTTTTTTTGTTTTTTTGAGACAGAGTCTCGCTCTGTCCCCCAGGCTGGAGTGCGGTGGCGCGATCGGGGCTCACTACAAGCTCCGCCTCCCAGGTTCACGCCATTCTCTTGCCTCAGCCTCCGGAGTAGCTGGGACTACAGGCGCCCGCGGCCACGCACTGCTAATTTTTTTTTTTTTTCCTTCAGTAGAGACGGGATTTCACCGTGTTAGCCAGGATTGTCTTGATCTCCTGACCTCGTGATCCGCCTGCCTCGGCCTCCCAAAGTACTGGGATTACAGGCGTGAACCACTGCGCCCGGCCTCTCAGGGCGTTTTCAAACTGCTAGTTATTTTAAACAGCCACCAGAATTCTCCATTTCATAACTTTCAGAGGGGATTTACTCCAAAATGTTGGATTTCTTAAAGAATCTTGCATCTCTTCTTACCACTTAATTTATAAAAAAAGAATCTCTCTACAAAGCTCAAGAACATAACTGGTTGTCATGAAGGAGCTCCTATAATATTTGGTTTTTATTCCATGAAAATTAATAAGACTACAACCAGAAAAGTGGAAAAAAGGACATAGAAAACATAGAAGCATATGTAGAAATTATAACGAAGCAGCATCAAATACATTGTAACTATACATATATATATATATGGCATTAAAATACGCAAAGAAAGGTTTTGCTATGGTTCTGATGACTGTCTAAAGTTTTATGACTATGAGAATTGCAGTTTTTGGAAAAATGAAAAGCAGCAGTGTCTACTAGATTTAGAAACATTATCTTAACAACAAAATGCAAATTTTGTTGCGGAAAAGATATTTCCTTAGTTCCAATGCCCTATGATTCAGAAAAACCTAGTTGAGTAGGGTCTACAGCCCTTTGCTTGTTCCTTCCTAGCTTTGATGGGGTATGTAAATGCTGTGTAGAGGAGACGGGCTTGAGGACTAAGAACCAAACAGGGTTGTATATTCTCTCTGTTTTAAAACAAAATCTGTTTTCTCTATTGGCAGAAAAGGTGTGTGTTTGTGTTTTGGGGTTATTAAAATACATTTAATTTTGTCAGGCAGAGGACACCACATCTGATTCCTTGTAAAAGGAAGTCATACTGCTGGACACATAGAGAGAGACCAGGAGAGGGCTAGATACTGTAGAGAAATTAAATGAAGTATAAAGTACAACGTATAATACATCTAATAAATAATTTATTGAAGAAAAGGTAAAATGATTTTGACCAGGTGCGGTGGCTCACGCCTGTAATCCCAACACTTTGTGAAGCTGAGGCAGGCGGATCACGAGGTCAGGAGTTCGAGGTCAGTGTGGCCAATATGGTGAAACCCGTCTACTAAAAATACAAAAATTAGCCGGGTGTGGTGGTGGGCGCCTGTAATCCCAGCTACTCGGGAGGCTGAGGCAGGATAATTGCTTGAACTTGGGAGGCAGAGGTTGCAGTGAGCCAAGATCATGCCACTGCACTCCAGCCTGGGTGACAAAGCAAGACTCCATTTCAGAAAAGAAAAAAAAAAAAGATAAAACGGTTTCATGTAGCTACCGAAGACAAGCAAATCATTATAAATTCAAGGCAGAAAGGCTTCATTTCAACTCGTATTATCATCAAATGTCTTTCTTCCTAGTTGTTCACTGATCTTTCCTAGATATCATGGATTTCTTTACAGTGCTGAAAAAAGAATCTCCCCAGATATTTCTATGTTCTCAGCTTTTGTTACTGTAGGTTAACAGTTTATTTATAAGATTCCTAGAATTTTTTTAAATTAAAAGAACATTCTTATGCTATGATATGGTAAGTCAGTTTAGAAACTAAACTTAAATTGCATTTAATATTATCCTGATGTCTTTGATTTTGTTATAAAATGTTTCAAAAAATGTGCAAACACTACTTAAAATTAACTGGAATATTATTAATATAGTATACATATTAATAGAGACCCTGCTGAAAACTTTAAAAGAAATTTGAAGTATTCATCCCGCAGGAAAATGCTAGGACATTTGGGAACCACAAAGAATTTTTAAGTTCCATCATAGGATCCCTATCAACACACAAGACAAAAAAAAAGACATGCTTAATGCAAGAGATACATATATTCTTGTCTTAGCAATGTTATATATAAATCAAATTTCTCTAAATGAATAATATTTTTCTAATTATGACTCTTCATTTTGAGGTATATTATTCAAAACCCATATCCAATTTTTGGGTCTTTTACTAACTTGTTTGAAGTTAACAAGCAACAAAAAAGCAATGAAAGTTCACTAGGAACAGTGAAGTTTCATAACAAATTTGATAATCTAGAAGAAATGGACAAATTTCTGGGAAGACACAAAGTATCAAATCTGACTGAAGTAAAAATAGCAACTCTGAATAGGCTTATAATATGTAAAATAATTAAATTAGTGATCAAAAAAATTCCCACAAAAAAGCCTAGGATTGTATGACTTCACTGTTGAATTCGAACAAATATTTAAAGACAAATTATCACAAATTCTTTGAAAACACTTCCAGAAATTGAGGAGAAGGAAACACACTTATTATATGAGGCCAGTGTTACCCTGATAACAAAACCAGATGAAGACATCAAAAGAAAAAAAAATGGACAGACCAGTAATCTTATGAATATAAGTGCAAAAAATCCTCATCAAAATACGTACTAACAAGGCAAATACAACAACATAAAAAAAAAAAAAAGGATTATCTTCCATAATCAAGTGGGCTTTATCTCACAAATGAAAGGTGGTTCAACATTAAAAAATCAATGCATACTAAAAGAATAAAGAACAAAAACCATGTGATCATCTCAGTAGAAAGAGAAAAAGCATTTTACAAAATACAACACACTTTTAAGAAAAAACACTTAAAACGTCAGAAATACAACTAAACTTTAGTAACCAAATAAAGTACATTTTTTGGCAAATTCATGTCAAACATCAAACAAATGCTGAAATATTTGGAGTCGGGGACAAGATAAGAATGTCTCTTTTTGCTACTTCTATTTAGCATTTTACTGGAGGTTCAAGCCAGGGCAACTAGGCAAGAAAAAGAAAGAAAAGGTGTCCAGATTGGAAAGGAAGAAGTAAAACTATGTCAATTTGCAGATGACATGATGTTTTATATAGAAAGCCCCAAGAAATCCCTCAGTAGCTATTCAAAGTACTAAATGGGTTCAACAGAGTTGTAGGATAGATACAAGGTTAACATACAAAAATTAGTTTAATTTCTATACATTAGCAATCAACAATCAGAAGGTGAAATAAGAAAATAATTTCATTACCAATAGCTTTAAAATAATAAAGTACTATGAAACACATTTAACAAAAGAAATACAAGACTTGTACGCTAAAAACTGCAAACATTGTTGAGAGAAATAGAAGAATTACTTAATAATTGGAAAGACATCCCATGTTCATGAATGGAAAGATTTAATATACATGTAAGATGGCAATACTCTGCACAAATTGATCTGCATATTTAACATAGTCCTAACAAAATTCCAGTTGCCTTTTTTTTGCAGACCTTGACAAGCTGATAACAAAGTTCAGATGAAAATTCAAGAGACCCCAAATATGCAAAAAACAAAATTTAACAACAACAAAAAGAACACAGCTGAATGACTCACACTTTCTAATTTCAAAACTTATGACAAAGGTACAGTAATGAAAGTACAGTCCTAATATAAGAATAGATATATAGATTAATGAAATAGAATTGAGAGTACAGTGGGGTAAAAACCTCATAAGTTTATGATCAATTGATTTTGACAAGGGCACAAAGACAATTCAATTGAGAAGCAATAGTCTCTCCAAAAAATGGAGCCAGGACAACTGGAAATTTACATGCAAAAGAATAATGTTGAATGCTTACCTGACATAACATACAAAAATTAACTAGAAGTGATCAATGACACAAATGTAACTGCTAGAACTATCAAACCCTTAAAAGAAAACATATTCATGAGCGTGTATTAGGCAATGGATTATTAGATATCACACTAAAGCACAAACTACAAAAGAAAAAATAAATTAGACTTCACCAAAATTAACCACTGTGCTTCAAAAGACATTATCAAGAAAGTAAAGAGACAATTTATCGAATGTGAGATAATGTTTATAAATCTTATGTCTGATAAGGGTCTAGTATCCAGAATATATAAAGAACTCTTACACTGCAGCAATAATACAATGAAAGCTCAATCAAAAATGGGCAAAGGATTTTAATAGGGGTTACTTTAAAGACGATATATAAATGAACAGTAAGCACATGAAAAGATGTCCAACATCGTTAGTCATTAGGAAAATACAATTTAAAACGATGAGATAATGCTTTACATCCCCCACAATGGCTATAATGAAAAAGGCAGAGAGTAACAAGTGTTGGTGAGGATATGGAGAAACTGCAATCTCATATATTACTGGTTGGAATGTAAAATGGACAACTGCTCTGGGAAATGTTAACAGTTTTTCATGAAGACAAACATAGAGTTACCATATGATCTAGCAATTTCTCTTTAGAACACGTACCCAAGAGCATTTAAAATATATGTTCATATGAAACATTACATAACAATGTCTATAGCATTGTTCGTAAAAACTGAATAGTGGAAATAATTTGTATTTCCTAACATATGGATAGGAAAATGGATTATATTCATGTAATAGAATCTCATTCAGCCATAATAAATGAAGTGTTGATACCTATTACAACATGGATTAGCCTTGAAAACATTACACTAAGTGAAACAAGACACACATGTACACAAAATATTGTACAATTCCCTTCAGATGAAATGTCCAGAATGAGAAAATTTAATAAAGAAAGAATATCGATTAGTATTTTTCAGGGGGAAGGGGAGGGAGGATGGGCATGACAGTTAATGTATATGGCTTTTTGAGGACTGATGAAAATGTTCTGAAATTAGATACTGGTGATACTTGTCCAACCTTTTGAATATACTTAAAGCCACTAAATTATAAATAAATATAATAAACATATATATACATATAAAATGTGTTTATAGTTTATTATATATAATTATATTAGATTTTATCCTGGGAAATTTTAATAAAAAAGACTAACAAGGGAAGAATAATGAAGAGTACCAGATTTTAAAACATATTATAAAACTACAGGAATTTTAAAAGTTTACAGTCAGACAAGGTGGCTCATACTTGTAAATCCCAGCACTTTGGGAGGCCAATGTGGGGGGATCACTTGAGGCCAGGGATTTGAGACAAGCCTGGGCAAGATAGGGAGACCCTATCTCCACAAAAAATAATAAAAAAATGATCCAGACATGGTACGCACACCTGTAGTCCCACTTACTTGAGAGACTGAGACCAGAGGCTCAGCCCAGGAGTCTGAGGCTGCAGTGAGCTATGATTAAGCTACTGCATTCCAGCCTGGCTGACACAGTGAGATCCTGTCTCAAAAAACAAAATGTTTGGTAATATTTGGTACATAATATACAGATCAGTAAGTTGAAACAGAATCCAAATATACTCCTAAACACACACACATAGTTTTGTTATTTTTTTCACATGAAAAATTATTGAAGAGATTTTCTTCAGTAATGTTGTGTAGACATTTGGTTCACATTCCATCAGAGAAAAAAATTACATCGCTTACCAACTTCACATATTATGCCAAAATATATCCCAGATAAAACAAAATTTTTAAAAAAATGTTAAATTGACAAATTAAAATGGTATATACTTATGGTATACAACATTGGTGTTTTGAAATATGTATCATGGAATGACTGAATCAAGCTAATTAATGTATGCATTATCTCACATAATTATTTTTTTCATGATGAGAATACTGAATTTTTTTTTTTTTTTGAGATGGAGTCTCGCTTTGTTGCCCAGGCTGGAGTGCAGTGTCACAATCTCGGCTCACTGCAACCTCCGCCTCCTGGATTCAAGCCTCTTGCCTTACCCTCCTGAGTAGCTGGGACTACAGGCATGCACCACCATGCCTGACTAATTTTTGTATTTTTAGTAGAGATGAGGTTTCTTTCACCCTGTTAGCCAGGATGGTCTCCATCTGCTGACCTTGTGATCCACCCGCCTCGGCCTCCCAAAGTGCTGGGATTACAAGCCTGAGCCGCCACGCCTGGCCCTCAAGTCTATGTTCTTAGTGATTTGCAAGTATTATTAACTATAGTCGGCATTTATACAATAGATTCCTCAAACTTAAAAACAGGTTTTAAACATAAAATAATGTATATATAAAAGTTGTGTGAAAGAGAGAGAATTGAGAGAACATGTTTTCCCTGATCCTTATGAGGATACCCTGTATAAACACAGTAAAACATAGAGATAACAAATAATAAAATTTGACTTGATGAATTTTATAAACCTGCATTACAAAAATAGTAGTTTATAGCATATTTTAGATAAATGTTAATTTTAATATGTAAAAAGCTTTTATCAAGTGACAAGAAAATAACAAACAGCTTAATGGGCAAAGGACAAAAACATGTAGCTCAAAAGAAAAAGTAAGCTTTAAAAATATACTAAAATGCCTCATCCTGTACAAATAATTAAAGAAACACAAGGGTAAACAACAATGTAATACTGCTCTTACCATTCAGTTTTTAAACATGTCTTTTAATATTTGGTATTGAAGAGGTTGTGGAAAAACAGGCATTCTAGTATGATATATTGTTGGAGTGTGTGTAATTATTATAATTGCTTTGAAGTAATTTGACCTAAAAAAAAAAGAGGTCTATACCTTTGACTCAGAAATTCTTTCTTTAGAAAGACACAAAATGTTAGCAATTATGTTTGTAGGCTATTCATGATATTATCTGTAATAGCAAAAGTCTGAAACTGTCTATTAGTTGGGGAGTAGTCCATTATATGATGATATGGATACATTTTCAAACAAAATATGCAAAACCAAATGCATATTGTAATATATTTGTACTTTGAAAGTCCACAAACACTTATACCTATGCAGTGTTTACTTGCATACACTTTTTCTGGACAGCTACATAGTATCTATGAAATAGTGAGATATTATTAGGAAGGGCAGCAGGGGGATCTGAAAGGAAAAAGAGATCACTTTTCATATAGAAAACTCCATAGGTAAATAATTCTCAAATATTAGAAACAATTTTCTGTGGTAAAGGAAAGCACTGGTTAAGAGAGCAGACTTTGACATTAGAGAGCCCTGCGTTTGTGTTTGGTTTTGCTGCTTACTAAGCCTTGGGCAAGTACTAAAGTCTCTAAGCCTCAATTTCCTCTCTGTAAAATAAAGAGAAAAATGGTGATCACCTACAGAGCTATGAGTATTAAATAAATGAAAACATGTAAAGTAACACAGAGATGTCATAGATTGATCACTTAATTAATGCCATATTATTTTTATTGCTAATAGTAAGAATGATAGTTCAAGAAAGTTGGGTGTACAGTGTGTCTGGCTTCCAATGATAGACGTTGTCAAGATATTTTTGCAATAGCTTCTGGTCTAGATCAGAGCTTTTTATCCTTGGTGCTGTGATGAGCTAATGTGTCACAGTCATTGTTGTTTGTGTTCTGAATAATTTGTTACTTACAATACTTTACTGAAGTCTGAGGCTTGTTGTTTGTTAGAGCTCAGTGTTGCATGTTAGAATGTGTTGTACCTATAAATACTCTTACTCTCTTGAATTATAAAATGATTTTTTTTTTTTTTTTTTGAGACGGAGTTTTGCTCTGTAGCCCGGGCTGGAGTGCAGTGGCCGGATCTCAGCTCACTGCAAGCTCCGCCTCCCGGGTTCCCGCCATTCTCCTGCCTCAGCCTCCGGAGTAGCTGGGATTACAGGCGCCCGCCACCTCGCCCGGCTAGTTTTTTGTATTTTTAGTAGAGACGGGGTTTCACTGTGTTAGCCAGGATGGTCTCGATCTCCTGACCTCGTGATCCACCCGTCTCGGCCTCCCAAAGTGCTGGGATTACAGGCTTGAGCCACCGCGCCCGGCCTAAAATGATTTTTTGAGTCAGACAAAGAGGAGTGGAGTCCTTATAGTACTTACAGGAGTGGAGAACTTACAGAGTTCTGAAAATTGCTGATAACTCTGGGTGTGCCAGTGAGAATGCGTCATGTATGAGAAAATCACATGGTCACAAGCTGTAATCTTTTGCTGTGGATGGGAACCAGTTTAAAATTAGTAGAGAGAAAGTTCCAGGTCATCTAAAGGCCTAGGAGTAATTGTGGATTATTTTTAGAATACATGAATCTAAGTTGTTTCCATAATCCTAAAAGCTAATAAAATTCTGGGTGTGCTGGGAGGCCAAGGCAGGTGGATCTTCTGAGGTCAGGAGTTCCAGACCAGCCTGGCCAACATGGTGAAACCCCGTCTCTACTAAAAATATAAAAATTAGCCAGGCATGGTGGCACACACCTGTGGTCCCAGCTACTCAGGAAACTGAGGCAGGAGAATCCCTTGAACCAGGAGGCACAGGTTTCAGTGAGTTGAGCTGAGATTGTGCCACTGCACTCCAGCCTGGGTGACAGGGTAAGACTTTGTCCAAAAAAGCAAAAACAAAACAAAAACAAAAAAATCTGAATATGATCAGGGAAGAAAACAAAACATATTTTTTTACCTTTTATATTAACAAACGTTTCCCCCTTTAAAATATCAAAGATAGTTCTGGTTACTAAATCTCAAGAAAGATTTTAGAACTGGGATTACTAGGTCAAAAGTTACAAGTATTTTAATAACTCTTGATATATACATATGTATTATACACTTACACACATATATACACATATACATATACGTTTCATAGGAGGGCAATTTACATTGTTATTAGTGTTGCACGAGTGATATTAATTATCTGCAACACATAATGTCATTTACAAAAAGTTCATTTTCTAGGCATAATATATTTTGAGGTTAATGCACTGTAATTATCATCAAATTTGGACATTTCCCAATGTTAGTTTTCTATTTATATTTCCCTTTGTCTAAGTTGCAAGTTTATATTGTACTGATGATGATTTGTTGATTATGGTCTTTCTCTTAGGTCTTTTTATTAGGATATTTTCATTACAAATTAAAATGATCTCTTATTACTTATTTATAAGTAACCCTGGGATTTTATACAGTGAATTGTGAATTGTGGAAACTAGTGTGAATCTCTAATCTCTTTCACTTTATAATATTGTACTTTTGAATTATACCTACTACATTTGGTGGGACAAGAGAGGAAAGATGAGTGAATATTTCTTAATTCCACTCATTAATGTAGGTGATTATAGAAACTTCTACCAGAATCTGGGATATGCTCAATTCTTAACACTCATGGTTATCACTGAGAAATTTTCTTTTCAGAGGGTTTTATGGATAATTTACTAGGGTTTGGAGGGAAGGTCTCTGTTTCTCCGTACCAACCTTTTCTGAAAATGTTAGTTTTCAGTACGAGTACTGGTTTTAGCCACTAAATATTGGTAGTTACTGATTTCTAAACTCTCAACTCTTCTGCTAACTTGTTGGTGGACCTTTGACAAGTCACTTAACTTCTTTGTCTCCTCAACCATGAAATGGAACATTAGTCTGAAATGTCCTTAAGCTCCTTGCTAGCTGTGCTTCTTTCCTGATTCATTTATACTCTGCGTTTCTTGCCTGTAGATACACCTTTGGAATATGCAAATGAATGTGGACTTGTCTGTGTTCTAACCTGAGTTGGCTTCTCTCTCTACATCATTCTTTAACCCTTATTCCAGCACAAGACAAACAGTTCAAAGGTCTCAAAAGTTTGGGACCTCAGATCCAGAATGTTTTGAAACGATATTCATTCACTAAAATATGAACAAAGTTAAAGCAAAATATTTAACAACATCGTTTTACCTCCCAATCTTTTTGTTTCAGTTTCACTGCCTTGTCATTTACAAACATTTATAAACGTGCCTTATGATAGAGTTATTCTGTAAACTCTGTAATGCAAGAGTTCCAAAAAAAGAACATAATACAAGAGCTGCAAATATACATATTTGGGAATTCTCGACACTTTTTTCATCTAGTTAAAAAATCATCTGAGGAAGAATGTAATGAATTCATTTAACTATGAGTTATATTTTAAACATTTTGTAGAGACACGAGCTCTGAATAATTAACTCTGTTACTACTCAATAATTTAAGTGGAATGACCCTTGACAGTCTGTTTGTAATAACTAACAGTGCATTTTAATTACTTTTTTTAAGTTAGAAATGGCATCTCTAGAGTTTAAGATTCTTGGGGGCAAAATTGAACTTTTAAAATTGGTTAGTATAGTGGGTTATTTTTCTTAATGAAAATAAAACTGATTTGCATTTTAAAAATCTGGGTACACTTTTAAAAATGATTATGTCAGTAATTTAACATTAGGCATATCTTAGAAAGAATTATACCTTTTCTTTCTATCTCTTCATACCAATCTTCTGGTGTATAGAAACTAGGTAGTATAAAAGTTAAATAATTGTATACCTGAAAAGTCGAAGATTTAGTGATTTTAAGAATCTGAGTTTGAAATTTCTGTCAAAAAAAAAAAAGCTAATTTTATAAAAATGAAAGTTCAGTTTATAGGATAGCAAGAATAAAACCTATCATAAAATGTACAAGCAGCTTTAATACTAAGTTTAATAAGCAGGAAACTTATCTTCTACATTCACTGGCTGTTTATCTTATACTTGAACTTCTCCCTCATTTTATCCTTTTGAATAATACTGCACTAAAGTGAATCTCTGATTAATATTTAAATGTACATGGGGAGAAGTGGGTCACCTAATCAGAGAAAATAATTAACAAACCACCTCATTCTCATATCCCTGAATTCTTACAAGGAGGCGTATATTTTGATTACTACAGTGTAGTTCCCTTTGACCTCCTTTCTAATTCAAAGCTTATTAGATTTCATGATTGAACTGGCTCACTAACATTTAATTATAGTTCTTAAATATTTTCTGAATGTGCTCTTATGTCCTGGATTTTTCTAAATTCCACTTTTCTTCTCTCTTAGAGTAGCAAAAGTTAACTGGTAAGGATTATTTTCCTCTTCCAGACAATTCTGTGATAGAGTGCAAAAACAAATTCTTGTGGGCTAGGCAAAGTTCTTTTTTGGCAACTGCAACAACAACAACAACAGCAAAAGCTTTTTATGCAGTGGCTGAAAGATGAGATAGGTCTTTATGTGTTAATGTAGAATGATACTCATGTTTTGATGGTTGAGCATTACAATTTTATTTGGACCTAAAAATGTTACAGGTTTATGAAAAGAACATATATAATAGATGATAGATAGATAGATAGATAGATAGATAGATAGATAGATAGATAGATAGATAGACAGAAATTCTACATGCGCGTTTGTATGTTTATATGTGAATGTGTTTGTGAAATATACATTTTAATTTGTATATACATATAGATTATATGTAGGAATTATAAATGGACAGATATTATCTATTTTTATATGTAATCTATCTCCTTAATTTCTATTTTATTACAATCTCTATCTCTATGTAGAAATTTGCCAATGAAGAGGAAACTACTGACTTTTAAAATTCTTTCTTTCTTTTTTCGTGATGGAGTCTTGCTCTCTCGCCCAGGCTGGAGTGCAGTGGCGTGATCTTGGCTCACTGCAACCTCCACCTCCTGGATTCAAGCAAATTCTCCTGCCTCTGCCTCCCGAGTAGCTGGGATTACAGGTGCCCACTACCATTCCCAGTTAATTTTTGTGTTTTTAATAGAGATGGGATTTCTCCATCTTGGCCAAGCTGATCTCAAACTCTTGACCTCGTGATCCACCTGCATTGGCCTCCCAAAGGGCTGGGATTACAGTCGTGAGCCACTGTGCCCAGCCGACTTTTAAAATTCTAATTGACATAAATTTTAAAGTTTACTTTAAATTTTTCATTTGCAATCAAAGCTTATGTAACTTTTATAATTAAAAACATGAAAAGGTAGTGATGAGCATTGCTATTCTCTTTTCAATAATGCATTTTATAAAACTATTTGATATATATAATAAAGTTATAAAACTTGTTCAAAAAGAATTAATTCATCAAAATTTAACTAGTTACAGGTTTTTAAAGTACATGGTGTTTCAGAATAATTCTAAGCAGAGATGTGCAAAGTTTAAGACAATTTTAAACTTATTCAGTGACTTAAAACATTAAAAAAAGGAATTGTCAGATTTCTGTGTAAGAAAACTAAAATATGTGGAGAATTTAGGAGTTTTTAAATTAATTCATAGTTTGAACAAAGCTTGTGAAAAGGATTCCAAAGTTAATTTTCATATAATAAAGAGAATAAAATAATAATTTTGAAAAAAAGATAAAAATAAAAGGGAGAATAACCATATCAATGGCTAAACAACATTATAAGAATACAGTGATGGTGTTGGAACAGGAATAGACAAACAGAATATTTTAACAAGTAGACTAAATGACCCTTTTCTGTATACAGAAAACCCCATCCTTCTAGGACAGGCAGGGAGATTGGCCCAGGAGCTCCTTTCCTCTACTCTCTGGCTCCAAAAAGAACTTTTCCATGCTCTATTTGAGAAAAGGGGCTGGGCACAAGCCTTGAACAATTTTTTTAATCTTGTAATATCCAAATAAAATATGTTTCTGTGACGATTGACATGCAGGTACAAAAACATTTACTTAAAAAAAGAAACAAAAGGAAGCCAGATCTCCATCTTACACCATGGCCCCAAATAAATTCTAAATATATTAAACAGTGACATAAAATATTGGGCCTTAATAACTGCATGAAAAATTTATTAAATCTCTTAAAAAAGAACTTTCTAGTTTTAAAATTATTCATTTATTCAAAAGCTATTGAAACCTCATTTTTTCATCTAGTAGATATACAGCGTTAAGACAAAAGAACCACTTTTCAAAGAGCTTAGAATCTAGCTGAAAGCACAACTCAAGTATTGACAATAACTATTGATCTTTATATTAGGGGAAGAACAGATTGTAGTAAGGGGAAAGACAGGAGCTATGACCACGTAGGAAACACGGAGGCAAGAGAAAACATGAACTGAGAAGTTCATTAATATTGAAGGTTAGAGGGGAAGAGATGAGTGGCAAAAGATGGAGCTGAAGAAGGCCAGAACTGAGTTTGAAGTGTCTTGTAATCCATGAGGAGGAATTTACGCTCTATCCTAAGAGCAGTGGAAAGCTATTGAAGAGTTTTGAGTGAATGATGTCATGAATGAATTTTAGAAAATTCAGTTTTACTGACTTATAAGAAAGAGGAACTGGAAGTGACTATAAGCCTGAGAGTCTGGTTAAGGAGACACACAAACAGAAAATTACAGAAATGTGTGCTAAGAGGGTGAGTTTAAGGTATCATGGAGGATGACATACCCATAGGACTCCACTTATTTAGAAGTCAGCTGCGGTCTGTAAGCAGAGAAATCAGAAGAGGATTGGCGGGAGCAAGTTGAGATATTTGTAATTAGGCTTGGGGTCAAATTCCTAGTTCTAGTGTGCTCTAGATGACTAGAACACATCCAAGGGAAGTGTAAGGGGAAGTTTTCATTGTGAAGAGCCAAGGACTGAGCCAACATGACAAAGAAGTAGAAGGTGGAAACCCTTGGGAGTCAAAGATTCATATTTGGTGTCCTGGATCTAAGATTTGTCTGAGGAGACCACATGCCAAGAGGAGGTGTATATAAAGACTGGAGAGACTAACAGGAATTCTGCAATTAGGGTTGGATGTGAGAAGCCTGAACATTCTAATGCCTATTAATATAGTGCATTGTGGAACACATATATTTTAATAGTCATAGTCATGATTCATTTGGAAATCGTGCAAAGTAAGACTTTTAGATAAGACTCATCAATGGAACTTTATCTTCTGTCTCTCGTATGCTGCATAGTATGCTGCATAATGATGTTCTGGACAACAAAACATAGTCACGTGATGTATAATGATGTTTTGGTCAATGGTGGACCACATATAAAGATGGTGGTCCATAGGATTATAATGGAGCCAAAAAGTTCCTATGGCTAATGATGTCATAGCTGTTATAATGTCATGGGGCAATGCATTATTCACATGTTTGTGGTGATGCTGGTGTAAACAAACCTACTATACTGCCGATCATATGGAAGTATTGCACATGCAATTAGGTACAATACGTAACACTTGGTATTAGTAATAAATGACTATGTTGCTGGTTTATATATTTACTACACTTTTTAATCCTTATTTTAGATTGTACTTCTACTTATTAAAGACAAATTACTATAAAAGAGCCTCAGGCAGTTTCTTCAGGAGGTATTCCAGAGAAAGGCATTATCATCATAGGTGATGACAGCTCCATAAATGTTTTTGTCCCTGAAAACCTTCCAATGGGACAAGATATGGAGGTGGAAGGCAGTGATATTGATTATCCTAACCCTGTGTAGGCCTGGACTAAGGTGTGTGTATTTGTCTTTATATTTTAACAAAAGTTTAAAAAGTAAAACAAATTAAAAATTAGAAATAGAAAATGTTTATAGAATATGGATATCAATAAAAAATATTTTTGTACAGTTGACAACGTGTATGTATTTCAAGCTGTTTTAAGAGTCAAAAAGTTAAAAAAACTTAAAGATGTAGAAAGTAAAAATGTTATAGTAAGTTAAGGTTAATATATTTTAAAAAACATTTTTAAATAAATTCAGTGTAGCCTAAGTGTACAGTATTCATAAAGTCTGCAGTAGTGTAAAATAATGTGTTCTAAGCCTTCACATTCACTCACCACACACTCACTGACTTACCCAGAGCAACTTGTATTGTTGCCAAGTTCCCTTCATGGTAGGTGCCCATAACAGGAATACCAATTTTTTATTTTTTTATACTGCATTTTTACTGTACTTTTTCTATATTTAGATACACAAATGGTTACCATTGTGTTATAATTGCCTATTGTATTTAGTACAGTAATACATTATACAGACTTGTAGCCTAACAGCAATAGACTATAACATATAGCCCAGGTGCGTAGTAGGTTATACCGTCTAGGTTTGTGTAATTATACTCTATGATGTTTGCGCAACAATGAAATTGCCTAACAATGCATTTCTCAGAATATATCCCCATAGTTAACATATTTCCTGTGTGTGTATATATATATGTATTTATATATTTTATGTGGTTGGATTCTATGTAATTAAAAATAATTCTGAAATTAAAATTTAGCATGGTGTTTCTTCATATTTATCAATCATTTTAAATTGCTGCCTAATGGTTTATCCAGCTAGCACTTAATCTTTTTATTTTGGTATCTTTTGATGCACAAAAGTTTTCTTTTTAATTTATGTAAGGAGATGTATCACTATATTCTTTATGGTTTGTGCTTTTTGCATCTTTTAGTATTATTCATTTTTCTGTTCTGAGACAATAAATATATTTCACATTATAATTATTATTATATTATAAAAACCTTGCTTTTTACATGTAAGTCATTAATCTACATATGTTTGTATTTGGGATTTCATTTTATGAAATCTCACTCTCTTTTATGAAACCACACTTTCTTTATAACATGTACATTTGCCTTAATATGTAATTGGGAGGTCTTTCCCTGTTCTTCAGAATTATCCTGGCCTCCTTGGGCCTTTTTCTTTTCTACTATATATCAATTATAGAATCACTTCTTAAAATACAATTAAAACAGTACTTACTGTGGGTCAAAGTTGAATTAAAGCTGTAGATTAACTTGAGCAGTGTTGACATCCATGAATATGGTATATGTTTGCATATATTTAGCTTGACTTTAATAAGATTTTAATTTGTTCTACATGATTACAATGTACCCTAGTGTTTTTGTTCCTTTGGTGCATGGAAGTATTTTATTTCTTTCAAATCTCATTGTTTTTTATTAGTTTATTGGCCAGTGCAGAGGAATACAATAGATATTTGGTTTTTGAGTCTACATCTAGGAAATTCATGGAATGATTTTGTTAATATTATATTGTAAATTCTTTTGAGTTTTCTATTTGAGCAATTAAATTGATTGAAAATAATGATACTTTTCTTCTTTTCAAATCTTTATGTTTTTAAATTTATTTGTTCTTGAAATTTCTCTCTTGTTAGAGCCTCTAGTAAAATATTTAAGAAAAGCAATGCTAGCAGCCATTTTGTGTCTTTCATGACACTAAAGGAAATGATTCTAATTGCCTTTAATGAAATGTTTAGTTTAAGTTATATTAAAGAAGTTCATTTTTGTTTGCAGTTTGCTACGTTTTTATAGTGGATAGGTATTGAATTTTACCAAACGACTCTCTTACTTAATTTTAGTTAAACATCTTTATTATTATTATTATTATTTGAAATGGAGTCTCACTTTGTCGCCCAGTCTGGAGTGCAGTGGCGCGATCTTGGCTCACTGCAAGCTCCGCCTCCTGAGCTCACGCCATTCTCCTGCCTCAGCCTCCAGAGTAGCCGGGACTATAGGAGCCCGCCACCACGCCCAGCTAATTTTTTTTGTATTTTTAGTAGAGACGGGGGTTCATTGTGTTAGCCAGGATGGTCTCTATCTCCTGACCTCGTGATCCGCCCGCCTCCACCTCCCAAAGTGCTGGCATTACAGGCGTGAGCCACCGTGCCTGGCCAACTCATTCTTTCTTAGAGGCAAAAAGTCCTGTAATTCCTCCTTCAACTTAATGGAATTAATAAAACATCTTTATTATTTTAATCTTTTAATGTAGTGAATCACATGAATAGATTTGCAAATATTGTCATTCTAATGTTCTTACAATATATTCAATTTGGTCCTGTTGTATTTTATTTTTATACATTGCTGACTTCGTATGACTTCTGGTTTATGTTCTAAAAGAGTGTATAGATGATTGAGGTTATGTGTTTTTTGAATGTCTAATACAATTTGCTTATAAAATTTCTTAGCTTGGAGTTTTATTATTAGGTAGATTTTAATGAACTGATAGAGTTTTTTCTTTTTTCTTTTTTGAGAAAGAGTCTCGCTCTTGTCCCACAGGCTGGAATGCAATGGTGTGATCTCTGCTCACTGCTACCTCTGCCTCCTGGTTTCAAGCGATTCTCCTGCCTCAGCCTCCTGAGTAGCCAGGACTACAAGCTCCTACCACCACCCCCAGCTAATTTTTGTGTTTTTAGTGGAGACAGGGTTTCGCCATGTTGGCCAGGCTAATCTTGAATTCCTGATCTCAGGTGATACGCCCGTCTCGGCCTCCAAAAGTGCTGGGATTACAGGTGTGAGCCACTGCACCTGGCCACGTTTTTAAAATAGTGATGACTTTATTCAGATTTTCTATTTCTTGTGATTAAATTTGTTAAATTTGTTTAGAAAAATGCCCATCTTGTGATCAAATTTGAGTTCAATTTGTTTAGGAAAATTGCCATAAAATTGTTCAGAATATTCACAGACTATTTTTGAGCATCTACTATAATTCTTATGTTTTGTTTTTAATGGCTAACATTCTTTGTGTCTTTTTCCTTTTTTCTTAGTAAGACTTGCCAGATACTTATTACCAATTAATTGTCTTCACAATAATAAACTTGACCTTGTCAAGACTCTTTACTTAATCTTTGCTTTTTTATTTCAATAATTGACACATTTTTACTATTTTATATCTATTGTGTTTTTTTCCCCTGCTGCTTGTTTTCTGACTTTTTAAATTGTACTTGAGACTCTAAATTTTTCTCCAACTCTAGTTGTTTCATGCAAAAGTAGATGTTTTTTCTTACTTTGCTTTCTAATTTCTAATTCAATTCATATTATTTAGATTAGATTTTTCTTAATGTTTGAAAGCAAGTGGACTTTTTATTATTTTATTTTTTTATTTCTGATTTTATTATATTTTATTTAGAGAATGGGATCTATATAATACTTTCTTTCATTTTTAGGTTAAGACTTTCTCCATAGTCATTTTTTTAAATGTTCATGAATCATTGACAAAAAAGCGTATTTTCTAATTGTCAGATGAAGGCTTCTGTATATGTGCATTCTATTAGTTTGTTATTTTTTTCTCCTTTATCTATCAGTTGCAAAAAGATATGTATCGAAGGTTTGAATTAACATTGATTTTCCACTTTTCTAATTTTTTCCATTCTTGCTTTGTATATTTCTAGTCTATATTAATGGATAAATAAGCTAAATATAAGCTTAGTAGTTTTACTTTCCATTGTAGTATGTTACCATTACATAGCGATTCTTTTTCTTTCATAATGCTTTTTTTGGTCTTGAAATTTCTTTTTTGTCTAATATTGACATACATCTCTCTTCTGCTTGTGTGCTTGGTTTATTTTTTCTATCTTTTTACTTTTTTTTCTTTTTCTTTTTTCTTTTCCCCTTCCTTCCTTCCTTCCTTCCTTCCTTCCTTCCTTCCTTCCTTCCTTCCTTCCTTCCTTCCTTCCTTCCTTCCTTCCTTCCTTCCTTCTTTCCTTCCTCTCTTTCTCTCTTTCTTTTTGTTGTTGTCCAGGTTGGAGTGTGATGGTGCAATCTTGGCTCACTGCAACCTCCGCCTCCTGAGTTCGAGCAATTCTCCTGCCTCAGCCTCCCAAGTAGCTGAGACTACAGGCGTGCACCACCACGCCCCACTAATTTTTGTAGTTTCAGTAGAGATGGGGTTTCACCATTTTGATCAGGTTGGTCTCGAACTCCTGACCTTGTGATCTGCCCGCTTTGGCCTCTCAAAGTGATGGGATTACAGGTATGAGCCACTCCACCCGGCCCATCTTTTTACTTTCAAATTTTGTACAATAGATTTTCATTTTTTAAATAAATAAAGCAGGGTTTTGTTGCTGCTGTTTGTGTTGTTTTAGAAAAGTTATAAGTTTGTTTTCAAGTGACATTTATAATGCTTATATATGTCAAAATATTTTTTTCAATAAGCCTTTTTTACTTTGTGATTTCTTTAGTTATTCTTTTTCAAAATTATTTTCTGCCTTTGCATTGATTAATAACCTTCTCTTTCATCCTCCCTCCATTTTTAGCTTTTCCTTTGTTATAAATATTATTTTACTTGTTAAACTATAATGTAACTTGCTTATTTGATTCGAGTTTAAAATTAATAAATATATTTGTCATTTAAATAATATAAACCCTTAAGAAGTTTTAAGGATTACCTCCTGTTTAACTTAAATATTATTGTCAACCAGTAGTACTCTAGTTATTTTAGTTCATGCTCATCAATGTCTATGTGTTGCTTTGTTTACTAGTCTTTCCAGTGTTCCATTGCTAGTTAAGCACCCAGAATTCAGAGCTGTAACACCTGATTGATATTCTCAACTGTGCAATTTATAAGCTATTTGTCTTTGTGCATATTTTTTGTATTTTTTAAATTACTTTATTTTAGGTTTAATTTTCTCTCCTTCCTGTAGTTTCTTCAGTTTTTCAGTAATCTGCGATTTTAGGTTATTGATTTTAGATCTTTCTTCTTTTCTAATATAAGCACTTTGAATTAGGCATGATTCTCCAGAGAAACAACCGATAGGACACACACACCCACACCCACACAGACACGTATATATATATTCATTATAGAAATTGGCTTACATGATTGTTAAGGCTGAGAAGTCCCAGGATATGCTATTCACATCAACAAACTGAAGACCCAGGAAAACTAGTGTGGTTTAGTTCAGTCCAAAGGCCTGAGAACTGTGAAGGGGAGGGGAGAAGCAGGAAGACAGTGGTGTAAGCTCTGTTCAGAGTCAAAGGGCCAAAACCTTGGAGTACCGATGTCCAAAAGCAGAAGAAAATGGATGTCCCGACTCAAACAGAGAGAATAAATTCACCTCTTCTCTGAGTTTTTCTTCTATTTGGGGCCTGCAAAGGATTGGATAATGCCAACCCCTATTCATGAGGGCCCACCATGTTTTTGTTTTTGTTTTTGAGATGGAGTTTCATTCTTGTTGCCTAGGCTGGAGTGCAATGGTTCGATCTCGGCTCACTGCAACCTCCCCCTCCTGGGTTTAAGCGATTCTCCTGCCTCAGCCTCCCGAGTAGCTGGGATTATAGACATGCACCCCCATGCCCGGCTACTTTTGTATTTTTATTAGAGACAGGGTTTCTCCATCTTAGTCAGGCTGGTCTCGAACTCTCGACCTCAGGTGATCTGCCTGCCTCAGCCTTCCAAAGTGCTGGGATTGCAGTCTCAAGCTACCACGCCCTGCCTGAGGGCCACCATCTTTTACTAAGTCTACTAATTCAAATGTTAAACTATTCTGGAAACACCCTCAGGGACAAACCCAGAAATAACGTTTACCAGCTGTCTGTAAACAGCATCACTCAGCCCAGTCAAGTTGAAACATAAATTAATCGTTACACGTTTACTATTATACATTTTCCTCTAAGCACTGCTTTAGTTTCAACCCAGAATTTAAAAATGTTGCATTTTCATTTGGTTCAAAATATTTTTTTTCAATAAGCCTTCCTCTTTTGCCTATGGGTTATTTGTTGTTGTTGTTATTGTTGTTGTTGTTGATTTAATATCCCAACATTAGAGTACTTTTTCCAGGTATCTTTTTATTATTCATTTCTAGTTTAATTTTGTCATGGTCCACAATTATACTTCATGTGATTTTTATTCCTTTATATTTTTCAATGTTTATTTTATGACCCAGAATAGGGTTCATCTTCTTGAATGTTCCCTGTGCACTTGAATAGAATGTTTATATTGCTAGTATTGAGTGAAATCTTCTATAAATGTCAACTAGATAAAATTGATTGATTGTGTTGGTCACCTACATCCTTACTGAATTTCTGTTTCTTGTTCTATCAATCACTGAGAGAGGAGTGAAGAATTCAACCGTTATTGTGAATTTGCATATTTCAGATTTATGAATTTTTGCTTCATATATATTGTAGTTCTTTTGTTAAGTCCATATATATTTAAGAATTTTATGTCTTCTTGAAGAATTGACCCCTTTTTATCATTATATAAGGTCACTATTATTACTCCTGACAATATTCCTTTTTGTTAACTCTTTTTTGCCTGAAATTGATATAGCTATGCCAACTTCATTTTACTTAATGATTTTCTGATTGTATCATGCTGCTAATAAAGACATATCCAAGACTGGGTAACTTATAAAGAAAAGGAGTTTAATGGAATCACAGTTCCACATGGCCAGGGAGGTCTCACAATCATGGGGAGAAGGCAAAGGAGAAGCAAAGTCATGTCTTACATGGTGTCAGGCAAGAGAGCGTGTGTAAGGGAACTTCTCTTTATAAAACCATCAGATATCGTGAGACTTATTCACTATCATGAGAATAGCATGGGAAAGACCCATCCCATGTATCAATTACCTACCATCAGGTCCCTCCCATTACCTATGGGAATTATGGGAGCTATATTTTAAGATGAAATTTTGGCGGAGACACAGCCAAACCATATCATTCTGTCCTGTCTCTTCCCAAATCTCATATCCTTACATTTCAAAACCAATCATGCCTTTCCAACAGTTCCCTAAAGTCTTATCTCATTTCAGCATTAACTCAAAAGTCCACAGTCCAAAATCTCATCAAAGACAAGGCAAGTCCCTTCCCTTATGAGCCTGTAAAATCAAAAGTTACTTCCAAGATACGATGGGGGTACAGGCATTGGGTAAATACACCTGTTCCAAATGGGAAAAATTGGCCAAAATAAAGGGGCTATGGGCCCTATTCAAGTCCAGATTTCAATGGGGCAGTCAAATCTTAAAGCTCCACAGTGATCTCCTTTGATTACATGTCTTACATCCAGGTCATGCTGATACAAGAGGTGGGTTTCCCATGGCCTTGGGCAGCTCCACCCCTGTGGCTTGGCAAGGTACAGCCCCCCCTCCTGGCTGCTTTCATGGGCTGGAGCTAAGTTCTGTGGTTTTTCAAGGTGCACAGTGCAAGTCTACAATTCTTGGGTCTGGAAGATGGTGGCCCTCTTCTTACAGCTCTACTAGGCAGTGCCCCAGTAGGGACCCTGTGTGTGGATTCTGACCTCACATTCTCCTTCCACACTATCTTAGCCGAAGTTCTCCATGAGGGTTCCTCCCATGCACCACACTTCTGCCTGGATATCCAGGCATTTCCATACATCCTCTAAAATCTAGGCATGTTCCTAGACTTCAATTCTTGACTTCTGTGCACCTGCAGGCCCAATACTACCTGTAAGCTGCCAAAGTTTGGGGCTTGCACACTCTGAATCAATGGCCTGAGCTCTATGTTGGCCACTTTTAGCCACAGCTGGGACACAGGGCACCAAGTCCCAAGGCTGCCCAAAGCCGCAAGACCCTGGGCCTGGCCCAATAAATCATTTTTTTTTTTTTTCCCTGCTAGACCTCGTGGCTTGTGATGGGAGGGGCTGCCATGAAGATCTCTGATACGCCCTGGAGACATTTTCCCCATTGTCTTAGTGATTAACATTTGACTCCTCATTACTCATGCAAATTTCTGCAGCTGGCTTGAATTTCTCCTCAGAAAATGGGTTTTTCTTTTCCATTGCTTATTCATGCTGAAAATTTTCTGAACTTTTATGATCTACTTCCTCTTTAAATATAAGTTCCAATTACAAACCATATCTTTGTGAATACCTAAAACTGAAAGCTTTTAGCAATACCCAAGTTACCTCTTGAATGCTTTGCTGCTTAGAAATTTCTTACACCAGGTGCCATAGATCATTTCTCTCAAGTTCAAAGTTCCACAGATTCCAGGGCAGGGGTAAAATACCACCAGTCTCTTTGCTAAAGCATAACAAGAGTCACCTTTGCTCCAGTTTCCAACAAGTTCCTCATCTCCATCTGAGACCACCTCAGCCTGGACTTCATTGTCCGTGTCACTATCAGCATTTTGGTCAAAACTATTCAACAAGTCTCTAGGAAGTTCCAAACTTTCCCACATCTTCCTGTCTTCTTCTGAGCCCTCCAAACTGTTCCAGCCTCTGCCTGTTTCCCAGTTCCCAAGTCACTTCTACATTTTCTGGTGTCTTTAAAGCAGCACCCCACTCTTCCAGTACCAATTTACTGTATTAATCTCTTTTCATGCTGCTAATAAAGACATACCTGAGACTGGATAATTTATAAAAGAAAAGAGGTTTAATGGACACATAGTTCCACATGGCTGAAGAGGCCTTACATTCATGGAGAATGGCAAATGAGGAGCAAAGTCATGTCTTACGTGGCAACAGCCAAGAGAGCTTGTGTAGGGGCACTCTCCTTTATAAAACCGTCAGATCTCATGAGACTTATTCACTATCATGAGAACAGCATGGGAAAGACCGACCCCTATGATTCAGTTGCCTTCCACTGGGTCCCTCTCATGACACATCAGAATTATGGGAGCTACAATTTAATATGAGATTTGGGTAGGGACACAACCAAATCATATGAATGATACAACGTTTATTTCTTGTTTAAACTTTTAAATCTGTTTATGTCTTCGCATTTAGAGTGTGGTTTTGTAGGCAGCATATAATTGTGCACGTGAGCGTGTGTGTGTGTGTATTTATTCAATCTTATAGTCTCTGTATTTTAGCTAGTGTATTTAGATTGTTGATATTTAAATTGATTATTAATATGTTGAATTGAAGTTGACCATTTTGCTAGTTGTTTTTTATTTGTTCAATTTGTTTTCTGTTTCTTTTGTTCTCTCTGTCAGCCTTCTCTGTGTTAAATTGAATGTCTTTCATGATTTCACTTTACTTCCTCTATTGACTTATTTTTTACATTTACCTTAGATATTATAAGGGCTTTTTAGTTTTTTGTTGAATAAATGAATTAATGAGATAATTTCTCTATAAACCATTGTAAAAGGTGGAAAACACTTTTACCTCAACCATATAATTGTATAACTAACAGATATAGTAAATAGCATAATAAAGAATTTAACAGTGTCTTGAATATAGAAAGAGCTCAATAGTAGTTATGATATAAGAAACTTTTTCTTTCACTATTATGATTTTATTTAATATTATCTGCTCTTTTAATGGAAGTCACTCTAATGTAACCAGCAATATTTATACTTCTTTGTAAATTTTTAAATTATAATTTTACTTCTTTGTCTTTCTTTCTTTTTATGTTTTTTTTTAAATTATTATTTTTGTTTTTTGAGACAGAGTCTTAAACTCTGTTGCTCAGGCTGGAATGCAGTGAAACGATTTTGGCTCACTGCAGCCTATACCTCCTGGGCTCAAGCAATATTCCTATCTCTGCCTCCTGAGTAACGGGGACTACAGGTGGATGCCACCATGCCCGGGTAATTTTTATATTTTTTGTAGAGAAAGAGTTTTACCGTAATGCCCAGACTGGTCTCAAACTCCCGAGCTCAAATGATCCATGCTCTTCAGCCTCCCAAAGTGCTGGGATTATAAGTGTGTACCACCACACCCAGCCTATGATTTTACTTTCACTTAGTGAATTAAATTCATGTTTCTTTTTTTTTCTTCTACTATCTCCTTTTGCTTATTCTGGCTGCCAAATAGCTCTTTTTGCTTATTTTTCTGACAAAATTAATTTTTCTATAAAGGTAGCTCACTTTCACAAGTAACCTAAAAATTTATCTTTTTAATAAAGATTGTAAATATTTTGATATTTTGACAGTATCTTAGATAAATTATTGTGTGAATATATTTGAAATGAAAGTACTAACATATGTAATATTAAATATAAAAAATGCCAAGTTTTCTGCATTTGCATTTACTGTTGCCCAATTATTTCTTTCTTTCTTTTCTTTTTTTTTTGAGATGGAGTCTTGCTCTGTCGCCCAGGCTGGAGTGCAGTAGCTCAATCTCGGCTCACTGCAAGCTCCGTCTCGTAGGTTCACACCATTCTCCTGCTTCAGCCACCTGAGTAGCTGGAACTAAAGGCGCCCACCACCACTCCCGGCTACTTTTTTGTGTTTTTAGTAGAGATGGGATTTCACCGTGTTAGCCAGGATGGTCTTGATCTCCTGACCTTGCGATCCACCCACCTCGGCCTCCCAAAGTTGTGAGATTACAGGCATGAGCAACCACGCCTGGCCTACTGTTGCCCAATTCTTAAAGTATTATCTCAAGTGGATGTAATATAAAGTATTTTATACATGGATATTTTTAATGGAAAATAACAAAAGAACTACTGTTAAAACCTACTCAATTCTAAAACAACATGTATTTGGATATTAATCAGATCAGGTTTAAAACTGTTAAAAAGTAACAAATATTCCTTAAGTTTTCCCAGATAGAATGAGAAGAAGACAAATAAATTCAAGTCATAGAGCCCAAGCTAAAACTCACTGGTTAAAAGAAGACCAGCGAAATATATTTTTAGGGGAAGACTGATGAAAGATATTTTAAAGTGTGACGCAAGTAAATTTTGCTTGATAGCGGCTGCACAGTTCTATGTAGACAGCATGTATACAAATCTATTGATAATATTTTCATATAAATTTTACTTACTTTTCATATAATAAGTGGGTGAATGATTTCTTTTTCCAATAGTCATTTAATAATGGTGGTCATTGTTTTAATTTAGTGAGGATTCTTACTACTTGTTTTAGGATTTGGATGTGTGTGGATGTTCTAATAGTCGTGAACTCTGGTTCCAGCAGTTTCAGTCAGTTGAAGCTGTGCTCTGAGATAAATGTATACTGTTACTACAGAAAACTAATTTGGTACCATCTTTTACTTGATATATCTTGTTTCGTTTTGAACCTCTTCTTAGACTAGCTGGCCTTTAAGTAAAATAGTTTAAGAGTTCTGCAGATACATTAAAAATATAATCCTCATCTTCTGGATAAAAAGGCTTTTAACATGTCCATCGCATGTCTACTTTAAGGTTATAGTCACTTCACATCTTACACTTTCGTATGTCTCCATTCCCCATACACACAGTCCCTGACTTACAATGGTCTAATTTAGGATTTTTGGCTTTATTATGATGGTGCAAAAGCAATACACATTCAATACATTCAGACTTAAAATGGGGTTACTTTGAAAACACACTTTTACACTTAAGATGTTTTCAACCTGTGATGGGTTTACTGGGACATGATTCCTTTGCAAGTCAATGAACATTTGTACTTGGTTATGAAAATTAGCTTTGGAGATTGTAAAGCTTTTTCAATGAAAGACAAAAGGTGTATTCATTAGACTTCTGTGTAGAAGACTCTGCCCAGGAATCACAATTGTTATGCCAGTATATTAGTTCCTTAATGAAACAAACTTTTTAAATATGCCTATTACTATCTGACTGTGGAGATAGTGGGATTATGATGATCTATAAGAGGCAGTGTTTCTATAGCTTGGAATATACCAGAATATACTTACATGAGTATTAATGTTATGAAAGTAATAACATAATGGATTAAATAGTTCTTTATAAGACTCTTCAAACGGCTCAACCATACACTCATGTCCATCCTTACAGTTTTCAAAGACTGAAACACATTATCACAATCCCATTTGAAATATGTTAAATATTTTGCCCAAGGACCCATGAGTGGTAAACGCAGATATAGATCTACTATATTATAGGTGAAGTTTTCTCAGCCTGAGCATTATCAACATTTGACTTAGATCATTTTTTGTTGTGGACAACTCCTCCATCATTTTAAGATGTTTGCAGCACTCTTGGCCTCTAGCCACTACATGCAGTAGCATCTTTCTTCCTCAGTTATCACAGCCAAAAATGTCTCCAGATACTGTCAAATGTTCCTGGAGAGCAGGCAAAATCACCTGCCATTGGAAACCACTGATGTAGCCTGATGATTTCTCTAATATGTTACCTACATTTTGGTAGAGCGATATTTCATATGAGTTAATATGAAGCTGGAGTTATAGCATGTCTATATAATGGAAATGCTTTCACTAGAGTTTATTTACTTTAGATAGCTGGACAAAGTGAATTGATGAATATCTCAAAAGAGATGGCATCAAAGAAACAAAGCCTTTGCAATCAGAAAGACCATTTTTGAGGCCGGGTGCGGTGGCTCATGCCTCTAATCCCAGCACTTTGGGAGGTCAAGCAGGACAGATAACCAGGTCAGGAGATAGAGACCAGCCTGGCCAAAATGGTGAAACTCTGTCTCTAATAAAAATACAGAAAATTAGCTGGGCATGGTGGCAGGCACCTGTAATCCCAGCTACTTGGGAGGCTGAGACAGGAGAATTGCTTGAGCCCGGGAGGCGGAGGTTGCAGTGAGCCGAGATCGCGCCACCGCAGTCCAGCCTAGCAACAGAGTGAGACTTCGTCTGAAAAAAAAAGAAAAAGAAAAAAAAGAAACACCATTTTTGAATCCCAGCTCTATGTAAATAATACAAAGAAATAGTAATATTCTCAAATCCACAGAATAATTAATTTCTTCTCTCTCAATCTTCTCCCAGATACTAATTCAAACATCTTGAATCAATTCAATTTTGCAGGCTCTCTAATTGGCCTCTAGGTCTCATGACTGCAATGACTCCTTTTTATAGAAAATATCTTATTTCAATCATTTATGTTATTTTCTGCTTTTCCCAGTCATACACACAAAACACTCCTAGATATAGAATAAACTAATGTTTCCAATATTTTGAACCCTGGTGATGAACAATAAATATAGAAGAAAAGTATCTATGTGAGTCTTTTTAGTGTACCTTAAATGTATGGGGAAACTGGCATGTGTAATAGTGCTATCAAAGCATCCAGGTATGACTAGTGAAAAATCAAACATTTTTCTAAAGTAGAAAGATGCAATGAATTTTTAAAAAACTTCTCCCTACTATATAATATAGTATTCTATTTTATAATACTAAATAGAGTATTACATTACAAAAAGATAACCAAGTCATTGCAGTAACACACTGATTATAACTGATTATTTGAGAAACAAATAATTTTGTATACTTCTGTATTTTTATAGAATATTGATAATTGTCATATCTTTATCAAATAATATTCTTAGTGTAATAATATAAGAAGTATAATGAAAATATTTACTAGAAGACACCTTATATGGGGTATCTTTTAATTTTAATTAAAAATTAATCTGCTGCGAGATTATATCTCAAGGACGTATGAGTATACTTATATAGATACAGAAATGTGCACAGATTATCCACCTATAGCTTGATAAAGTTTAAAAACTATACATGCTTATGTATCCACAGATTAGGATTTAAGTCAGAGACATGAGGATTTTTAAAAGATGTATAATGGACACACATTTCACATGGTTTGACTTCTTATTAATGTAGTTATTAAATAAAAATGCATGATGTAAATATTATACATAATATTTTATTAGGTACCATAAGATATATGAATAACTATGCAAAGTTATAATGTAAGGAATTTCTTTGAATTTGGGAGGCATATAAATCGAAACTGTAGTCAACAATTCAAAACATTCTGCAGCTGTGTGCCCAACCTCATCTTCCTTAGAAAGGAAAAAAGACTCAAGAAATCACATGATCACTCTGTCTGATTAAAATGGTAATCTTGAGAAATGTTTCATCATTCAGTTTTGTATCATGCATAGTTTTGAAAACCTACTTCATGTATTTATGTCCATGTTAGATATTTTTATTATAGTAGCCATTAATTTGTGTATCAGAATTATGACATTATAAAATAAGTATTTTAAGACCAATAGCCTGTAAACAGTACACAGAATGAAATGGATGAGTGAAAAGATGGAGGAAGTAAATGTACTGAAAGGCAATATTGCAATACCCTACACAGGAAGTGTTTCCACCTTGAATTAGGAAGACAAGGGGAATGAATAGGTAGAGATAAATAAGAAAAGTGTTATTTAGGATGAATCAACATAACTTTGAATTGATAAAAAGATTAGACAGAATTTGCTATGTTTGTTAAGATTATACATGTACGTATATAGCATATGGGTTATTTATACCAAAAGAAAATTAGGGAAATTATAAAGGCCAACTTTTACATTTGCAGTGGGAAAATGGGTTCCAGTGTATGTGTATTAAAACTTGTATTAACCTGTTTCATAAATACGATAGTTTGGGAACAATGCCAGTTTTTGGCGGTTGGTTCTCATTCTTCCTAAAGCTCCAGTTCTCAAAGTGTCAGAGAAGATAAGAAGACAGATGAGGTCACAGCAGTAGACCCACACTGGGAACTAATGAGACAAAGAGGTGTCACTGTCTTGGCAGTTTTAACCAATCACACTTTCCAACATCTTTTCTGTTTTTTGTTTTTTGTTTTTGTTTTTTTTCCCCGAGACAGGGTCTTGCTCTGTCACCTGGGCTGGAGTGCAGTGGTGTGATCTTGGCTCACTGCAACCTCCACCTCCCGGATTCAAGCAATTCTCCTGCTTCAGCCTCCTAAGTGGCTGGGATTACCAGCATCTGCTACCACGCCCAGCTAGTTTTTTGTATTTTAAGTAGAGACAGGGTTTCACTATGTTGGCCAGGCTGGTCTTGAATACCTGACCTTGTGATCCGACTGCCTCAACCTCCCAAAGCGCTGAGATTACAGACATGAGCCACAGTGCCTGGCCTCTAACATATTTTCTAATAATATTTCAGCTTTAATGAGCAATTATTACCCTGTGAAAAGCACCTCTGGGACCTGAAAAGACATAGATTGTGCTACTTGACATCTCACCTCTAAGCCAGCTAGCTCCACAGGTTCACCTGTGATATTTTATTAACCTTATATTAATGAGATTGAATATTTTGGCCTACACTTACATTGTTGTGGCAGAGTTTTACCGTGTGTGACACAAAAAGCACTCTAAGAAAAAAAGGGTTATTCAACCAATTAAGATATAAAATTATATTTTGCAATGGAGCAATCTCTGTAAGGAAAATTTGAACTCATATTTCTAAATAGTAATGGTAATTTTAAATTACCATTAAGATTCCAAAGGAAAATTATAGCAGCAAACTAAGAATGAACCTTAGAGAATGTTTGTATTTATGAGGTGGATGAGGAAACAAGCAAACAAAAAAGGGAGTTGTCACAAATGTGGAGGATGAATCAGAAGAATATAATTTTAAATAAAAATATTTACTGCATTTGGTAAGTTGGAGGGAGATTTCAAACAAAGCTAGAAACTGAAATGTCAGAACTCATGTAAATAGAACGGATCTTCATTATTTGCCAATTCCATATTTATGAATTTTCTACTTGCTCAAATTTATTTATTTATTTATTTATTTATTTATTTATTTATTTATTTAGAGACAGGGCCTCACTCTGTCACCAGGCTGGAGTGCAGTGGCGTGATCATGGCTCACTGAAGCCTCAATCTCCCAGGCTCAAGCGATCCCCTCACCTCAACCTCCTGACTAGCTGTGACCACAGGTGCACATCACCACACTGGGCTAAGTTCTGGGTTTACAGGCCTGAGCCACTGCACCTGGCCTCAAATTTATGTTTAACCTCCAAATCAATACTTGGACACTTTGGCATCCTTTCTTGGACATATGCAGAGCGGTGGAAATGTTTGAGTAACTCATTGCGCGTATTCCCAGTTGAAGTCCAAGGCAATGAGCAATACTCTTCCTTCTTGTTTCAGCTCTCATGCCACAAGCGTTTTTTTTTTCTTCTCCTTCTCCTTCTCCTTCTCTTTTTTCTCCTTCTCCTTCTCCTTCTCCTTCTCCTTCTCCTTCTCCTTCTTCTTCTTCATCTTCTTTTTTTTGTTGTTGTTGAGACAGGGTTTTGCTCTGTTGCCCAGGCTGGAGTGCAGTGGTACCATCATAGCTCACAGTGGCCTTGACCTCCCAGGATCAAGCAGTCCTTCCACCTCAGCCTCCCAAGTAGCTGGAACTATAGGCATGCCACCACACCAGGCTAATTTTTTTTTTTAAACTTTTAGTAGAGACAGGGTCTCACTCTTCAGTTGTCCAGGTTACTAAACATTCTTTTCAAAACATATTTAGTGCTCTGTTTTCCTCATTTTTGTGCTTTTTGTTGGTGTTTAAAATGGTCCTCAAGCATATTGTTGAACTACTCTCTAGTGTTCATCAGAACAAAAGGTCTATGATGTGCCTTATAGAGAAAATATGTGTTAGATAAGCTTTCAGATTTGAGTTATAGTATTGTTGGATGTGAGTTTAATGTTAATCAATAATATATATTAAATCAGTGGTTTTTTTTTTTAATTATACTTTAAGTTCTAGGGTACATGTGCACAACATGCAGGCTTGTTACATATGTATATGTGTGCCATGCTGTGTGCTGCACCCATTAACTCGTCATTTACATTAGGTATATCTCCTAATGCTATCCCTCCCTCCTCTCTCCACCACGTGACAGGCCCCAGTGTGTGATGGTCCCCACTCTGTGTCTAAGTGTTCTCATTGTTCAGTTCCCACCTATGAGTGAGAACATGCAGTGTTTGGTTTTCTGTCCTTGTGAAAGTTTACTCAGAATGATGGTTTAACTGAAATGCATGTCCTACAAAGGACATGAACTCATCCTATTTATGACTACCCTAGTATTCCTTGGGGTATATGTGTATGCCACATTTCTTAATCCAGTCTATGTTGATGGACATTTGGGTTAGTTCCAAGTCTTTGCTATTACATGAATAATGCATAATAAACATACATGTACATATGTGTCTTTACAGCAGCAAGATTTATAATCCTTTGGGTTTACTGCCAATGTAGGATGACTGGGTCCGATGGTATTATTCTAGTTCTAGATCCTTGAGGAATCATACACTGTCTTCCACAATGGTTGAACTAGTTTACAGTCCCACCAACAGTGTAAAAGTGTTCCTATTTCTCCACATCCTCTCCAGCACCTGTTATTTCCTGATTTTTTAATGATTGCCATTCTAACTGGTGTGAGATGGTATCTCACTGTGGTTTTAATTTGCATTTCTCTGATGATGAGCATTTTGTCTTGTGTCTGTTGGCTGCGTAAATGTCTTCTTTTGAGAAGTGACTCTTCAGATCCTTTGTCCACTTTTTGATGGAGTTGTTTGATTTTTTTTTCTTGTAAATTTGTTTAAGTTCTTTGTAGATTCTGGATATCAGCCCTTTGTCAGATGGGTAGATTGTAAAAGTTTACTCCCATTCTGTAGGTTGCCTGTTCACTCTGATAGGAGTTTCTTTTGCTGTGCAGAAGGTCTTTAGCTTAATTAGATCCCATTTGTCAATTTTGGCTTTTGTTGCCATTGCTTTTGGTGTTTTAGTCATGAAGTTCTTGCCCATGCCTATGTCCTGAATGGTATTACCTAGGTTTTCTTCCAGGGTTTTTATGGTTTTAGGTGTAACACTTACGTCTTTAATCTATCTTGAATTAACTTTTGTATGAGGTGTAAGGAAGGGATCCAATTTCAGCTTTCTACATATGGCTAGCCAGTTTTCCCAGCACCATTTATTAAATATGGAATCTTTTCCCCATTTCTTGTTTTTGTCAGGTTTATCAAAGATCAGATGGTTGCAGATGTGTGGTATTATTTCTGAGGGCTCTGTTCTGTTGCATTGGTCTGTATCTCTGTTTTGGTACCAGTACCATGCTGTTCAGTTACTGTAGCCTTGTAGTATAATTTGAAGTCGGTAGCATGATGCCTCAAGTTTTGTTATTTTGAAAAGAAATTGCCCTGATTTTTAGAATTTTCAGCTTTTCTACTCTGGTGTCTCCCCATCTTTGTGGTTTTATCTACCTTTGGACTGTGATGATGGTGACGTACAGATGGGGTTTTGGTGTGTATGTCCTTACTGCTTGTTAGCTTTCCAACTCTGTGAAGAAAGTCATTGGTAGCTTGATGGGGAGGGCCTTGAATCTATAAGTTACCTTGGGCAGTATGGCCATTTTCAAGATATTGATTCTTCGTATCCATGAACATGTAATGCTTCTCTGCTTGTTTGTGTCCTCTTTTATTTCATTCAGCAATAGTTTGTAGTTCTCCTTGAAGATGTCCTTCACATCCCTTGTAAGTTGAATTCCTAGGTATTTTATTCTCTTTGAAGCAATTGTGAATTGGAATTCACTCATGATTTGGCTCTCTGTCTGTTATTGGTGTATAGGAATGCTTGTGATTTTTGCACATTGATTTTGTGTCCTGAGACTTTGCTAAAGTTGCTTATCAGCTTAAGGAGATTTTGGGCTGAGACGATGGGGTTTTCTAAATATACAATCATGTCCTCTGCAAACAGGGACAATTTGACTTCCTCTTTTCCTAATTGAATACCCTTTATTTCTTTCTTCTGCCTGATTGCCCTAGCCAGAAATTCCAACACTGTGTTGACTAGGAGTGGTGAGAGAGGGCATCCCTGTTTTGATCCAGTTTTCAAAGGGAATATTTCTAGTTTTTGCCCATTCAGTATGATATTGGCTAATAACTAAGATCAGAGCAGAACTGACAGAAATAGAGACACAAAAAAATCCTTCAAAAAATCAATGAATCCAGGAGCAGGTTTTTTGAAAAGATGAACAAAATTGATAAACCGCAAGCAAGACTAATAAAGAAGAGAGGAAAATCAAATAGTCGCAATAAAAACTGATAAAGGGGATATCACCACCGATCCCACAGAAATACAAGCTACCATCAAAGAATACTGTAAACTTCTCTACGCAAATAAACTAGAAAATCTGGAAGAAATGGATAAATCCCTGGACACATACACCCTCCCAAGACTAAACCAGAAAGAAGTTGAATCCCTGAATAGACCTATAACAGGCTCTGAAATTGACGTAATAATTAATAGCCTAGCAACCAAAAAAAGTCCAGGACAAGATGGATTCACAGCTGAGTTCTACCAGAGGTACAAAGAGGAGCTGGTACCATTCCTTCTGAAACCATTCCAATCAATAGAAAAAGATGGAATCCTCCCTAACTCATTTTATGAGGCCAACATCATCCTGATACCAAAGTGTGGCCGAGACACAACTAAAAAAAAGAGAATTTTAGACCAATATCCCTGATGAATATCAATGCAAAAACCCTTAATAAAATACTGGCAAACCAAATCCGGCAGCACATCAAAAAGCTTATCCACCAAGGTCAAATTGGCTTCATCCCTGGGATGCAAGGCTGGTTCAACATACGCAAATCAATAAACGTAATCCATCATATAAACAAAATCCAAGACAAAAACCACAAGATTATCTCAATAGATGCCGAAAAGGACTTCGACAAAACTCAACAGCCCTTCATGCTAAAACCTCTCAATAAACTAGGTATTGATGAGCTGTATCTCAAAATAATAAGAGCTGTTTATGAGAATCAGTGTCTTTAAATAGAAACACACACAAAAGGAATGTTACATATTGATTCGTCCATGAAAATGTTGTGACCAGAGGCTCGCAGGAGCATAGCCCTATTTCTCCTAGGAACAGTGTTTCAGTATTTGCTAATTCAATGTTCACTATGACTTTGTAAAAAATGATTACCATAGATAATGAGAATCAGTATACAAACAGATGTATACATAGATACACACACATCCTTTTTGTGTTTAAGGAGTTAAAGTAGAAAATTATAGTATACTAGTATTAGTTACAGTCTCCGAGAATACAACCACAAAAACATATTTAAGCCATTAGTAAATTTCATTATATTGCAATCAGAATTCAAGTAATTTTAATATTTGCTTCTGAAATTGGTGCACCATTTAGCTGTTTTGATACCATAAACAAGTAAATTTTATAAATGTAGATATATGAGATCTTTCAGGTACTGTGATCGACTCATTTATAAAATGTATCTTTGAGTATATATTAGGATTTCTCCTTTTCTGTGTAAACTAAGTAAAATTCAATACTTTCTCTGCTAACTTTATTTAAAGAATGCTTCTTGAGCTCTCTGTTATTTGATAGGAATTTAGTAGTACAGAGAAATCAATAGACTTTTCTACTTCCTTTCTGTCTGTTTGAAATCTTGAATAAAGGCTTTAAACCTGATAGCAATACCTTTATCTCTAACCCTGTGCATTTGAGAGTGCATAATTGTGCATTTTGCAATTTCCTTGTCTCATTTGTTCTCTCTTGTTTATCTGCTTACTCCTAAGGCTGGGCAAAGTGATAATATATGAGTGGCCCATGTAGTAGGTAGAAAATGAGGGCGAGTCCATGGATATCTTATCCATGTCTTGGTACTAGTGGCATGCAATAATATGGGCCTACCAAAGCTCCTAGATTTTTTCAGCTCTAAGTTTTTTGTTAGATACACTGCCAATATATAGAAAAGACTATAACATGGGAAAATACGAGTGGTTAGTTACATTCAGGCCTTGCTGTTTGTAGCCTTAAACTTCATGTAAAACCTCAATGAAACATATTTTCTCACTTTTAAGATAAAGGATTTGAACAATTGATCTAACTCTTTCACAGCATTACTGTGATTATCAGAGGAATAAAAAGCAATTTTAGTAATCTATCTTTTCTTCTAAAATACTTCACTTTCTCTATGTTTGAAAAACGAGGTCCCTCATAGAACAAGGTCAGTATTATGGGAGAATGACTCATTTAATTCTAAAATGTAACGTGTTACAATAATTTGTCTTAAGATGGTTCAATGCAGGTGTCATAGAATGAGTTCCGATGGGTCTGCAGAGGTGAATTCATAGGAATGTTTGTTACCTCTCTGTTTGGATTTATGAAACTGGTTCTCTAGCTTCATTGTATAGTAATGCCCCAAAAGTGAAAAGCCTAAACTTCTTCTACTTTTTTCATGCTTTTCGTGTGTATTAGTCTGTTCTCACGCTGCTGTAAAGATACTACCTGAGACTGGGTAATTGTGAACAAAAGAGGTTTAATAGACACAGTTCTGCATGACTGGAGAGGCTTCAGGAAACTTACAATCATGGCAGAAGGCGAAGCAGGACATATCTTGCAAGGCAGCAGGAGAGAAAGAGGGGAAACTGCCACTTTAAAAACCTCAGATCTCGTGAGAATTCCCTCACTATCATGAGAACAGCATGGGAGAAACCACCCTCATAACTCAGTCCCCTCCCCACTAGGTCCCTCCCTTGACACATGGGTACTACAATTCGACATGAGATTGGGGTGGAGACACAAAGTCAAACCATATCATCTTAGCTGTAGGCAAAAAATGGGATATATCTTTATTCTTTGACTTTCTAGAAATGCCACTCTCTCAAAAATATAAGCCTAGGAGACAGAGGGTGAAGGCAGGGTACTATTTTCTACCATAGTGGGGATAAGTGACACTTTTTTATCCTATTAGTTTAATATAGGCAATGGAAAATGATCATGTAAATGAAATTAATTACATAACTACCAAATGAACCACAAAGAAACAGAAAAGCATACTGTGAAAGAGAACTATGGGGAAGATTCACCTTAAGTTAGATGTGAATTTCCTTTCACTAATTTCTACTTGAATTATTTAGACATACTCAGGACTCCTGTTGTATTTTTTAAGATTCTGAGTTTGGATCACCTTTCTCATCACAACATTTATCTTATTTTTAATTTTTAAAAAATATTTGATTTTTAAACACTTAATTTTGTTGTCCTCTCCTCCAAACTTATATCCGATCACCATCCACCTTTCTCAAGAAGAGGAGCTACCAAAATCACATGGCAGTAAGGCCAGGAGGGTAGTAACAAAGCAGAACAGAGTGCGCGTGCAGAGACTACTGTTCCCCGCTCTAGATGTGAACCTGGGCACCTGTGCCACAGGGTCCTGGAGCAAGAATCAGAGTTCCAACCAAGATATCTGGACCTGTCCCACTCACCTCAAGGATAGATTGTGCCAGCCTAAATACATTATATCTGGAGAGCTGCTGGTGTTCTAGGCCTCTGGGAAAATAGCAGAGCTGTGATATTAAGCTGAGTTCCCCTATCCTTGATCCTCAGGGCACCAGACTTTGTAGCTGAAGGCATCACAAGCAGAGAGGTTGTACTTGTCACCTTGCAACAGAACTGGCAATTTTTTAACTGTTCTAGCACCTACCCACAAGGTTACTGTGCCTTACACTGCTGTGTGAGTCCTTCATTTATTATACTCAGGCAGGCAGATCCGGATATGAAGGTGAAAAGATCCACCAGTAGTAATAAATAATAATAGTAATAATAATAGTAATAATAATAATACCTAGGAAACCCAGCAGCTAGAGAAAGGAAATGTAAGTAGAACACTCAGGTACCAAACTGACATTTAGGCAGAATTTCTGCAGCAGGTTGATGACAATTAGAATAAAAATAATAAAGATTTAAGATAACTTTAGGTTTAAATCATTTTCTAAGACTAAAATGTATGATTTTGAGTTCAGAAATGTAGAAGGATTCAGTGAGAATATGGTCCCTATGGAGATCTAAATTAGTGGTCCAGAAGGTGCACTAGAATACGTATCTGAACAAGAGCAAAGCTGAAGAGATGGTAATCATAATGGAAAGCATACACGACAGAAGACTGGCAGGCATTGTTCAATGTTCAGTGTGCTTTTTTTTTTTTTTTTGAGACAGGATCTCACTGTGTCACCCAGGCTGGAGTGCAGTTGTGCGATCTAAGCTCACTACAACCTCTGCCTCCTGGGTTCAAGTGATTCTCCCACCTCAGCCTCCCCGGTAGCTGGGACTATGGGCATGCACCACCACATCCAGCTAATTTTGGTATTTTTCGGTAGATACAGGGTTTCACCATGTTGGCCAGGCTTGTCTCGAATTCCTGACCTCAGGTGATCCATCCGCCTTGGCCTCCCAAAGTGCTGGGATTACAGGTATGAGCCACCATGCCTGGCCTCAATGTACTTTTTGTTTCTAACTTAGTTAATCCTTACAAGAACCCTTTGAGATAGAAATTCTAGAGAAATATAATACTTGAATAATGAAAAATTTTGTAATAAAAGAATAAAGAAAGAACAAACTGTAAAAATGTAATGGAAGAATTCTCTCTTGATAAAGAAATGTTAAGTACAGATAGAAAGAGCTCATCAAGTTCCATGAAGGATCATGAAAAAATAAAATTAAAAGATGCACTCCTAGACATATGGTAAAACTCTATTCCAAATATCAACAGTCAAATTTATCATTTCAATACAACAGGTTAGAATTGATAAAAATTACATTTACAAAAGATAGAGGTTAAAGGACTTTGATATCTTATCTTTCCACTAAGATATTATTTACTTGCTAAAGAAAGGTATTTTCTGCTCATTTGTTATGCTTTGTCATCTTTATTTAAATATGCATGAAATGTATTATTCTATGTGGTGTGGTGTGAGTCCAACTTACCTTTATCTAGGATAATAAAATATCAAAATAATTATTTGGATGAAATATCCCTTTTTCACACTGAACTTAAACACTTTTATATTATATAATCAGCCCTTCATATCTATGGTTTTCATAATCACAGATTTCATCAATCACAGACTGAAGATATTTTCAAAAATGAATAAATAAAAAATAATAAAACAATATAAATAAACAATTATGATGACTATGTAGCATCTGCATTGTATTAGGTATTATAAGTAATCTAAAGGTAATTTAAAGTATACAAAAGGATGTGCATAGATTATATGCAAATACTTTTTATAAAAAGTATAAAATATATTTGTATAAATATATATTTGTATAAAATATATGCGATTTTATACAAAATGAGCATCTGAGGATTTTGGTATCCACAGGGTTACTGAAACTGCCCCATATGGATACTAAAAGACAACTGTATTAATTTGCCATATACACCAAATAAATTGGAATTTTTCTTTTATCTCCTGTTCTATTTATTCTTAAACACAACTATTCTGTTTTTATTATAATGGCTTTATACTATGTTTGCGTATCAGATAAGTTCATCTTCGCTATTCTTTCATTTATAACTTTTGGCTATTTTAAAATTTTTATTCTTTAATATGAGTTTGAAGTTATAACATCTAAAACCCCTCTACCTCATCAAAAATAAATAAATAAATTCCTCCTGTGGCTGGCTTTGTACTTGGAACTGCGTATGTTATTTTGAGAGAAGAGTTATTTTTATATACTAGATGTTACATATAAGAAATTGAATCTTAATTATTGTTTTCATTTCTGGTTGGTTATTTTCTAGAATGTGATTTTCATATCATTTTCCAAGATTTATACCATTATTTTTTTCTTTCCCTATTGTAAATGCTAGAACATAAAAAATAATAGTGATTAGTACTGGTAAGATTGCATACTTTTGTAGTATTTCTAGACTAAGGGAAATGATCTTAATATGTCACCATTTAGAACCATGTTCAATGTTGAGTTTTGGTATATTTTAAAAATTATATTTATGTGGGCACCTTCTATTCCAGTGCTTGTTTTTTATACCACATTGAATCATGTTCCCCAAACATTACCTCTTATATTTAAGCCTGGAGTGGAAGTGAATGGGGCAAAAGAAGAATGTTCTTTGTGCTCTGGAAAGTCAGCATTGGTATCATGAGGTAGATATGCAATCATATACAGGAGACTGCATTAGAAATGGAATAAGTTTTTCTTCCTATTTAAACTAGTCCCAGGCTAGTAATCCTATATGTGTATTTTGCAACTTCCCACTGAAATACCCATGACTAAACTACCGTGCAAATTAAGACAGGCATTCAAGAGTCAGACAGTATCAGGGTTACATCTCTATCTAGCTGTAAACCAATGAATTTGTTCTGTTGCAGAAGTCTAAATGTATAGGATATTAACTCTATTTCTCAATCCAGCTTCATGGATCCTATAGAAAAATAATGGTTCAGCTATTTGTCTCTTTATACAGATATAAATCATCATCATTATCATCATGATCATTATTTTATCATGGTTACTTGATTATAAGCTCCATGAGGGCAAGGATTTTCTCTATTTTTTCATGTAGAAATATCCAGTCATTAGAAAACCATTTGACACATAAAATGTACTCATATCCTCAGTGTAAATGCTATACACTTCAAAGTTTATTATTTGCATATATATTTTATTCACACTTTCAATAAGTATTTGTGAAGCATTTCCTGTGTGACATACAGTATTCTAGGCACTGCAGACATAATAGTAAATAGAAAATACAAGGTCTTTGCCTTCATAGAACTTGTGTCTTAAAATGGTGGTTCTTAGATTTTGCTGCACATTGGAATCACCTAAAGAGTTTTTAAAGCACTGATACCAGCTTCTACCTCCAGACTTTCTGATTTAATTCATGTCTGATGCAACTTGAACCTTGGGGGCCTCCAAAAGTTCTCCAGATAATTGTAATTATTATGCACCAGAATTTTTGAATCATTGGCCTAATATACAAGTTGGCATTAAGCAATTCCAGGTTTCTTACTTGAGAGTGATAATAGATTGTGTAGATTATGTTACAAAAGCCACCACTTTACCTACTATGTTTAGTTCATATTATATCATATGTTTACTACTAATATTATTTTAATTATGTCCTATATCCTTGAACCAAAAAAAAGTTCCTTATGGTATTTTTGAGAAACCAACCAACACTATTTTTCTAAAAACACATTTATCAAAAAGGAGGTGAAATATTTAACATTTCAGTTGAGCCAGTTATACACCTACCTCTATTAAATGGAGATGCAAATATTGTTTACTTTTATCCCAATCAAATATCACATTAAAATATTGTTCTCCATATGTATCTAAGAAAGCTTTAAAGAGGAATTTTGAGCAGTTCTTGACTACTTGACTGAACATATAATCTATTATTATGTTTTATATGGATAAACTCTTATTTATATACTTATTTATTTATTTATCTGGCTTCCAGATGCTAAAGTGTATGTTCATTATAGTACATTATAGTTCATTAAAATGTTCAAGTTTAAATTGCACTCAGCATAGTGAAACTGCTGCTATTTTTCTTAAACATTATACCTCTTCAGAACATATTTGCAATAGGTACTGGCCCAAACTGATAACTTCCTTCCCGTCATTTTGCATAATGCAGCAACTTTGGTTTCAAAATGCCACTACAATCTTAAATATTCTGACTAGCTTTGCTGAGTTTGCAGTAGCAACAATGATAATACCCACTGTAAAAAGGAAATGCAGAAATAGTGACTGGCAAATCCTAACATGTTCCTTATATCCACACTTTAGTTTCCTTACCAGTATAATCTATATTCCAGTTAATAATTTAGTGCTAATCAGCTCCTTATCTTCTGAAAAGGAGAGTCTGCTTTGAATCACAAGGCAGTTGACCTTGAAGGTAGGTTTAATATATGCAGATTTCTTATATCACCTCTAAGCTTTTGTTACTCAGAGTATTTTCTTGGTTACATTTAGCTGTGAGCTGTGCAAACCTCATTTTGTCTATCCTAGCAGTAACTGATTTAATAACGATAGTTTTTACTCTTCCTTAGTTTTGGATTTTACATTTATTTGTATAACTAGTTTTAAATAACATAGTGTATTAATGTGCAAATAAAATAAATATAAATAGTTCAGGAAAACCATAAATACTAGAAAGAATACAGTAGGATCTTTCTAAACAAATTCAGCTATTTCACAAGGTGCTTATGTATCTCTGTCAACTTTCTTTAGATTTTACTATCAAATGGCATTTTTTAGTAATGATGTGATAAAGATTTAAAATTGGTTCTTTGGACTGCATTTTGTGAATTGAAAATGAATATGAATTGAGAAATGAGCTGTAGAATTTTATTATATATAAAACTATAAGCAAAGCTATATTATTATTATAAAACCATGTAAGCAAAGCTATAGAAGTTCAGTTTAAATTTTAAAAATTTTCAACAAATCGAGGACAGGAACATGTTTCAAAAATAATATCAAAATTAGAATTTTTGCATGTTATAAGAGCTTCAGTTTAAATGTGTTAATAAATTAATGCGACTGCATAGATTTAAACTGAACAGCAAAGGAAAAAGATAAAAAATAATTTTTAATTTATCTAAAAAGTACACATAATCTAGGCTTTAGGAAAAAAATTTATAAAGCTCTTTGGAAATAGAATCCCATCATGAGACAATTTCAAACTTATTTGTATGTAAATAGTAGTGACTTGCCTTAAATATTAAAATACCCATCTTTGTTTGCTGTAATTGTGAATTTACTTATTTTCTCCCACCAAAATTAGGAAGAAGAAAATACAAGATTTCTATTTCGAATGAGGAAGAATGGTTAATTAGGACAGTGGCAGCAAGGAAATATGATGATTTTTTTTTTAATTGAGATCCTTTTTGAGAAACAAAAGGTGGCTTTGCTTTGAATTAAAAAGTCATTTTTGTTGGGTAGAGTTCTTCACTTAATGGTTTCCTGCTTACACTGAAAAATACACTGGTTGATTTAGATTTGTTATTTTTATTCATTTTGCTTTTAGTGATCACATTTGTGTAATCTTCATGCTTGAAAAGTAGAATATGAAAACAACAAGAAATATAGATGTGCTTTGGAGATTGATAGGTAGTGCTTTTGCTAGGGAAAAGAATCTCAAAGAAATAAGTTTAAAAAACACATTTTGTTAACTCTATTTTACAATAAAATGTTTCTATACTGGTATTAGCATTCCAAATTATTTTCATGAAACTTATTTTATGAAAATAACCTTCATCTTATTAGCTTGCTTTCTATTTTAAATCACGTGGCGAAAGAATGATTAAATCAAATGTAAGTTATGGGGCAATTTAAATGGCTTAATCGTCTTCCAGATAAGATAGAAATGTTTCTGCTATTATCCTGAAGAATCAATAGCGAACTGAGTTGTCTTCTTTAAACACTATGCTGTTTTCACTGCTTGTTATGTTGCTTTAAAGAAATTTAAATATTTCACATGCCAGTTTAGAGAACTATTGCTTGAAAGAAACACTTTTCAAGATCATTAGTTGTGCTATTTAAAATTAACCTTTTATCTACAAATAATGTTGTCATTCTCTTTGGAGTGTTTGACCTGACTAGAGCTATGATGGCACATTTTAGCCTGCAAAACATGAGATTTCACTAAGTAAAAGTAATGTTTTGCTCATTTTAGAGAACAGATACTGGAAAGCAATGTTAAGAGAAATTTTCAGTAGTTCATAGTTTATCATAGATTTATATTTTTTGATATAGGTTAAATTTATACATCTTTAGAAAATGTGTGCTATTTATTATAAATTACTATTTTATGTATTACTATATATAAATGATGTGTTTCCCAGTTTAACCTTTAGAAGTAAACTTAAAAGCACTCATAAATTTCTGTTGAATGTAGGGTTTAATAACATAGGCCTTATTTATTTGAGGATAATTTTCTTCTACTATCACCTAGGCATAAAATTAATACAGTTTTATTTTTAACTACTTAAGCTCTTAATCTAATGCACCCTTAATGAACTTACCCGTGTAAAGTACTTGATGAAGCCATCATGAAAGGCTGCTTGGATAATATTCATCAGTTCCTTTGCTGAAAATAACTGAATTTTAATGTGAACAGTTATATATTCACCATAACTGTTTCAAGTATTAAGTTTATGCAACTTAAATAATTTCATTTTGTTCAATTGTTCCACAGACATGTTTATTGAGTAATGAAAACACCACAATCATGATTGAATGGGAAACACAAAGAATTAGTATTAAGAGTATGCTGTGTGTTTTGATTATGATGCATAACTGAAAACCTAAAATTAACTGTAACTTAAATTGTTTCTCGTGACTTTTTTTCTTTCTCATCCTCCTTTTTCATTCTCCCCTTCTCCTCTTTAAATAAATAAAAATATTCTGAATGTAGCTGAGCTAGTTTTAGAAGTAGAGAGGAAGATTGGTTATAAAGAGGAATATAAGTTAATTTATAAATACAAGTGATCTCAAGTTAAAATCAATATGAAGACAGCCTCTAATCTCCATGTAGCCAAAACCTGGGATTAACTCAAGTTCTCAATGTCTTTTGTAAATCATACTAATTAGTTTTCAGGGTAGGCACATCTTACCAGCTTTATACACTTATCAAGAGTCATTTGGATTTGTTACCTAGTGTATGATTGCCATTTGTTCTTGTTATTTCATTTCACAATTTCATTAAAAATTGTGCAATCTAATGCAACATGAGCATTAAAAGGCTTTCATTTTATCTTTTTGAAACAAAGTCTCGCTCTATTACCCTGGCTGGAGTGCAGGGGCATGATCTTGGCTCACTGCAACCTCCACCTCCCAAGTTCAAACGATTCTCCTACCTCAGCCTCCCGAGTAGCTGGGATTATAGGCAACGCCACCATGCCCGTCTAGTTTTTTTGTATTTTTAGTAGAGATAGGGTTTTGCCATGTTGCCGAGGTTGGTCTCAAACTCCTGGGCTCAAGCAGTCTACCCGCCTTGGCCTCCCAAAGTGCTGGGATTATAGGCGTGAGCCACTGTGCCTGGCCAAAAGACTTTTTTATTTTTATTTTTTCTCCACTATAAAAACCAAGGGAAATACTATGGAAGTAGATAAAAGCAAATTGACTACATTATAGACAATATTTTGAAAAACTAAAATTCTAGAAGGCTTCTAGATTTTTGCTTTGGATTGCCTTATGAGTGGCTTTAACTTTTTTCTCCATTAAAAAATAAAAAAAAACTAGAAATCAAAGGCAATGTGTGAGACATATGAACAAATAATTTAGTAAAGAACCCCAATCAGTGCATTCTTACTTAATGAAAAGGTCTTGGTTTTACAAACGGTAGCATCCATATCCCCCTATGTAAAATAAGATCAAGTAAGGCTTGATCTTTTCTGTTTTATTTATTTAAGGCTTTTATGACTTTCTGTTTTATTTATTTCATTTGCTTAATCAGTTGGGTAAATTATGAGTCCTAGAATTTAAGAAAAGAGGGCTTCCACTGTACTTTGTACTCTCCATCAGAGAAAAGCTAAAGAAACCCCTTGTTTTGTTAGGCTGAGGCTGGCTGAATTCCATGGGTGTTTCTACATCTGAATATCATTACAAAGACTACCCATTTGAGGAGATAAGCTTGCCATTCAAATCTACCATATCTTCTGGAAATTTTTGAGTTCTTACTCTGCGAAATGAAGAAAATAACATAAACTAACAAGAATGGGGCACAGGTTTCTTCTTGAATGCCAGCTCTGATTAGTTGCTAATTGCTACTTGAAGATCTGTGCTGAGATCCATCTCTAGCCCCTTTCACCTTAGAGTCGAATGCCTGGGTCTGGTGCTGTCAGCTGCGGCAACAGACTAGGGTAGAAGGATGAAACTATCACAGCATTGTTCTCCTGAGCTACAGCCACATTTCTTTCAGTGTTTTCCAGATGTATAAATGAGCTTTTCCTGTCTTTTTCTTTTTTATTTTTTCTTCTGCTGGGACACTCCCATCAGTGACATCCCTCTGTATTGGTTAATTATTTCATAGATTAGAAAGTTTGTGGGCTCTGCACAATTCATCCCTTTGGTTCCTATAGAAAACAAATGTTTGTTAACTCATTTAAAATAAGGACAACTTCACTCAAATAAAATTCATAGAATAAAAACCACTTCTGTCTACTTCTCTAAAAACTGAATAACCTATGTCTTGTCTTCATTAAAGAAAGTCAGTCAAAAAAGAAAGTTTATTTCAAAATATTATCCTCACAATGAAGAGTATACAGAATATGAGGGCAAGAGGACTATTCCAATCATCACTGTTTGATTTAGTGAATCTGGCTGCTAAATTGACTCTAAGCTATTTTCTTTACAATTTGTCACATGGTTTAGAGTCTTTAAGAGGCCAGCCTTCCCAGGTGAAAAGTACAATAGTTTCTAAGACAGAGTATTCATAAGGTTTATGGTGTTAAGAAATTGGTTAAGAAATATTACTTCGCCGCAATCTTTAACAAATGTGGTAAAGGACATTCTGAATTTATAATGTAAATGGGGCTGGAATTGTTTCTTGGAAAATAGAATCAATAAACATATTCTCAGAAGTAAAATATATTGATTGAGTGCTATTGTCTAAATATTCCCTACACCCTAGAAGTTCCTTGTCAAATATACACACAGAAGATATACTATGCTATATAAATGAGGGTTGATGATAGGAATATATAGATCTACATGTTAGGGATAATTTTTTTTTCAGTTTAATGACATCAAAATTCAAAACAAATGAAACATTATACATGTAACCATGTTTTAAATGCCTCCCATGTACTAGCAGCTGTACTGGTTCTGCCCTTGGGAAGTTTACTGACATAGTTGGGACACAGGCCCATAAATAGATAATTAAAGAGAATGTAATTAAAGGCTATTTTAGGGTTATGCCCAGGGAGCTCTCAGGGTATGTCATAACTCCCCACATTTCAAATTACAAAATTTGCTTTCCTCCAAAATAAAGGTAGCCTTATTGCACATTTAAGAAAATTTGAAATTATAAAGTGTTATTGTGAAATGTTAACTTACAGACTTGATTTACCAAATTTACAACAGTAAAGTCAGTCCTATTTTTCAGAATATGAGAGGTATGTGATTTCAGCACCTTAAATGGGATACCTCACATTATTATTACAGTTTAAAACCTATGAGATTTTCTTTTCTATTTTTAATCCTTCTCGTAGTGATCTCATTTATTGTCTGCTGGAAGTCAATGTAGGAAATCATGTTAGTCCACTAAGCACTTCAGATAAGGCTATACCATGAAGCATTCCAAGATTATCACAAGGAATTGCTTTCGTATGCCATAAAAGAAGAAATAAGCAGAATATGGCCTGCCGAAGAAGGTTACAGTTTTACAGCCCCTCCCACTGCAGCTCTTAAGTCACTCAGTTACAGTTAACTTCGGATTATCACTCACAGACTGAAAGCAAAACACATCAAAACACTCATCACACACTCTGGGCTTGCGGTGCCACTTGTATATGCATTTCTAAATCAATGATGAGGGTATCAGAACCAATACTGGACATGGACATGGCAAATTACAGTGAAGTTCTGGACCCAACTTATACAACTTTGGAGTTTGAAACTATGCAGATTCTATATAATTCAAATGGTAAGTTATCATCTATTCATAGATGTAAAGAAAAGTAAGTATAATTGGAGAAGGTAGACTGAGCTTCCAAAAGTAGTGGCTCAATGTTTTTTTTTTTTTTGCTGGAGAGTTTAGGGCTTGCTTTTAAGGCCGCAAATCTGAGCTTTTGCACTTCATTACAAAATTTAAGTTAATGCTGTGGCTATTTTGTGTTAGAGGTAAGAAAACCCGGTTTTATGTAATAAAGTAATGTCAGAATTCTGTCATCGGTCAGTTAGAGAGGTAAAAAGAGTAGTTTCAGCTGTTATTTTATTTGCTGTAAGTCATAGTAATAAGTAATATTGGCAGATTGGCTGTGAAAGTATATTTTCTATGCAATATATAAAATGACTTATGGAACAAAGTTTCCATAGAACATTAGGGAGTTTCACTGATTGTCTGCTCTTTTCATTATAATTCCAGTTCTCAATTGGTACTGATGAGAAACTGCATTTTAAATTACTATCAGGTTTTTGCATTGAATGCAAATATGAAAGGGAATAAGGCTTGTATTATAACCTCACTTGACAGGCTAATGTTTAGCCGCACAAAGCTGTTGGTATTTAATTACTGTAATATTTTAACTTTAAATAAGACCTGAGTTGTTTAGGGTTTGTGTCTTTATGTAATACAGTTTACTATTGACTTTGAATTTAGACTTAATACCTAGTAAAAAATCTTGTTTAAAATATGTTAGCACTGTTAGAACTCCTAAGATCAAGTAATTATGTATACTTTGGAAAATGTGTGTGTGTGTGTTTAATGCAAGATTGAGAATATATCTTGTACTGAGGATATCTTACTATTCTACTGTATCGTATAATTTGTATGACTGGTGTTCTGGTTCTATTTTTAATAAGCAGTTCCTTATTAATGGAGATTTAAAAAAATAGTCAAAAGGTGAATTCTAAAAATTTAGCTCAAATATAGTTAAAATAAACCTGTAGTACAACTTTCGGGAAGTCACTGTTTCGTGTCCTTATGTTTAGACTTGATTAGAGATATTTCACAGAGTATTTCATCAGAATCATGACTTTAAAAAAACACTCATGATTAAGAAATGGCAGGGACATATTTACCATAATCATAACACTTATTTACTATGTTTAACGAATATACTGAAATAACGAATTCGTATGGCTATATCCAAAGTGTGGTGTAACTTGTTTGTAATAAGATTGTCAGCAACATGTAAGTATGACACTAAACTTGAAGCAGGAGTGGATTCTTTCATATTTCTATATAGTCTCTCACAATACAATCAATTCCAAACAGTTCTAACTTTCATTTTATTAGTATCTGTTTTGTTAATGTTACCAAAAGAAAAATGTTTAGCATTTTAATCCTATAATGTCACATGACTAATCCTAAGCATATTCTCATTAAAATTTTTTTCCTACTTCATGAAATTATATATGACAATATTTGTCTACTCAGAAATATTAGTAAGTAGAACATATGTAAGTTACAAAATGTAATCAGGACATGACAACCTTTAGTTTTATCCTTTTGTTAGATATACAATAATCAGTTGTCAATATAAAATTTTGCAATAAACTTTTACTATATTATATATTTAATATCTTTTGAATGCATATTGATTTTTAAAGATGTAATCCACAATATTAACTCATTTAAGAAATATTTATTTTATTATAAATATCTACATTTTAAAAATAATTCTTCCTTCAGAATTGTGTATTAGATGACCCACTATATCCAGGGCATAATCCTAAAAACTGGAAAACAGAAGACTAAATCAGACAGATAAATTCTCTACCACCATGGGGCTTACATTCTGTGTGTAAAGATGGGTAATAAATGAGCAGACCAATGCAGAATATACTTTTCACCAATAAAGTTATATAAAAAACTAAGGCCATTTAAAAAAACTAAGGCCAGGTGTGGTGGCTTATACCTGTAGTCCCAGCACTTTGGGAGGCTGAGGCAGGAGGATCACTTGAGCCCAAGAGTTTAAGACCAACCTGGACAACATAGTGAGACCTTATCTCAACAATAAAAATATTAAAAACTAGCTGGATGTGGTGGTGTACTCCTGTAGCACCAACTACTCAGGAGGCTGAGGTGGGAAGATTGCTTGAGCTCAGGAGGTCCAGGTTGCAGTGAGCTAGGATTACACCACTGCCCTCCAGTCTGGCTGACAAAGCAAGACCCTGACTCAAAAAATAATAATAATACTTAAAATAAGCTGGGGTCTAGGTTCTACTTGAAGGACAGATGGGAGGTGACATTTTAAAATGTGTGTTCAGAGAAGGTTTCACACAAAATGTGAGACTTTAACAGAAACCTTGTAGCTAGCTCAAAGAAAGGGAAGAACTTTCCTTCCAGACAGAAGGAAGAGCAGGTGAACAAGTTCTGAGATGAGAGTAGCCTTCAATGGTGGGAAAAAAAAAAAAAGAAGAAGATATTGCTGGAGAATAGTGAACTGGATGAAAAGTGGTACCAGATACTGGGATCAGAGATTTGGGGGAGCTGTAGGCAGGTTTGACATGCAGGGTTTACAGGCTGTGGGAAGATGCCTAGACTTTATTCTCTATCTAGTTACAACAGGGTTGGATGCAGAGGGTGACATTATATGAATTACTTAAAGCAATATCACTTAGGTGGCTTTAGGGTAACAAATAGTAGGGCAGCAAGAACGGAAGGAAAGAATTTAGATAGCGGGCTGTTGCCATAATCTAGAGGAAAGATGATGGTTGATTGAATAAGGATGTCCGTGGTGAAAAGTTATGGACTAAATATGTATTTCAGGCTGGGCGCGGTGGCTCACACCTGTAATCCCAGAACTTTGGGAGGTTGAGGTGGGCAGATCACCTGAGGGCAGGGGTTCAAGAACAGACTGGCCAATATGATGAAACCTCGTCTCTACTAAGATTGTCCTGGCATGGTGGCACACGCCTGTAATCTCAGCTACTTGGGAGGCTGAGGCGTGGGAATCATTTGAACCTGGGAGACAAGAGGTTGCAGTGAGCCAAGATCGCCCCACTATACTCCAACCTGAGCAACAGGGGAGACTCAGTCTCAAAAAATTAAATAAATAAATAAATAAATAAAAGTATTATAAACATGGACTTACCAAGGGATTGGTTACAAAAGATAAAGGAGAGAATACATTAAAGACTCACAGATTATTGGCCCTGGGAAACTGGATGGAACCATTGACTGATGTAGGGGAGACTGAAGGAAAGAAGAACAAGTTCTAGCAGAAAAATGAGTTTTGTTTTTGATACTTCGATTTACAATTCTGATTAGATTTCATAATGAGGTTCTTCAACAGGTGCTTGGGCATTTCAGGCTGATGCCCATGGGAGACATCGGGGCTAGAGAGATAAAATATTGGAATTATTCATCCTACAGCTAATATTTATTGTCATGGAACAGATAAACCTCCCTTGGGAAAGAGCGGAGTTGGAGACCTAAGCCCTATGGTGTCCCAAAGTTAAATGTTCAGAAATAAGAAAGGAGAGGTTGGAGCGGAAGCCGCCAGCCGAGGGGGTTAAAAGGAAAGCACCGGTGTGGGGTCTCCAGGAAGCCAACGAACGAACTGTTTGAGCCTCTAAATAATTGGCAGGACAATTTAATCAGGAAATAGTACTAACTGTAACTCTAATCTTGCTTTTTTTATTCACAGATAATTCTGCCCCAGAGACAAGTATGAATACCACAGACAACGGTGTCAACTGTCTGTGTGCCATCTGTGGGGACAGAGCAACAGGAAAACACTATGGGGCATCGAGTTGTGATGGGTGCAAGGGTTTCTTCAGACGCAGCATTCGTAAGAGTCACGTTTATTCTTGCAGGTACTTTAAATGCCCTTTTAGTCAAGTTATCTTTACAGGTGTTTCAGTTTGGCACGGAAAAAGTAAGAGAAGAAAATTCAGAGTTTTTGTGTATCTGTAAGTCTGTAAGTACAATCTCTAAACTGCAGTACAAGTCAGAACGTGTGGGTATGTATACAGGATGTATTCACATAGGTGGTTCTTTTTTATGAAACATTTTAGACTTACAGAAGGTATATAAAAAATCCACCTACCTACCACCCAGCTTAGACCAATATAGTTGAAGCCTTTAATGGACACCTCCTCTAGCACTTTTACTCCTTTGTCTCCTAAAGGTAACTACTATTGCAATTTCATGTTATCTTTTCCTTGTGTTTCTTTATTGTTTTATCACATGTTCATATACCTCTAAACATTTTAAAATCTTCATTTAAAAGGTTTTTCAATATGAGCATTTTTCTTCATGTTGATTTTTTAAGTGCCATTACATCCTAGGTCTAAAAACAAAATTATAAAAGTGCAGATGATTTTGGTAGTTTGTTGATATCAATGAGTGAAATTTAATTTTCAGTCCTAAAATTTAAAATATATTTCTCATGCCATATTTTTTGTCATTAAATTTAAATGTTTTGTCAGAAGCTTATTTAACTATATTATATTTGTCACGCATTTCCAGTAGGCTGTTTTCTTGTTTTTTTTTCCTTTATTTTTAGATGAACACCTAGTCAACATCATAACATGATTTAAGTATACATATTGCATCTTGATTCATATGTATGACTGTGCTTGAATGCAGATTGCATTTAGATTGAATATAGGCTATTAACAAAAATGGTTAAATTTAACAACAACAAAAAAACTATGTTTGTTCTGTCAATAAAAGGTACGTGTAGAATTATGTCCTTTTAAGAACAGATCAGACATTTGGGAAGAGGTTAACCCTCTCAAAGTCTTGCCATGTGATTTCCTAGGGTGCAATACAAGTTAATATATAACTCCCCAAATATCTATCTAGTTCTCTGATAATTCTTTAATTTTCCCAAGATAGGTTGAAGCAGGTTAAGAAAATACAAATTGCCCACTTTAAAAACTTTATAGGTCATATACACCATGGAATACTATGCAGCCATAAAAAAGGATGGGTTCATGTCCTTTGTAGGGACATGGATGCAACTGGAAACCATCATTCTCAGCAAACTATTGCAAGAACAGAAAACCAAACACAGCGTGTTCTCACTCATAGGTGGGAATTGAACAATGAGATCACTTGGACACAGGAAGGGGAACATCACACACTGGGGCCTGTTGTGGGGTGGGGGGAGGGGGAAGGGATAGCATTAGGAGATATACCTAATGTAAACGACGAATAAATATGTGCAGCACACCAACATGGCACATGTATACATATGTAACAAACCTGCACATTGTGCACATATACCCTAGAACATAAAGTATAATTAAAAAAAAAAATAAAAATAAATATAAAACTTTCTAGGTAAACAAAAAAAGTGTATTTAGATGAGTTTTGCTTTTATTTACATTAAAACTCTAAAGGTAAAAGGTAGATCAATTTCCTTCATCAAAAATATTTTTGTACGAATGCTTCTAAACTAAAACAAATACAGAATAACCTGTAAACCATACCTTCTGGAGTCATGTGCTCTGTTAAAATTGAAATACCTGTGTGTGAGTGTGTGTGTGTGTGTGTGTAATGGTGATCCAAGCAACTAAATCCAACAACTTTTGAGAATCAGAGAATCACAAAGGCTATCAGTACTTCTGTGCTTTCTCTATGAGAAGAGTGGAAAAGGGATGCTCTCAGAGCAGCTTTAAGAGGTTTAAAAAATATTCTAACAACAGATACAGTTTAACTCCTGCACCTTCCTATTAGGAATGTTACTGCCAACCTAGCTGTCTTTACATATGTTAGTATTCAGCAAATGTGATGATTTTCGTTTGGAAAAAACTTGATGCAAGTTTAGGGGCATGGAGACTTTCTGAAGCTCAGGTTGTGCTGGTCTCAAATGTATCTATTTCCTTAGATGCCAAAATTCCATTTCTACTCTAACTGCTTCATCACACCGAGGTTGGGCTTTGCTTCAAAAGCACTTTTAATTGCTGTTTCGACACTTTTCATGTTATGTTTTTCACCTTATGTACAATTTGTATGCATACGCTGTTAGATTGTAATTTCCTTGAGTGGAGGAGACAAGTAGCATATTAATCTGTTTAATCCTTACACCAGGATCTTGTATGTTGTAGGTGCTTAATAATATGTTTATTCAATTTTTATTATTAATTTAATGTTAATTGAATGCATTCTCCTTGTATTTTTGTCAATCGGTCCTCTCTCCTGAGTCTCATCAGCCATTTGTTCCCAAATGAGCAATGCCTTGTTCCTCACTCTGAAAGCACATTTCTCTTCTAGCTCAATTTGATTATAGGCCTCGCTTCTCGTTCGATTTTAAGTGGACACTGATAGTTTTTAGAAGAAATACATTTCACAAAATGTGTATCTTTATTCTTATCGTTTATCATCAACTACAAATAAACAGGTACATATCCAGATGTATGGATAATTTTGTGCCAGAATTTTGAAGAAATGTTTGTGTTTACTGTATGCTTAATATTTGCCCCTAACTATTTGAGGTGCTTTCACACAACAGCCTTTTGGGCAAGTCCTTCTCTTTATTTTACACTTGTAAACTAAAGTTACTTAACACCCCCAAGTTCTGCTGAGAATCAACGGTGGAACCAAGCTTAGATTTAATTTCAGAGACTGTACTCTTTTTATTTGTTTGTTTGTTTGGTTAAGTACACAAATCAGTTTTTTAGTTTATCCAGAGTCATGCAACGATCGCTACAGTCAAATTTGACCATTTTTATCACTTTATAATGAAACCTTTAGTAGTTACTCCCCCATGTCCTCCCAACTCCCTCCCCAACAATATGAGGTAACTATGAATCTATTTTCTATTTCTACAAATTTGCCTTTTCAGGACATTTTGTATAAACAAAATCATACGATGTGTGATCTCTTTTGTCTTACTTCTTTTGTTTAGAATAGAATAGGCTGCCAAGGTTTATCCGTGTTGTAGCATTTATCTGTACTTCATTCCTATTTACTGACAAATAACAATATTCCACTGTGCAGGCATGCCACATTTTGTTTTTCTATTATCATAGGCTCTTGTATATTCTTCACTTCTGGGCGATGATGAATAATGCTGCTGTGGACATTTATGACCAAGTTTTTATGTGTACATATGTTTCATTTCTCTGCATAAAGACCTAACATGGCATTGCTGGGTTACACTATAACTCTATGTTTAGCTTTTTAAGACAATGCTAAACTTTGTTCCAAAGCAGCTGCGTCATTTAACATTTTAAACAGTGGTGTATGAGGGTTCCAATTTTTCCACATTCTCACCAACACTTGTTTTTTCTTTATTTCATTTGCAGCCATTATAATGTGTGTGAATTCTTACCCCATGATGCCGACTATACTCTCAATGTTGTCCTCAGTTACCTCTTGATGTATAATTTGCCATGTAGGGTAAACTTCAGTGGGGTGTGAGGTACACTTAAAATTAATAGAAGGATATTTAAAAAGAGAAAAGCATGAAAATGCAGGGCCATGAAGTTCTGATAATAGCCTCCTTCATACTGAAATCATTTAGCAATAAGCAACAAAAACTTGAATGCCAAAGATATTCAAAACTAGGTTTGGCTTTCATGACTCATGATAGAAGTGGTTACGCACAGCAGCCAAAATGAAGATAGTCATTCAGTTTTATTTTACTATAAAGACTAAGTGAGAGGTGAGGCTCGTGTTTTCACGCACATGCTGATTGTGAGGCTGGAAAGGTCATAGTTGATTGTTCCTATACCTTCTTTTTAGTGAATCAAATGTGACAACACATATTTAAAATCCATTTGTCTGTTTATTTGCTTTTTTTTTTTTGAAATTATAGTTTTCTGTAAACTAATATATCTTTGATGTTATAGGTTCAGTCGGCAATGTGTTGTTGACAAGGACAAAAGGAATCAATGTAGATATTGTCGATTAAGAAAGTGTTTTAGAGCGGGAATGAAAAAAGAAGGTAATAATAATTGTGATGATAATTAACATTATTGATGAAAAGTGATAAACATACAAACATATTCTCATTGATCACTATAACCTTTTTACATGAGTTCTAATTTTCCTCACTCTAATAAGGAGGAATCTATGGTTCCTCAAGATAAAGAATTTAGTCTAAGGACATACAGCTATTAAGTGGTGTAGCCAGTATTTATCTGGTGACTATCTGATTATGGATATCATTCTCTCCACCGCTATATTGTCCAAGGCAACAAAATTATTGACTAAATAGTACACCAATATTCTGTTAGTGGATTGAAATTACAGATTTCTTTTTTTTTTTTTGAGATGGAGTCTCACTCTGTCAACCAGGCTGGAGCGCAGTGTCACGATCCTGGCTCACTGTAACCTACCAGGTTCAAGTGATACTTCTGCCTCAGACTCCCTAGTAGCTGGGACTACAGGTGCGCATCACCATGCCTGGCTAATTTTTGTATTTTTAGTAGAACCAGAGTTTCACCATGTTGGCCAGGCTGGTCTTGAACTCCTGACCTCAAGTAATCCACTCCGTTCAACCTCCGAAAGTGCTGTGATTACAGACTTGAGTCACCACGCCTGACGCAAATGTATTTTTTTTTGTTCTCAATAACAAATGAGTGTCTTTTTTCTTTTAATGAACATTAACTGAACATCTACTTTTCATGCATTCATTTATTTACTAAATATTATTGAACACTGCAATTTTCCAAACACTGTTCTAGGTGCTGAAGCTTCAATAGTGAACATAGTAGACAAAATAATCTTCCCTTTCAGGAAGCTTATATTATGTTGAGGGACCGAAACAATAGACTAGATGTGCTAATTTAGTGTGTACTAATTTCGTCTTGCATATATTAAGTATTCTGATTATATTCTCCTATATTCTAAATACGGTTAATTTGGAAACAAATGTATTGAACACATTGTAAACATTTGACAGTGTGTAACAGCTACAAAATTCTATACTTGTCAGTTTTACTGTTTGGTCATGCCTATCATATGCAAAGAGATGTTTTTCACGACTATTTCACAAACTGAAAAAATCAAATGAAATCACTATACTAAAGAAGTGTAAAATACATCAAACCCATCTTTAACATAGTTAGCTTTTTGTTTGTCATTCAATATTTTAAGAATACAGGAATACCGTTAGTTTTGCTCAGGTTGGTAATCTTGAAGACAACAAAAAACAAAGTTCACAAAATTAAAGGAGAAGCACTTTCTCATTTAAAAAGTGATTTATTTCTAATTTCATAGGAAGCTCTATTTGGCAGTTTACGGGATTAATTACATACTTGGTCAATTGCCTCCCTCCATTTCTACTTGAACCCCATGTTTATCCCCACAAAAGTGTAAGCAAATAACAATCCTACATTTCCTTTATGAGTTTTACAATTTGTGAAATACAATTATGATTTAAAATAGGTAAATTTTATCTTCTGTTCATAAAATAATGTGTTAATTTTCTTAAATAGGTTGTAAAGTAATTTTGAGTTTTCAAGTTGATGTATTTGTCTTTTTTACACTAACAGCATAGTAGCGAGATGAATTAGGTGGAAACAAATAAAAACATAGTTTTATGTCAAAAATGATAGCAGTGAGAAGATTATAAATGTTTACGATATCTTTTAGCATTTTTCTAAAGAATAATCACGTAAGTGGAATTCATAAAAGCATAGCTAACTTCTTAATATTTTATCACTGCATATGCATTTCCAAATGAGTCAGTTTAGGTTAAAAATCAATAACAATTTCTGTAAATCAAAAAGAGCAAGCTACCAGTAAGTATGATTTTAAAATAAAATATTACTGATTCACTCCAACTTACAGACAACTCACTCCTTTTTTTTTTTTTTTTTGGAGACAGAGTCTCGCTCCGTCTCCCAGGCTGGAGTGCAGTAGCGTGATCTGGGCTCACTGCAAGCTCCGCCTCCCGGGTTTACGCCATTCTCCTGCCTCAGCCTCCTGAGTAACTGGGACTACAGGCGCCCGCCACCTCGCCCGGCTAATTTTTTGTATTTTTAGTAGAGACGGGGTTTCACCATGTTAGCCAGGATGGTCTCGATTTCCTGACCTTGTGATGCGCCCACCTCGGCCTCCCAAAGTGCTGGGATTACAGGCTTGAGCCACATTTGGCATGATTGTATTCTCTGTATGGTAAACATGTGAGTTAATATTTTCCCTGTCAGTCTTCCTTATATTTAAAAATGCAGTTTTCAGTAAGGGATTTGGGGAACTACATTATTATTATTATTATTATTATTATTATTATTATTATTATTTTTCTGAAGTAAAGAAGCAGATCTAGCTCTCTCTTAGAAACCTGTATAATATATAGGATTTCTTCATCTTTCCAAAATGCTGATATTCAAACCTCAATTTTCTCAGGAGAGACTGCTCCATGGTACAATTTTTGCTTTATTAATGTTGGTAAACTGTCCCATGGACAGTGTTTTATAAGAGATCATAATATTGTAATCCTAAAGTCATTGTAACTAAAATAAGTTTACTTTCCATTTTTGCTAGTGTTTTATAGAGAAAAGAAAACGGAAGTTTCAAAATCTATGACTCATATTTTCTGATAGTGAATACACTCTTATCTTTGACCTGGTCAATCTTATAGGCAATGCTCTTCTTCTAGTTATCTTACAGTTTTATTAACTTTAAGAGAATAGAAAACCACGCTATTAAAAATATAGCATGGCAGAACTGGCTGAGCTGACACTTTCTAACATGCATGCTGTCATGACGTCTCAAACAGCAATGTTTTATGAGCTCTAGTGACAAGCCTGACGATTCCTGTTTTTGAGAGTAGTACAGAATGAAAATACCTTTCTCCCACCGTCTTTTGGAAAGACCCTTTCTCAATTTTTTCACTTAAAAAAAACTCCTCAAACTCTATATCCTAACATACACTAAAGAGAAGTGCTCAATAAATACTGTTTTTTCCCTCTAGCTGTACAAAATGAACGCGATAGAATAAGCACCAGAAGAAGCACATTTGATGGCAGCAACATCCCCTCCATTAACACACTGGCACAAGCTGAAGTTCGGTCTCGCCAGGTACCTGTGGCACGTCAGCATCAAACCCTAATTAATAAAATCGAATGTCCATGTAGACATCATGCTAAAATAATATAAGTTAATTCAAATGTGCTCATTACTAAAATAAGTTACATCTACATACATTTAAGAGTTTTACTTTGAAAGTTTGAGTGGGACTGCTGACTTAATTTTGACTATTCTTGAACAAGAATAGTTTTAAATGGAAAAATAAAATAAATTTCAGTCTAAGATTGTTTTAGAAAAAGCTTGCTTATAAGGTTGATTCGAAATAATGATTAGCACAAAGCTCTGTAGGCAGTATTTTATTTTATTGATTGAATCTGTACAACCCGCTACCACGACTTTTGGGGAGTTTGGTTGAGATTTGTTATCGGAGCTTCTTTCATTGGAAATGACTTCTGGATTATTGGGACCTGCTTTGGAAACGGACATTTAAATGAAGAGTCAGAATTCAGAAAACACAGAAGAAAGAAAACTTTATTATTTTAAATTTATCCAATAACAGTTCTACAGTTAAAAAAACAAGTCATTAGTTATATACATAAAAATAAATTATTTAGTGTCGTATAAAGAAATCCTTAAATCAAATTTATTTTAGCATTGACCTTATTAGAAATGTTAATATTTTTTTCTACTATAAAGCAGATTATAAAATTGCCAAGTAGTTAATCAGGTCCTATAATGAGTCAGTGCAACTACTTTCATTTTTGATAACACAAGGGTAATATGATGAGGTTAACATCACCGTTATCATTATTACTTGAATATTGCTTGATGTGCAATAAAGCTTTTAGAGAATGACTTAAAGGGGAGCTATGAGAAAATATTCAAATACAGATAAAGATACACTCACACGCATGTTCAAAAATAAGTTTATAAAAACTTTTAGACTTTTTTCTTTCAGCAGAAAAGCTTTATTTAGCTTATATTTTTATATAGTCTGAAATTACACATAATCTTACAAATGTATTATTATATGTTAAGCTCTTCGGCATTTCTGAGTCACACATTGGTTTCTTAATTTAATTTTGATGGGCTTCCTTTTAATGCAGCGAGACAAACAGTTCTTGCTTCTTGTCTCCCCAACTGGGTAATCTTTATGAAAACATTTTCTTCATAAACTTCCACAGATTAAAGAAAATATCACCTTTAATTCAAAATAAAATCAAAGAGCATATTACATATGGATAGTATCTATCTATTTATATAGCCATTTTGATTGTAAAATTCCTCAAAAGTCGGGGTAAAACTTAGTGTACAGATTTGATCACTAACATAAGATACTGCTCCCAGAGGATGGTGCTATATAAATGAAATGGTTTTAAATTAACTTATAAACTGATAGGTATTTTATTTTTCAATTTAAATCAGTATTTTGTTTTTCAATTTAAAACGTTTAGTATTTGTCAAGATACTGTAACAACAATAGTGCATACTTCTATGGTCTTTACTTGTCACAGTCAAAAGACAAAAGGGGAATGTTGGCCATCTATGATTTTAAATGATAATATCATGTTTTTCTTAATGCTAGATCTCAGTCTCAAGCCCTGGGTCAAGCACTGACATAAATGTTAAGAAAATTGCAAGTATTGGTGATGTCTGCGAATCTATGAAACAGCAGCTCCTAGTCTTGGTGGAATGGGCTAAATATATTCCTGCCTTCTGTGAATTACCATTGGATGATCAGGTATACATTTAAAAATTTATAAGTGCTTTAAAAATGCTTCTTGAACTTTGCTAAGTTTATGTTCTTTCCATTTTATTTGTAATGCACATGCTATATTACTATATTTGACAAAAGATAAATTATGAGAAAGGATTGGGTTTTCTTACCCCTTCACCTTGTTCTATCAAGAGGCACAACTGTTTGACTTCTATTTTAGGGGTGTAGCAAATGTATTGATTGGACGAGAACTGAACAAAACACTCCTCTGCCCTTTTGGAATTTTAAAAGGCTTATGTGAGGGAGAAAGGCAGATAGCATGTAACTGTCATTGTGAGACAAAGTATTAGAAGAGTGAATGTCTGTGAAGCAAATGGTGGATGTTGTGTATTGGCGTTTACTGAAGGTGCTATATAAACCTCCTCAGAAATACCAGGTCACTCCTAGACAGAAACCACACAGGTTATGATGTTGTCTTGGTGGGTACTTCATGCAATTAACATAAAGTTTTAACTTTCATGTTGTCAGTTTTATTCTAGAATTTATTGTATAAAAGTTATATGTCTGGCAAAAAGAAAAAATGTCTGTAGAAGCATGATCAGAAATTTATAGAGAAATAAAATTACAGAAGGAAATATAGAATGATCTTTTACTAATACTTATGTTTTCATATTTTGTCATATATCCATTATAATATTTTAATAAGTGCTTAGAAACTTGAATTTCCTGATTGCATTATAAAGATAAGTATTTTGGTTTCAGATTCATTTTGAACTGTTCTTACTAAGTAGGGTATAATATTAGTAGATGAAAATAATTTGAAAAATTCCCTTTCTGTCACATTAAATTAACAATGATAAGTGTCGTACTAGTGTATATTTATTTTTAAGAGAGCATTTCACCTGGTGACAGGAAAAAAAAATACAGTGAAATCTGAAGTAATTCTTAAAAGGCTCTGTAACTGCCTTCCTGGTATGAGTCACGAATATTGACATATCATAAAGATAGCATGGCTCAGAAGGTTATGCCAGAGTGAATAATGCTAAATTGCTAAAACCTACCAGTCTCACCCCAAGCAATATAAGTAGGGTTACGTTATGTATCAGTTTTATATTTTTATTATCATTCTTCTTTAGAAATTGCTGACTTATATATACAATGATTTAAAAATTGGGAAATTAAAATCCAGTAACCAGTGAGAAACAGTTTTAGTTTGCCAACTGATTCTTTAATAATAACAGTATAACATTTATTAATTAGCCACAAATTTGTAAATGTCTGTTATGAATAAGGCACTGGGAAATTAGCTTTCAGTTGCACTATAAATTACATAATTTCATTTAATTATCTCAGGAGCTCAGTGACAGGTGTTATCATCTTCATTTTACCGTTTCTAAAACTGAATCCTAGATCAGTAAAATTCATTCAATAAATTCATCAAATTAATATTTATTAGATTACTGTTCAGTTTTAGGAACTGTGGGTATTTAGCAGTAAAAATACAGATTTCTTCACTATTCTCATAAATGTACACTCTGAGAGAGGTGGATAACTTAAAAATTCAAAAATTATGAGAAAGTTCATTCCAAGTGGAGATAAACTCTATAAAATGCTATATAAAATGGAATAAAATGAGTTGTTGGAGAATGGGGATAAAATGAGAAGAGAGACTTTAAACTGAGGACCAGAGAAGTTATTACCCGAGACCCTGAAAGACAAGGGGCCAAGCACAGGAGAATCTGAGAAGAAAGCATTCCAGATACAGGAACAGCATGTCCAAGGTTCTGAGTCAGGCAGGAGCAATGTGAACAAGGGGTGCTGCAAGATGAAGTCAGAGACATGAGGGCTGGGAGGCAAAGCACTGACCCACTGTCACTCTTCCCATCACCTGCGAGGCCATGTTTGAGGAGTTTGGATTTTAGTCTAGGGACAAAAAGAAATCATTAAAAGAGTTTTCAGCCTGGACTGGGGTGGTAGCAATGGAGATGAAAAGAAGTGGATCACTTTGGCTTGTATTTTGAGAAGCAGCACTAGAATTTACTGTAGAGTTAGAGAGGGCTCAAAATAGTCTCTTGTTTTGATGTGAACAAGCACTTTGGATTATGGCGACATTTACTAGATGAAGATACTGGAGAAGTGTTATGTTGGTAGGTATTAAATTTGTAATGCTTCCTATACTTCCTAGTGGTGATACCCAGCAGGTAATCTAGTGTACAAATGAAGCTTAGTTGAGAGCTTACTGCAAAGAGTTAGGGGTTCAATCTAGAAAGTGGCAGAACCCAGACCTCCCATCTTTTCCTTACAACAAGTCTTTGCTTTGCTTTTGTTTATTTAGTTTATTACATGCAGGAGATTAAGTTTTATATATGTTTTATCATTTAGTACTCATGAGTACATGCTGAGCTTTTTTTTTAATCTCTACTCCCATTTTATAGATGAAAACAAATGAGTAAGTTCCAAACACACAGGTTAACTTACACAAGGTTAAAGAGGTAGTAAGTGGCCATGCTGGGATTTGAACTCTGGTCTGTTTGATTCTGTTTCCCTTCCAAACAGTACCTTTCTGCTTTTTTTTTCTGCTGCTATTGTATTGACTTGCTAGATAGTTTTAAAATTTTTGAAAAGTTGATTCTATTGACATGCTACCTAGAAAACTGGAAGTTTACTGATGGCATGTATCTATGAATGCTATAGTTTGTTAAAACAACAACAAAAGTCCCAGGCTTAAAGAACACTGTAAGTTAACAAGACTCATGTCATCTTTTAATCATTATATATTATAATTAATTGTTAAACTTAGAATTTTTCATTAAGGTGGCACTGTTGAGAGCTCACGCAGGGGAGCACTTACTCCTTGGAGCTACAAAGAGATCCATGATGTATAAAGATATTTTGCTTTTGGGTAAGTTTTTTTTTTAATATAAGAATAAATTATGCATATTTTATTCTTACAATAATATACAGGGTCTGTTCTGTATGTACCAAGTATTTGCAGACACTGTCAAATAGTGCTGCCACTTCACAGGTTGGATTTAATTGTGTCCTCACTTGGCCTTATTTTTCCTTGCCTTGACTGTATGTAAGTTCAGAGTCCATGAGATGATTAGGGAGTATTAAGATTTAAAAATAAAAAAGAGATGTTGTTCAATAAACATTATATTGAGGTATGTTCAGATTATATCAGAATGAATAATTAATGACTTATATGGCTGCCTTATGGAGTCTCAATGTGTTTTCATATTTCCTCAGAGTCTGCTTTTTATTTTATACGCTTTTAAAAAAAATGTTTACAACCTATGATCTTATTGCCCATGATAGCCCATGATATGCTACAAAATGATCAAGTAAAAAAGTACTGGTGGTAATGACTATTTTGATAGACAGGAATGCTAGAAGAGGTGAAAGAAGGATAATAGGTGTGGGGTGGTGGAGTAGAGAAGACATAAAGAAAAAATGTTTGTCTTCATTAATTGCTCCAATCCTGCTACTTTACTTAATGTATACAATTAGGTTTTGAGGGTTGAGATCCTTCTGACACTTACTAGCTCTACCTCTCTCTGGCATGTGTGAAAATATGACTAGATTATTTTATTTTTGTGCTAGATGTTTTAGCCCCAAATATAAATAAATTGAAGACAATAGAACAATATCTAATATTATTGCGGGTTTACTATGTAAATACACTGGTCTAAGTACATTACATGTATATATATATTCTCTCATTTAATCCTTGAAATAGCCCTAAGGGATTAGTACTATTATTTACAGCCCATTTTGCAGGTGAAGAAATGGAGGCAGAGAAAGTTTACCAAAGGTCACAAAACTAGTAAAGAATATAGCCAGGATTCTAAACCACATAATGTGATTGTGGAGACTATGCCCTGAAATGTTATTAAATACCTCCCTTGCATTTCTAGTAAACACCTAAAATACTGTTCTCGTTATAGACCTAAATGCAATAGACCTAGAAAACAAAATGTCTACTGTATAAATTCTAGTTCTAAATTAGTTTACCCAGAATAATTAGGTAAGCTAACATTTCATAAAGAAAGAGTGAAGCTCAAAAAAAGATATTAACTATGTGGACTGAAATATATGTTAATTAGTTTTACCATGGTAATTATTTCACAATGTAGATACACATTAAAGCATTACATTGGGCCAGGCATGGTGGCTCATGCATGTAATCCCAGACAGAGGCAGAAGGATCACTTGATGTCAGGAGTTCGAGACCTGCCTGGCCAACATGGTGAAACCTTGTCTCTACTAAAAATACAAAAAATTAACCAGACATGGTGGCGGGTGCCTGTGATCCCAGCTACTCTGGAGGCTGAGGCATGAGAATCACTTGAACCTGAGAGGTAGAGGTTGCAGCAAGCTGAGATCGTGCCACTGCACTCCAGCCTGGGCGATAGAGAGAGACTCTGTCTAAAAACAAACAAACAAAAAATCACGTTGTACACCTTAAATATATACAATTCTGTTTGACGGTCATACCTCCATAAAGCTGGAGAAAAAAGAAAGAACGAGGGTACCGTTGAATATGCTGTTACCCTGAGGATTGTCTTTGCCTGCAGTGAAAGAATTTAGAATATTTGTCTTTTTATAAAACCAGAAAATAACAATTTAGCTGTTATTTTTGAAGGCTATAAAAATGTCCATTATATTATAGCCAGAGAATTTCTGAGTTAGCAAGATCTTTAGGGAATAGGTGGTCTAGCTTGCCACCCAAGTTTTGAACTCTCTTAAAGTTAGCCTTATAAAGTGGTTATCCCCCTCTATTTAAAGAAGTCCAGGAAGAGAAAATATACTATCAGAGGCAACTCATGAGAATTCACATGCTAATTAAAAAAAAAAAAAAAAATCAGCTTCCCTTACTTAGGCGTGTTAAAACTGTCTCAATAGTGTATGCCTAGAATGCCTAGAGTATCAAAGTGCTGTTTTTAATCCACTGTAAACAAGAAAGATTCTTTAGGGTTTGTATTGTAGTCATTAGTGAATAAAACTCTAATAGATGAGTGACACAGAGAAAAACTAATCATTATATTTAGATTTTCTCTTGTCAATTATTAGCATGTTATTAGTCTGCGCTTTCGTGTTATCACAAGTGACTGATACCATTAAAATGCATGTGATCACATTATCAAGGTTATTCGTCCTTTAAGCATGCTTGAGTTTTTCCAGCATAACTAACAACACCACTGAGAGAGAAAGTACATCACTATTCCTTCAAGGGTAGACTATTTTAAACACAGGTTTGTTAAATTTTAAACAATGCTGACAATTTTAGGAGACAGGTGGTTATTTTGTTGCTGTTGTTTTCTCTTCCATAGGAAACAACTATGTTATTCACCGCAACAGCTGTGAAGTTGAGATTAGCCGTGTGGCCAATCGTGTTCTAGATGAGCTGGTTAGACCATTTCAAGAAATCCAGATTGATGACAATGAGTATGCTTGTTTAAAGGCAATTGTATTTTTTGATCCAGGTTGGTTTTCAAAATTCCACTAGAGAATTGATATAATAAGAATTAAACTACTTTTCAAGATTAGAATATTTATTGTCTTCACACTCTAATTACGTTAAATCTGCTGCCTTTCTTATTCCTTGGTTAGATGCAAAAGGGCTAAGTGATCCAGTAAAAATTAAGAACATGAGGTTCCAAGTGCAGATCGGTTTGGAGGACTACATTAATGATCGGCAGTATGACTCCCGGGGAAGGTTTGGAGAGTTGCTTCTGCTCCTGCCCACATTGCAGAGCATCACTTGGCAAATGATTGAGCAAATACAGTTCGTTAAACTTTTTGGGATGGTCAAAATTGACAATCTGCTTCAGGAAATGCTACTAGGTGGTGAGTACATTGAAGAATTTCTACTTTATTGATTAGAATCACACTAAATATAAGTTTGACCCATTGATTTTTTTGGTCCATATTTAATTCATCTATTGAAGTCACTGTGATGCTCCTGAATTTTTCTCCTTCTGCTAGGACATAACGAACTCAAGTTTTTACATTTAAAAAATGTGCAAGACCCGTCAGAGAGACAAAAATACTTGGACAGATTCAAGCCCCCATTCTGTTTTTGTTTTCTTGAGACAGAGTCTCGCTCAGTCTCCAGGCTGGAGTGCAGTGGTGTGATCTCGGCTCACTGCAACCTACGACTCCCTGGTTCAAGTGATTCTCCTGCTTCAGCCTCCGGAGTAGCTGGGACGGGACTGCAGGCACACGCCACCACACCTGGCTAATTTTTGTATTTTTGGTAGAGACAGGGTTTCACTGTGTTCACCAGGATGGTCACCATGTCCTGACCTTGTGATCTGCCAGCCTCGGCCCCCGCAAAGTGCTGGAATTATAGGCGTGAGCCACCGTGCCCGGCCTCAACTCCCGTTCTTATCAGCCTCCACCACCTCTACTCCACAGTCCCTCTGACTTAAATTTTCAGATCCTTCCAAACATGGCAAACAGAAACAAATTTCCTGGTTTTATGACCTCTTCAAATATATCATGGTTTTTCATGCCCTGATTTGTTTAAAACCTCAAGGATACTGGAATTGCAATATAACCTAATACATATATATGTGTGTGTGTGTATATATATATATATATATATATATATATATATATATAAATCTTAAAAATGAACATTGTGTTCCTGAAATAATTAATTGACACAAAATAGTAGAAAGGGAAAATGATATGTCATTGTTGCAATAAATGTCAGGGATAAGTTAAGAAATTTATTTTGCATTCCAATCTAGATTAAATTTCCTTGTAAAATCATCATATTTGTTTTTAGTTTTCTGGTGCATAATTTGTTCCTAATGATATCTTTCTGAAATGAAAGTTGTTCATGCTATTACGGTGATCCCAAATACTATAAACTTGAGGTAAGTGATTCTTGGAATTGCCTTAACAACAGGCAGCGAACCTAATGATTCCAGGAAATGGCACACAAAGTCCATTTTTAATATACAGCATAATATGATGCAACATTAATCTAGCCAATGTACAGTGAAAGCTGACATTGTTCTTAATATGCCAGTGGTTCTGTCAATTTGTTTTTGAATTTCCAAAAAGCACTTGGCAAAAATAGCAATATTTAAGCTGTCAATCAAAACATTTGTTTCAAGGTAAACTTGCTGTTCCTGATTAAATATCACTAACACAGCATCTTTTTATCTTTTGTAGGGGCTTCCAATGACGGTAGTCATCTCCATCATCCAATGCATCCACATTTGTCTCAAGATCCATTAACCGGGCAAACTATACTTTTAGGTCCTATGTCAACACTGGTTCATGCAGACCAGATCTGTAAGTATATAGGCTACTTTTCAACCATGGTATTTCTTAATTACCTGAGAAAAAGTGGAATTGTGGGAAAGAATCTATTAGTAACCAGAAATGGCAAAAACTTGGTGTAATTTCCCATCTGGGACTCAGCAGTAGAAGATTGTTATTCAGCTTGTCACTAATTCTCCCTAGACGTCAGTTTGCTTCCTAAAATGAAAATGTAAGAAAAATCTTTCTACTTCATAGGTCTGGGGAGCACAAAAGAGTATACAAGTAGTCCTTGCTCTGCATGGTAGTGTGAGACGTAAAAACGACAATGTAAGCTGAAACCATGCAAGGGAATCTTAATAATCAATGGGAAAATTATTTCCTGCTTGGGACCTTCAAAAATGTTTGTGAAAACATTAAGAACTCTCTGAATGTTTATGGAAACTAAAGAAATGTAATCTTTATACTTTTTTTGTAGAATTAAATATAAAACATTTCAGTTGGTACACTGTAATTAAAACATTAGGAATATTGACAATCGAAGTGTTTTATTTCTTTATAAAATAATTGTGAAATGCAGTTTGACCAGTTCTTGTCACCTTCTAAAACTTACATTAGGAAGTGAGGATCTTTTCTAAGCCCTGATGAGTTTTACTCGTTGGGAAATTTGGATCAGCTTTCAACATTTTAATCCCTTGTATTCTCAATGTCCTGGTGTGTTTCTGAGAATTCATTTAATGTGAAATTTCTTTTGCCGCGTTCACTTCTTTTGGGACACCTTCTCCCCTTTTGACACATCCAGCTTTCTCATTTATGTGGACAAGTTTTCCTTTGCTAAGTTCTTGGCTGCATATTTAGAGACTCAAACAACAGCAGCGGCAGTATTCCCATGGACAGCTACTTCTTCTGTGATTGCATTTGTGTTCTATTTGTATGTCACTTCCAGCATTATCACCTTCTATTCCTTTTCTGCACTTTCACTGTTGTTGGTCAATTCTAATTCAATTATTCAGTTTTGTAAAATGTGAGCGAATTTACCACTAGGAAACAAAGCGACACAGCCACTGTATGCAGTTTGTTTTCCATGCCTGAACTGAATAGAATATGCTCAGTGACCAATCATGGACAGACTAAAAATTGTGACATGATCAGTCATTGATCATAAAGCGCATCCGTTATTTAGATAGTTGTTTGCAGACTGAAGAGTTGGCAGTGGAGTCTGTATTTATGAAATCACTCACTAATTGTGAGTTACCATGGTGACTGAAACTTGAACCATGTTGTTGCCAGACTGGTGCTGTTTAAGCCACGGTAACTAGAATTCATTCACATCAGAATTGTGCAGTGAGGGCGGCTTATGAAAACTCCTTGGAACTCAGATGACTATATAAATACTATAGAGATTGTTAGCAGATAAGTTAATCTATTATTATAACCTTCATGATAATTTTATTTTTCTAGGCTATTCTGGTGATACAGATCTCTAATTATTTGATAAAATATCTAGATTAACTGATTAATTGCTTCGGAATTTAATGTAATTAATCCCAGATTTACCTTCGATCTATTGCCTCTGAACACCAAACCTACTAACTCACTGAGATGACTTGAGTTATTGTGATGTAATTATTATGCATACTCTTTTTTTTTTTTTTTTGAGACGGAGTCTCGCTCTGTCACCCAGGCTGGAGTGCAGTGGCCGGATCTCAGCTCACTGCAAGCTCCGCCTCCCGGGTTCACGCCATTCTCCTGCCTCAGCCTCCCGAGTAGCTGGGACTACAGGCGCCCGCCACCTCGCCCGGCTAGTTTTTTGTATGTTTTAGTAGAGACGGGGTTTCACCGTGTTCGCCAGGATGGTCTCGATCTCCCGACCTCGTGATCCGCCCGTCTCGGCCTCCCAAAGTGCTTGCTTACTGAATTTACAATAGTCTTTAATAGCTAGCTACAACATTTTTTTCCCCAAATGTTGTATGCAATGCAACAATTTACCAAGTACCACCTGACTTCTAGCCACTGGTAGGGAACGTAGAGGCCACAGAACTTCATGTTACCATGCCGTCTTTTAGATACAAGCATAGGTAGATCTTTGTGTAAATAGTATCTGAAACCAAAATTCTTTGAGTATATGAGAGAGAGAAAGAAATGAAATTGTTAGGAAAAATATAAATTATAGAAAACTATCGCATAATCTTGGATTTCCAATGTACTTGAAAGACATTATTTGGGACCATCCTTGCAAAATAGATCTTACTGTTTTCATTTAATAGATAATCAAGAGCAGAAAGAGAGGGGCAAGCTTAATACCATACTAGAGAGTTTATAGAGTTGTGTCTCTTAAAGATCAGTTATTCATAAACTCGCAAAATGAAACACATTAACAACACATTAAGCAGTGTAGGAATCAACTGGCAAGAGAGTTGGACAGTTCTACTGGTGGTTGAATACTTTTTAAGGGCTAGTATTCTAGTATTTTAAAAACATATTTGCTGACCCTAGTCTTTTAAAAATCACATTGTTACACTCATTTTTATTCTTGTTCTTTCCACATAGTATTTGTGGGATTTATTTGTAAAAGAAAACTTGGCTTTACTATCCTCATTTGAAATAATTTATATTTTATGCAAGCAGGATATTAAACACAACCAAAAGTTAAGTTCATGCATATTTTCTTGGTCTTTTAGAGAAGGCTACTGCAGTCTTAGATCTAGTCTAAATAGCCAGAAATAATTTTAAAAGCAGATTTTGATATTGGTTTGTCATTTAAATGGCACTTAAAAATTTTGCTTCTGAGTAATTGCTAATCCATACTTAACCATAATATAAAGCTAATGTATTAATGAACACCAGGCAGAAGGAGGCTGTCCTTGTTTTGTAGATAATTTTTTAAAACTGTTGAGACATAAGCTATAAAGTTTACAAAACCTTAGTCTGATCATCAAACATTTTCTGTTAGTTCTGTTTACTATATGGAATAATCCAGTAACAATAAGCGTGAGTACTAAAATATTTCAAGTTTCTACAAATTACAGAATAACTCCTAGATTATTTTATAATATGGTTACATTTTACAATGGAAAGAACTACTATTCTAGACAATGAAGTTTTGAAACTAACTTTTTACATTCAATTCAATCTTTTTGTATTCAATTACTTTCTATTCAATTACTCAGGCTTGCTCTTTGCATCAAAGGGGATGAGACAGGCAAGCTCGATTGTAATAGAATAATTTTGAATCAAAAAAAGCCAGTAGTTTTCAGATGCTTTTGACTACAACTTAGATTTCAGAACATTTATAAAGTACCTTAACCTTAATTTTTTATGTCATTTAATATGTCTGAATTATATTTTTATTTTATGTGAATTTTGATGGTAAAAATTATAAACATTGCTTTCTAATATTTGAGAAAACTATCCTTCTGTTAATTCTTTTCATTGCCTTTTTTCCTGGTAGGTTTGTTAGAGAATCAAATGCTTATAAATGCTTTTAAGAAAGGCAGGAAACACCTTAAAGTGACTATGAAAAAAATTTTTTAACATGACCTCTTTCTATTTAATGTTATTTGGGAGGTAAGGTAAGAGTACTCTCTAACATATGTCATGGGCCAATAATACATTCTACAAATCACTATTCTATATAGGATCTTTTTAAAACATTGCTAGATCATGCTAATGTGTATTGGTGTTGTGTAGGGTTTAATGGGGTGGGGAAGGCTGACTGCCACCATCACACTCAATTCTCTGATTCTTTTTCAGCAACTCCTGAAACCCCACTCCCTTCCCCACCACAAGGCTCTGGGCAAGAACAGTACAAAATAGCTGCAAATCAAGCATCAGTCATTTCACACCAGCATCTCTCCAAACAAAAGCAATTGTGAAAACGTGTTTACTTCAGAACGGCACTACATAAATGTGAAAAGTTGTTGATCTTGAAATATCTCAGGATAGCACTTTTGGCAAACTCTTAGCCAAGGCTTCTTCATGGTGCTGTTATAACATGGTGTCCTATTTTCTTGTTTATACGTTCATTCTGTTTGTTGTTGCTACTATGTAAAACTTTCACACGCAACCAATGTGTATCTCAGTTTGAAGATGTTTATATAGGGTATTTTTTCCAACTGCCCCTGCATTGTGCCCGAACCAATTGAATCTTATGTACGAGTTTCATTTTTTTTATTAATGTTAATTTAAATTTGTAAATAATTGCTTTATTGTGATGTGATACAGAACAAAGTGTTCATTTTTGACTGAAAATGGTGGATCAGAAATCCCGGTTTAATATAAAATGAGCTAAATTTTAAAAAATAAATTATAAACTTGCAGATTAGAAAAATAAAGCAGTTGCAGTAGAATAGGCTGTATCTTTTTCAAGAAGAATCTCTTATGGACATTCTGTGGTAAAGAAGCAACTCTTTGCTTTAGAGTTAAATATTCCTATCTTAAGTTTAGAAAAATACAAAGAACCATTCCAAGGACGACTGGATACTTTTTGAATCTGACTTTATTTGAAGATGTATGGTAAGCAAAAGCATGTTGGTTTTATCAGTTAGGATAGAGGGTGAATTGTAACAAAGAAACCCCTAAAACAGTGACTAAACCAAGAGAGGCATCTATTTCTTTCTCCTGAAACAATTTAGAAATAGTTATCCATTGACTAGAAATTAGCACATGCCCACAGCTGGCTCCCAGGGTGGCCAGGAGAGTTATCTATAGGTGGAAAGTCTGTGTCAGCCAAAGCCATGCCACTCTGAGAGAGCTGATTCTGAGGACACGTTAGCCATCTACCACCCATGTTCCTTATTTAGTCCTCACAATAACACTGTAGGAGAGATATCATTTTCTCTCTTTTATAAATAAGGGAAAGTTTAGCTTGAGGGTTTAAGGAACATAACAAAAGTTCACCAACATTAAGGAGTGAGAGAACCACATTCAAACCCAGGTCTAGTTGACTTAATGAATCTTTGGTGTGGAATGAAAAATGTGAACTTCTTACTCATAGTGTGGTTTTTAAATATATGCAGTTGAATGATGATTGGATACTATTCATCATATTGCCTATAATATATATTTACTGATAAGCAGTGAGTGTAAAATTGTTGTGCCTAGAATAAGAAACCACTTTTGTAGTTTTAACAAGACTTTTCCTTAAAAACATTAGAGAAAATAAAAGATTCACCACATAGATTTTGATGAAAACAAAAACAAAGCAAAATGACTGGCTTAGCAGATTCTTTAAAATGTACCAGCCCAGGGATGGACCAAATGTCAAATTCTAGACTGAGGAGTACAGTTCATTGGAGTCTTAAACTCTCTGATATCATTTAAAGCTGGAATTTATTTCAAAACAAATTAAGCATGGGCCACCTCATGAGGCAGTGGCTCGTCTCTGGTTGAGGAGAGGGAAAATTGGAAAAACTGGTTCAGTAATTATCAGTAATATTTTTTGAAAAAGAGGATCCCAAGCTGTAAAGATTGAATTAGATAATCTTTCTCAGGATTTTTTAAATGTCTAAGATTATGATGTCATATATCCCACTTACCCTGTAAGTAAAAAGGTTATAGTAATATTAAGTAACTTATTAGCTCTTAAAGTAAAATTGAACTCTTGAAGTAGAAACATGATTATTAAAAGCTATCTATGATTTAATAGATTTAATAAAATTCCTTCAAGACCTGGTACCCTTGTGAAACTGTAAAATATATCATATGGGGGAGTTTTTTAACTCTTAGTTTTTGAAAATTTACTGTAGTTTCTATTTCGTGAATAAGAATTTTTTGATTTTTATCATACAAATAACTTTTGTAGATTTTTGTTTACTTTGGGGGGGATGTTCCCTTAGAAGATATTAAAACAAAATACTGCCTTGGTCTGTGCAGGCTGCTGTAACAAAATACTGTGAACTTGGCAGCTTATAAATAACAGAAATTCATTTCTCACTGTTCTCAATGGTGGGAAGTCCAAGATTAAGGAATCAACAAATTAGGTCTCTGGATCATACATGGCATTTTCTAGCTGTGTCTTTACACATAAAAGGAACAAGGTAGCTCTCTCGGGTCTCTTTAATAAAGGTACTAATTCTCATGACTGAATCACCCTCCAAAGGCCCCACCTCCTAATACCATCCCTCTGGGGACTAGGTGTCATCATGTGAATTTTGGAAAACACAAAAATTCAGAACATAGAAAATACCTTTAAAGTATGAACGATAACATTCATTTTTAGTGAACCCTGTAATTTATTCGTGTATATTTACTAAACAGCTATGTCTTTGAAATTATTAGCAATGATTCTGCTTCAATAACTATGGTCAGGGGGATTTATAATATTATATTTTTATATACTGAACTGCCAAAGATGCTGGAAAAAAGGAACTGATGTTTTCAGCATATTTTCAAAATATTGATAAGGGAAGTTATCACTTTTATATAGTATTCAACTTTTTTCAGGTAATAGAAATGAATAATTTATTGTGAAATAATTCATTTTATAAATGTAAAATTATTTTTATAAATTTTATTGTTGGAAATCAAAAATTAGTAGATTTTTTACAATGTTAAATTATAGTGAGATTAAAGTATTCCTAAACTGTGACGCTACATTTGTTTCACTAAACTTTCTAAATAAAAACTGAGGAAAAAAAAAATCACTGAAACCAGGTTCTTCATTAGTGTTCAAAAATGATTTCATATTTTTACAGACACTGATAATATATTTTATATAGTCATTTGTATTAGTCTGTTTTCACACTGCTATAAAGAACTATCTGAGACCGGGTAATTTGTAAAGAAAGGAGGCTTAATGGACTCATAGTTTTGCATGGCTAGGGAGGCTTCAGGAAACTTATAATCATGGTGAAAGGAGAAGCAAGCACTTTCTTCACAGGCAGCAGGAGAGACAGAAAGCGAGAGGGGAACTGCCAAACACTTTTAAACCGTCAGCTCTTGTGAGAACTCACTATCACAAGAACAGCATGTGGAAAATTGCCCCCATGATCCAATCACCTCCCACCAGGTCCCTCCCTAGACACATGGGGATTACAATTTGACTTGAGATTTGGGTGGGGACATAGAGCCAAACCATATCATTCTGCACCTGCCCTCTCCCAAATCTCATGTCCTTCTTACATTTCAAAACCAATCACGCCTTCACAACAATTACCCCAAATCTTTAACTCATTCCAGCATTAACTCAAAGGTCCAAGTCCAAAGTTTTATAGGAGACAAGGCAAGGTCCTTTCACTTATGAGAGTGTAAAAGCAAAAACAACTTAGTTACTTCCAAGATACAATGGGGATATAGTCATTGGGTAAACGTTCTCATTCCAGATAAGAGAAATTGGCCATAACAAAGGGGCCACAGGCCCCATGCAAGTTGAAAACCAGGCAGGATACTCATTAAATCTTGTAGCTCCAAAATAATCTCCTTTAACTCCATGTCTCATGACCAGGGCACACTGATGCAAGATGTGGGCCCCCAAGGCCTTGGGCAGCTCTACTCCTGTGACTCTGCAGGGTAGAGTCCCCACACAGCTGCTTTCATGGACTGGCTCTGAGTGTTTGTGACTTTTCCAGGTGCACAGTACAAACTGTCAGTGGAACTATTGTACTGGGGTCTGGAGGATAGTGGACCTCTTCTCGCAGTCCCACTAGGCAGGGCCCCAGTGGGAACTCTGTGTGGTGGCTCCTACCCCACATTTCTTCTCTGCATTGCCTTAGTAGAAGTTCTCCATGTGGGCTCTGCTCCTGCAGCAGATTTCTGCCTGGACATTCAGGCATTTCCAGATATCCTCTGAAATCTAGGCAGAGGCTCCCAAGCTCAGCTGTTGTCTTCTGTGCACCCACAGGCCCAACACTACATGGAAACCACTAAGGCTTGAGGCTTGCACCCCCTGAAGCAATGGCTTGAGCTATGAGCTGTACCTTTTAGCCATGGCTAGAGCTGGAGTGGATGGAGCACAGGGCACCATGTCCCAAGTCTGAACAGAGTAGTAGGACCCTGGGCCTGACCCAAGAAACCATTTTTTTTTTCCTCCTAGGCCTCCAGGCCTGTGATGGGAGGTGCTCCTGTGAAGATCTTTGAAATGCCCTGAAGATATTTTCCCCATAGTCTTGGCTAGTAACATTCAACTTCTCTTTATTGATGCTAATTTCTGCAGTCAATCACTTGAATTTTTCCCAGGGAAATTTTTTTTTTTCTACCACATGGCCAGCCTACATATTTTGCAAGCTTTTATGCTCTGCTTCACTTTTAAACAAAAGTTTCAGTTTCAGATAATCTCTTTGTGAATGCATATCACTGTATGCATTCAGAAAAAAACACGTCACATCTCGAACACTTTCCTGCCTAGAAATTTCTTCTGTCAGATACCCTCAATCATCTGTCTCAAGTTCAAAGTTCCACAGATCTCTTAGGCAGGGGCAAAATGCTGCCAGTCTCTTTGCTAAAGCATAGCAAGAACTTTGCCCCAGTTCCCAACAAGCTCCTCATTTCCATTTGACACCACCTCATCCTGGACTTCACTGTTCATATCACTATCAGCATTTTGGTCAAAACCATTCAACAAGTCTTTTGGAAGTGCCAAACTTTCCCACATCTTCCTGTCTTCTTCTGAGCCCTCCAAACTGTTCCAACCTCTGCCTGTTACCCAGTTCTAAAGTTCATTCCACATTTTCAGGTTATCTTTATAGCAGTGCCCCACTCCCAGTACCAAATTTTCTGTATTAGCCCATTTTCACACTGCTATAGAGAACTACCTGAAACTGGGTAATTTATCAAGAAAAGAGTTGTAACTGACCCATGGTTTTGCATGACTGGGAGGGCCTCAGGAAACTTACAATTATGGCAGAAGGTGAAGGAGAAGCAAGCACTTTCTTCACAAGGCAGCAAGAGAGAGAGCACAAGGGAGGGGAACTTCCAAACACTTTTAAGCCATCAGATCTTGTGAGAACTGTGAAAGGAAACTATCTTGGGCCCCCAAAATCACTAAGGAAAACTCAAGCTGTAAACTGCTTATGGCAAACCTGCCTCCCATTTTATTCAAATTTATCCCTCTGCTCACTAAAATGGATGCATATTGGATTGCCTTCTTTGGAAAGGCTAATCGAAAGCTCAAAAGAATGCAACTGCTTGTGTCTCACCTATCTGTGACCTGAAAGCTCCCTTTTCCCTTCTAGTCTTCCTGCCCTTGCTTCAAGATGTCCCGCCTTTCCAAACTGAACCAATGTACTTCTTACATGTTGATTGATGCCTCATGTCTCCCTAAAATGTGTAAAACCAAGCTGTGCCCCGACCACCTTGGGCACATGTCATCACATGGACATGTCCTCAACCTTGACAAAATAAACTTCCTAAATTAACTGAGACCTGTCTCAGATTTTCCGGGTTCACAGAAGTCACTCACTAACACAAGAGTACCAAGGAAGAAGCCGTCCCCATGATCTAATCACCTCCCACCAGGTCCCTCCCTCAACATGTGGGGATTACAATTAAGAGATGAGATTTGGGTAGGGACACAGAGCCAAATCATATCATCATTTAATTAAATTTATATGTTAACACTTGTCTTTAGAGTCCAAAGCAAAATTAATTAGCACATCTCCAAATAATCAAACAACTGGACACTGATTGAAAAGAGAATCCTCACATTTGCACTTCAGTTATGTAGTTTTTCTTGCTTTCTAGTGTTGTCATAGTAATAAAAATATATGCCTTAAATTGACTTAAACATTATATGAATGTACTTTTGATATATAAATATTTAACCTAGATGCTTCAATTGCTGGTATCCTCTATTGATGTTTAAAGCTTCTTTGTAAAATGTCTTAAATTATAAGGACCTGTTAATCTTATATTTATGGAATTCTACTAAGTTTAGTTTTGTTTTTACTCATATTAAGGTAATATGTGTACATCATTTAAAAAGACAAATTGGCAGGGCCCGGTGGCTCAGGCCTGTGATCCCAGCACTTTGGGGGGCCTAGGCGGGCAGATCACGAGGTCAGGAGATCGAGACCATCCTGGCTAATGTGGTGAAACACAGTCTCTACTAAAAATACAAAAAATTAACCCAGCGTAGTAGCAGGCGCCTGTAGTCCCAGCTTCTCAGAAGGCTGAGGCAGGAGAATGGCGTGAACCTGGGAGGTGGAGCTTGCAGTGAGCTGAGATTGTGACACTGCACTCCAGCCTGGGCGACAGAGTGAGACTCCGTCTAAAAACAAACAAACAAACAAAAGACAAATTACACTTGAAGCTTACAATGAAAACCTGGAACTCTCCTTCCTACCATTCATCTCTTATCCAACTTCACTTTTGCAGCAACAATATTCAAATACTGTATCAGGCATTTTTTTCTCAATAGTCTGAAAGCATATTTACATCACATTTATTTATTTATTTGTTTATTCATTTATTTATTTTAATTTTAGACATTACTTGCTGTGTTTCTACTATGAAAGAAGACGTTTTTAGCACATTTGCTTTCATACAGATAACCCCCATATTTTCCCAGTTTCTTAATGAATCAATATTTTTATTACATTAGTAGGTACTATTTAAATAATTTCAAACCATTTTTTAAAATATTTAACAGATAATTTTTATATCTCAGTGGAGAGTAGAAGAGATATAACCTAATTTCACAGAGAAAATTAGAAGGAAGTCTTTGCTCTGGGTCATAGGAGAAATATGACATAGAATTTAGGAAAGAATGTCTTAATAATACGGTTTATTTTAACACTATATGTGAGTGCAATTTGACATCCTTTTCAATGTGGCTATTTGAGCCAATAGTTTTTTTGTTTTGTGAGACAGTCTTGCTGTGTTGCCCAGACTGGAGTGCGGTGGTGCAATCAGGGCACTTTGTAGCCTCGATCTTCCAGGCTCAAGGGATCCTCTCCCCTCAGCCTCCTTAGTAGCTGGCACTGCAGGCGCAAGCCATCCTGTCTGGCTATTTTTGAATTTTTTGTAGAGACAGGATCTCCCTATGTTGGCCATGCTTCAGCTGATACTTGAGCTTATACTTGAGGTCAGGCACTCATTTTCCTTGAGGTAGATGAGCTGATGGGGCAGGGGAGGGGCAGGGGAGGGGCAGGGGAGAGGCAGGGCCACAGCAATTTCCCTGCTGTATTGGACTGTGAAACAGGATTACCCAACAGCCAGCTCTCAACGGGAGCCTTGTCACTGGTAATTATTGGACAATGGATAGCTCCTGGCACAAAGTAGTAGTGCAATTATTTAAATTTTCACCTATAATGAACTGTAATGGTATATTGATGAAAGAAAATGTACTAGTGGATGTAATATATCAGGTGTTAAGAAAAATGAGGGAAATGATAAATGCAAGAACAAGGATACTCGAGAGCTGTGTCTGGGGGCAACTGTGTTTGGAAAAAGATAATAAAATGCTCTTCTCAATCAGAATAAGAATATCACATTTTGAGTGTATATTGGGGGAGCAAATATTATGATCTAGTAAAGAACTATAAAATGCAAGAATAATGGTATCCATTAAATCTCCACTTAATTCATCAAAATGTCTTAAAAGGGCAGATAGATGTTGAAGATGGATATTAGAATTCCACCAAGTAGTAGCCCTAATCGTAGTGATTAGCATGGCTGCAATTGTGAGGTATGTGCCTATTAATCTATATGAATGCATGCTCTTTTGCATTCTTACCAGAAAGAAGGATCAGAAACAATTTATATTTACAATCTCAATCCAACGATATGCTGACTCCCTATTGTCTGCCATCATCTAGTCTAAAGATACTAGATAAAATGTTTTACAGAATGTTGTATTGGTTCTTATTCAGCCAGCGGTGTTGGCTTAATAGAGAGATGTAATGGTGAATCTGAGGAGCCAGACCTGGACCTCTTGCCTCAACTCCGAAAAACTCTGAAAGCCATCTCAATTTCAACTCTCACTGTGGGAATGGCTGACCCTCTTGTTGAGTCACCATCACAACTTAGCTTCTTCTACCAAAGTTTGCCTCCACCTCCCTTCTAGGTGTGTGTTTTTAGAGCATTTCCTAATAAATATCCTACACACAAATCTTAGAGTCCTACTCCTGGGGAAGCCAACCTAAAATGACATATAAACTGTATTTATATATTAGCAAAGAGAGTTATAAAATGAAATTAATCACAATGTAGATTACAATATCATCAAAAATCAAATTTGTAAAACCCACACTTGTAAAATTCACATTTGTAGACTACAATACCACCAGAATTCAAATTTATAAAATAATCTAACGAAAAATACACTGAAACAAGAAAAACTACGAAACATTAATGATTCGAATTTATTTCTAGGTAAAATAAAACATCAAAAATAAATGGATTGGGAGAAAAGGGAGACGTTAAAAAGTGTGAAGGAAATTGAACTAGAGATATTTAGAAATAACGAATAAAATGGAAAGGCTGGCAAGATCTGAGTTTGGGTTAGAAAAATATACTGTAGTTAAGAATTTCATAATGGACAAGTTCCAGATGACAAATTTCTAGCTTCATCCTTTCATAGGCTATTTCTTCTGACTGGTGTTTTCTTTTTTCCTTTGATCTCTTAGCTTACTCTTACTTGTTCTTAAAGATTTAGATTAAAAATTTAGTTAGCATACTACCCTCACACTTGAGTGAACATTTTTACAATCTTCTTTGGTAACATTAAGGAATTCCCTCATGTGTCTCACTATTTGTTGTATATACTTCTATTTATAGCATTTATTTTAATATTTTAATTGTTGTTTATTACCCTTTACAATGAACCCCAGAAGAGCAAAGACCATGTTGGCTACGTTTTTCGATTTCCAAGATTCAACAGAATTCCCAGCAATTATTAGGTGATGAACAGTGATTTGTACATTAGACAAGAGATTAGTCACACTATTCATTATTTTTGGTTAGTAAAGTTTGAGAACGAAATGTGCTGAAGAAATAATGTATATACTTATTCAATGGGTTATTTTAAACTATTAGTTATCTAAAATTATAATATAGATAACTATGATTTTAATAAGATAATCTGTCATATTAATTTTTGAAAATAAAAATAGTAAAAAATGATTCAACTTTTTAGTAAGTGAAACATTATCACTTAATCCCTGTCTATATTTTTAACTTATACATTTTTCTCATGGATATTTTTAATACAGATTTCAGTTTATATTCTTTATTTTAAAATATATACTGTATAAAAAGTGTTTCTCAAAACACATGTATTATATTTTTATATGGCAAAAATGGCATCAAAACACAAAGGTTTTTACCCTTATAATAGGTTAGGCTTTTTATGCTCATTTGATCTGAATTGTCATTCACACAATTATTCTCCTAGTCAGACTAGATATTAGATCACAGGCAGTTTAGTAGGTACACTTACAATATAGACTATTTTATTTTTTTAAGCTATAAAATAACATGAATTTAGTACAATAATAATTTAGAGAAAAATGTAAAGTCCTTTCACCCTAAGATAACGGCTGTAAAAGACAGGATTTAAATAAGGTTAAATAATTGATTACTTTATTTATAAATCATCACTGTCCTTGCACTATGTAATAACTGAGTCTAAATATAAATGTAAAGATCTAATGAGTAGTTAGCTGGCAGATAAGATCAGATGTGCAAATCAAAACTTATAGTGACATTTGTTTTGCAAAGCACTGACCTTAGTCTAGAGTTAGAGTTTTGTCTAAAGAAGGAAATTCTGAAATGATTTCTAACGGCATCATGAGACACACAACTTGATGGTATTTCAGTAGCAGAATTAAAGGAATGTACTACTGAACAGCCATAGAATTACCTCCACATTTCTATACCAATATACATAAAAGAACCTTTCATTAAAAATATCCTAGTAATTCTAGAATAAAAATGAAATCAAGAATTTCAATATAAGCATATTTAAAACTTGACAAATATTTATTTTGCACAGACTAGGGTCAAGAAACAGACTAAGTAGGATGTGGCCAGAAACAAAGATGAATGACGTGTATGCATCTTTGTTCTCAAGGAGTTTGAAATCTAGTGAGAAAGACTGATAACTTATTAATATTTATAACAGAGAATGGGACAAGTATTAGGATACAATGCATCATGGAGACTGAGAGTTTAGGCTCAGCCTAGATACAAATGTGGACTCTACTGTGTAATCTCTTTAAAATTACTTGCAAATTCTTCTTGAGTATTAGTTTCCAAACAAAGCAAAACAAAACAAACAAAAGAATACTTATAATGCTAACACAAGTTACACTATTATTTAAGTGAATCAGGTTGGTTTATAAAATGTGCTTATCATGAAATCTGGGAATTAGCAAGCACTAAAAATAAATGTTAGCCACCATCATCAACCATACAAACAATGGAGCCTGAGAACACAGGTAAAATGTCAATTATTTCTGAGTCTGAGTACTGGGAATACTTAATAGAGGACATACTTTTGAGGTGAGCTTGTAAGCAGGATTTGAATACAGAACAATATGGGAAGAGGTTGTGAAGTACATTCTTGGCTGAGGGATCAAAGACGCGAAGAACATAAAAGTTGAGAAAAATTATAAATAAGGTCATTGTAGTCAAATCATGGAATGAATGTAACTGAAATGAAAGCATTAGCTAAGAAGCAAGAAGCAAGTTGCAAAACCCAGAGAATGGAGGTGAAATAGTTAGGGATGCACATCACAAATGGAAAAAAAAGAATTCAGGTTAAGAAAAAACCCAGGAAGATGCTGAAATTACTTTTAAATTTGGAAAATCTATTGAAAGAATAGGCAAGTACAATGTAACAATAATCTCCTAACATTTATTTTAATATTTCATTGGCAGGACTATCTTCAACAAAACAAGATTAAATTATGACATGGAAATCATGATTTGATGGAGATACTAGATATCTGTCTTCAGTGTATTTTAACTGTTACATATCCCTTTCATTCATTTCCTAGAACATTGTTTTTGGAAAAATTTATCCTTAAAATATGATTTAGAAAAATAATGTGGTTCTTTTTCAGGTTATTTATGATAAATCATCAATAATTCTGTCATGTGAATTTTAAGAGCTAATTTTAAGAGCTTCGATAAGTAAACCAATTTTTAATCTAAATTTGCAAACTATAGTCTTTATTTGAAAAGTGATGCACATGATAGCACTTTGATAACTCCAAGATATACAAAAAGTTATTAAATATGTTACATATTACTTTTTGTATGGGACTCTGATATAACAATGCTGTTTTGTAAATTCTGGTAATGCTTTGTAATAGTTACCAAAGGACCTATTCACTGACAGCTTATAAGAATGACTAAAAATATTACAATTATTTAACTGTGAAATGAAAATATCTGTATATGGTACCGGATAAGACTTTTTGAACTTGTAAATAATAATTTAAAAGGGAAATGAAATATCTACTTTCACACATTTATTGATTGTATAAGAAATGCCTGGCTGGAAAAGGAATGGTAGAGATGCAAGAAATGTGGTTAATCCTTGTCTAGGAACTGGTGGTGTGTCTGAAACCTGTAGCTAGAATGACTTCAAGGACATAACCTAGGGGTTGAAGTTTTATGTGGCAATACTCACGATTTAGACAGCCTGACTGACATAATCTGTGCTCTTACTGGTCTAAGTGCTGTAAATAATTACACAGGTGCAATTGCAAGAGTGCTATAAATTAGAACAACTCTAATTCCTGCAGGTTGAGAATTTTCTGTAGTTACAGAAGGCTCAAAGTACTCATCTCACATGGATTTGAGATCTGGCCAACTAATCACAACAATTTACTCTGGGGCCAAGATTGTCTCCTGACTCAAAGGTAGATTCAGATAAGATCAGATACAGAAAATGACCTTCCCTAGTTTTTCCTTTTCTTTTTTTTCTTTTTAATTTAAGTTTTGGGATAAATGTGCAGGACGTGCAAGTTCTTACATAGATATAAATCTGCCATGGTGGTTTGCTGCCCCTATTGACTCCTCCTCTAAGTTCCCTCCCCTCAAGCCCCACCCTCCAACATGCCCTGGTGTGTGTTGTTCCCCACCCTGTGTCCATGTGTTCTCATTGTTCAACTACTACTCATGAGTGAGAACATGTGGTATTTGGTATTTGGTTTTCTGTTCCTGTGTTAGTTTGCTGAGGATGACTGGCTTCCAGCTTCATTCATGTCCCTGCAAAGGACATGATCTCATTTCTTTTCATGGCTGCGTAGTATTCCATGGTGTATATGTACCATATTTTCTTTATCCAGTCTACCATTGATGGGTATTTAGGTTAATTCCATGTCTTCACTGTGATGAACAGTGCTGCAATGAACATACGCTCACATGTATCTTTATAACAGAATGATTTATATTCCTTTGGATATATACCCAGTAATGGGATTGCTGAGTCAAATGGTATTTCTGGTTCTAAATCTTTGAGAATTCACCACACTGTCTTCCACAATGGTGAAACTAATTGACATTCCCACCAACAGTGTAAAAGCATTCCTATATCTCCGCAACCTCACTAGCATCTGTTGTTTTTTGACCTTTTTTAGTAATCACCATTCTGACGGGCATGAAATGGTTTCTCATTGTGGTTTTGATTGCCTTTCTCTACTGATCAGTGATGTTGAGAAAACTCTCCAAATTATATATTATGGTGTATTGTGATGGGACTATCAGGAGTTCATTTACTTATTTATAGTTGTGGAATATTAATGAAAGAAAAATAAAATGTGATTATAATCTGGGAAATGCAGCTCAAAATGATCATATTTGAAATGGCAGAAAGTGAAATGCAGGTCTTACATGGCAGCTGGCAAGAGAGGAAATGAGAACCAAGCCAAAGGGTTTTCCCCTTATAAAACCATCAAATCTTGTGAGACTTATTCCCTATGATGAGAACAGTATGGGGGAAACTGTCCCCATGATTCAGTGATTTTCCACCACGTCCCTTCCACAACATGTGGGAATTATGGGAGCTCCAATTCAAGATGAGATTTGAATGTGGACACAGCTAAACCATATCACAAGCTAACTAGAAGACTGAGACCTAATCTTAAAGCTATAGAAAGCTTCTATTCCCACATTTTATCACTACCTGCAGTTTCTTCTACCCAATAAAGTATGTCCCCCTTTCAATGAAAAATTACAAGACATAGTAGAAAACACACACACACACACACACACACACACACACACACACAGACAATATGAGAAGACAGAACAAGCAAGCATCAGAACCAGAGCCAGATGTTTCAGAGATGTCGGAAGTAACAGAGTGCGAATTTAAAACAACTACGATTAATATGGTAAAGGCTCTAGTGAAAAAATTAGACACTATACAGGAACAGATGGATAATGTGGGAAGACAGCTGGAAATTCTAAGAAGGAACCAAAAATAAATTCTGAAGGTAAAAAACAATAGAGAATGCCTTTTATGAGTTCCTTAGTGACAGAACATAGCTGCAAAAAATCTTTGAGTTTGAAAGTATGTCAATAACAGCCTCCCAAACTGAAAAATGGAGGGAAAAAAAGACAGAAAAACAAAACAAACATCAGAACAGAATATTGAAGACCTGTGGGAAAGCTACGAAAAGTTGGACGTGCATGTAATAGAAATACCAGAAAGAGAAGCAAGATAGAAAAGAACAGAAGACATATTTGAAGCAATAATAACAGAATTCTCTCAAATTAATATCAGACATCAAACCACAGACCTAGTAAGCTCAGAGAACACCAACCAGGTTAAACACTGAAAGAACTGCAAGTAGGTTTATCATATTTAAACTGCATAAAATCAAATGTAAAGAAAATAATCTTGATAGAAGCCAGAGGAAAAAGAAAACACTTTACTTATACAGAAACAAGGGCAAGAATTACAATAGACTTCTCAGAAACCATAAAAGCAAAAAGAGAGAAGAGTGACATGTTTTAAATGTTGACAGAAAACACACACACACACACACACACATACACCAAGCTATAATTCTGAATCATGCAAAATTACCCTTCAAAAGTGGGTACCCTCAGACAAACAAATTTTGAGAGAATTTGTTGCCAGTAGACTTGCCTTGAAAGAGATGTTAAAAGTTTTTTTTTTTCTTTGAGAGAGAAAATGATAAAGTTCAGAAAGTGCGCTTTTTATAAAGAAAAAAAAGAATGTTAGAGAAAAAATAAGTGAAGATAACATTTAAAAAGTTTTCTTCTTCTAAATTGTGAAACTGGATCATAGCCAAATTTAATTTAACCTTTAACATTTTGTTCAGAAAATAAAAAAGGAAATATCAATTTTAGTAGGGGAGATTTATCCTGCTTTTCACAAAGTATTGCTCTTAGAGATAGCATGAGAGAATAGTTAGTGATTTGCTCTTCTCTGTTTCAATACCATCTGTTTTTTTGTTTTGTTTTGTTTTGTTTTTTTTGAGACAACCTCGTTCTGTCACCCAGGCTTGGGTGGGTGGGGTGCAGAGTGGCGCAATCTTGGTTCACTGCAACCTCCGCCTCCCAGATTGTCATGCCTCAGCCACATAAGTAGCTGCGATTACAGGCATGTACCACCATGCTCGGCTAACTTTTGTATTTTTAGTAGAGACGAGGTTTCACCACGTTGCCCAGGCTGGTCTCTAACTCCTGGCCTTAAGTGATCCAACCACCTCGGCTTCCCAGAGTGTTGGAATTACAGGCACGTGCCACCCTGTCCAGCTGAATACCATGATATCTTTGAGAGTGTGAGTATCTGACAGTTCTTGATGTGATTCCAATGCTTAAAGGATAATCTTTTACAATTCACTTCTCACATTAATTCTGATTTTAGAACTCAGTCTTCAAGTAAGATGCAACTGGACTATAAAATTTCTAAAATATTCAATATTAATTTTGCTTTTTCATAATATCCATTCAATTTTAAATAACTTCCAAAAATATGCTCCTTTTTTTTTTTTTAATGATATTTAAGTCAAACTCCTTGTGGACAGAAATGGTTTCTTGTTCACTCTTGCATAATTACTACTTAGCATAGTGCTTGACACATAGTAGGTGTTCAATAAATATTTGCTAAACAAGTTATATGGCTGCCAGCAGTTGCATTAACTTAGCTTTTTCTTAATAGATACCCTAAAGTTTACAATATACAGTTGCAATTAGTCCACATCCACTCTCAAATAGCACTATAGTATTTCACAATTAGTACCTTTTAGTAACAAAATATTCTTAATATCTTCCTCCTGCCTCTTGTTTCATTGCTTATTCATTCCACTTATCAATAAACTATGTTGCTGGAATACATCGTTGTTATTATTTTGAACAAATTATTATCTATTAGGTCAACTATGAATAAGAAAAAAAGTGAAGTAAAAATGTGAATGAAAATGCATAGAAAAAATGCATAAAAACAGTAACAGTCATGGTAGATACTAATCTGACTATACCAATGATTTAGTTTCAACATTTGTCTCCTCGAAATCTCATGTTAAAATTTGATCCCCACAGTTGGAGGTGGGGCCTAGTGGGAGGTGTTTGGGTACAGGGCAGATCCTTCATAAATGGCTTGTGTCATTCTCATGAGATTCAGTGAGTTCTCATTCTTATTTCCTGCAATATCTGGTTGTTAAAAAGAGTCTGGCACCTCTCTCCCATTTCTCTTTCCTCCTTTCTTACCATGTGAGACCTACTCCCCTTCTCCTTCCACCATGAGTGGAAGCTTCCCGAAGCCCTCACCAGAAGCAGGTGTTAGCATACACCATGCTTCTTGTACAGCCTGCACAACCATGATACAAATAAACATGTTTTCTCTATAAATCATTCAGATGTATTTCTTTATAGCAATGCAAACAGACTAAGACAATCAATGAATAACTCTTTTAAACATGAATGGTCTAAATATACCAATTAAAAGGCAGAGATTGCCAAGCTAGACTGAAAAAAAAGTAACAAGAATGTCTTGTTTATAAGAAACTCACTTTAAATACAAAGAATCATATAAACCGAAAGTAAAGGGACGAGAAAGATATATTATGCTAACATTAATCAAAATAAAGAGGAGAAACTACATTAATTTCCGACAAAGCAGTCTTCAGAGTAAGGAATATTATCAGCAATAAAGTGGGGAATTTCATAATGATAAAGTGGTCAAATCTCTAAGAAGACATTACAATCCTTAATGTGTTTGCACCTAATAACAGAGCATCAAAACAGATGAAGCGAAAACTCATCAAACTGCAAAGGGAAACAGATGAACTTACTATTACATGTGGATACTTTAATACCTTTCTTTCAAAAGTAAACAGATCTAGCAGGCAGAAAATCAATAAGGACATAGTTGAACTCAACGGTACCATTAATCAACAGGATATCAGATACATCCATTGACAGCTTCATCCAGTCACAGCAGAACACTTTCTTCTCAAGCTCACATGGAACATTCACTATGATAGACCACATTTCAGACCACAAAATTGCACCTGAACAAATTTGAATAAATAAAAATTTTATAATGTCTGCTCTAAGCCCACAATGAAGTTAAGCTAGAAATCAATAACAGAATAATAGTTAAAAAAATATCAAAATACTTGGAGATTTAAAAATATACCTCTAAAAAACACATGGGTCAAAGAAAAAATATTAGATAAATTTTAAAACATCTTAAACTATAGGAGAGTGAAAATACAACTTACCAAATGTGGGGACAGTGAAAGCAATCCTTAGATGAAAATTTATAGTGTTGAATGCATGTATTAGCAAATAAAAAATATCTAAAATCAATAACATAAATGTCCACCTTAGAAAACTAGTAAAAGAAGAAAAAATTAAATCCAAAGTAAGCATAAGGACAAAAATAATAAAAATCAGACCAGAAATAAATGAAACTGAAAAGAAGAAATTAAAAGAGAAAATTAACAAAACAAAATGGTGGTTTTTTGAAAAGATCAATAAAATTGATGACCCTTTAGCTATGCTAACAGAAAAAGAGAGAAAACACAAATTACTAATATCATGTCTACAGATTCCATGCAAATTAAAAGAATAATAAATAAATACTATGGAGAACTCTATGTCTACACATTTTATCACCTAGATAAAATGAACCAATTAATTGGAAGACATAATCTGCCAAAACTCACAGAAGAAATAGACAATCTGAATAGGCTTATACTTTTTAAATAAATTGAGTTAATAATTAAGCTTCTTAAAACAGGAATAACAGGCCCAGAGGTGTTTAATGATGAATTCTACGAAGCATTTAGGGAAGAAATTATCCCAATTCTCTACTATTTCTTCCAGAAAATGAAAGGTGAGAAAATACTTTCTCATTTTATGAGTCCAGCATTTCCCTAATACCAACATCAGGTAAAGATATTACAAGAAAAGAAGGCTACAAACCAGTGTCTCTCATGAGCATAGATGCAAAAATCCTCAGCAAATTATGAGTAAATCACATCCAATAATGTATAAAAGAAATTAAACATCACAGTCAGTGAGATTTGTTCAGGTATGTAGCATTGGTTCAACATTTGGAAATCTATTAATATAATCCATCACAACAACAGGCTAAAGAGGAAAATTACATGATCATATAAATAGATGCAGAAAAATCATTTAACAAAATTCAGCACCTATTCATGATAAAAACTCTAAGCACACTAGGATAAAAGAGAATTTATTTAACTTAATAAAGAGTATTTACAAAAAACCTTGCAACTGACCTCATATTTAATGGTGAGAAATGAAAAGCTTCTCCACTAAGATCAGGGACACTTTACTGGAAGTCCTAGCTAATGCAATAACACAGAAAGGAAAATAAAAAGTATGCAGTTTTGTGAGGATGAAATAAAACTGTTTTTCTTGACAGATGACATGATTGCCTATGTAGAAAATCTACAGTCAAAGATCTCCTGGAACTAATAAGTGACTATAGCAAAGTTAACAAATGCAAGGTTAATATGTAAAAGTTAAGCACTTTTTTATGACAGCAATAAACAAGCGGAATTTGAAATAAAAAACACAGTACTATTTACATTAGCACCCAAAAACATAATATATCTAGGTATAAATCTAACAAAATGTATGTAAGATCTATATTTTAAAAACTACAAAGCTTTGATGAGTGAAATTTTAAAACAGAAGTAAGTAAGTAAATAAATAAATAAATAAATGGAGAGATATTACATGTTCGTGGATAGGAGGACTCAATATTGTTAAGTTGTTAGTTCTTCCCAAATTGATACATAAAGTCAATGCAATCCCATCTAAATCTCAAGGAGTTATTTTATATATATAGAAAAGCTATTTCTAAAATTAGTATGGAGAGTCAAAAGACCCAAAATAGCCAACACATATTGAAGAAGAAAAACAATGTTGGAAGATGGATAATATCCAACATCAAGACTTACTATAAAGCTATGGTAATCAAGGTAATTATATTGGTAAAATAATAGACAGATAAAGCAAACATAATAGACAGCCCAGAAATAGACTCACATAAATATAGTCAACTGATCTTTGACAAACGACAAAACATAGTCTTTTCAACAAATAGTTCTGGAAGAGAAATAGGATAGCTGAAAACAAATAGTTCAACAAAATATATAAGTTTAGACACAGACCCTACATTCTTCACCAAAATTAACTTCAAATGGGTCATAAACCTAATTGTCAAATGCCAAACTACAAAACTCCTAGAAGATAACATAGGAGAAAATCTAGATGGCCTTGGATATGGCAATGACTTTTAAAATAAAATCCCAAAGTCATGTTCCATAAAATACATAACCAATAAGCTGAACTTCACTAAAATTAAAAATTTATCTGTGAGAGATACTTTCAAAAACATAAAAAGACAAGACACAGAACGGGAGAAAATATTTGCCAAAGACATATCTGTTTAAGAGCTGTTATCTAAAATATAAAAAGAACTCTTAAAACTTGACAATTAGAAAATGGGCAACCTGAAAAATGAGCAAAAGACCTAGGCAAGACACCTCACCAAAGAATGTATACAGATGGCAAGTAAGCATATGAAAAGATGCTCCACATAATGTGTCATTAGGGAAGGCAAAATAAAACAATGAGATGCCACTACAGGCTGATTAGGATGGCCAAAATCCAAAACAGTGACATCAAAACGTGGTGGAGAGGTTGACAAAGAGGACCTCTCACTGATTTCTGGTGGTAATGTCAAGTGGTAGAGCCACTTTGGAAGACAATTTGGCAGTTTCTTGCAAAACGAAACTTACTTTTACCACATAATACAACAGTTTTGCTTCTTACTATTTACCCAAATGAATTGAAAAATTATGTCTACACAAAAACAAATACACTAGTGTTAATAGTGGACTTATTCACAATTGCCAAAACTTGGAAGGGACCATAATGTCCCTCAGTGGTTGAAAAGATAAATGAACTGTGGTATATCCAGATAATGAGATATCACTGAGTACTAAAAAGAATGAGCTATCAAGCCATGAAAAGAGCGACAGTCATGAAAAAAAAACATAGAGGAAACTTAAATGCATATTACTGGGCGAAAGAAGCCAATATGAAAAGGCTATATACTGTATGATTAAAACTTTATGACATTCTGGAAAAGGTAAAACTGTGGAGACAACAACATCAGTGATTGGCAGTAGTGGGAAAAAGGGATGAATAGGGAGAACACAGATGATTTTTAGGGTAGTGAAACTATTTTGTGTAACACTTTAATTGTGGATACATATTATACATTTGTGAAAACCTATAAAATGTACAACACCAAGAGTGTAGCCTAATGAAAAGTGATATCGCTTTGGGTGATAATGAACTATCACAGAAAGTTCATTGCTTTTAACAAATTTATCATTGTGGTATTATGGATACTGGGGTTAGTGTGTGTGTGGAAGTAGGAACATAAGGAAGCTCTGTGTACTTGCTGTTCAATTTTGCTGTGAACCTTAAATTGATCTAAAGATAATGCCTATTCAATCCTGCTGTAAAATGAAATAAAAACTTTTCTAAAGTGTTTAATTATGGTGGTTCCCATGACAGATCTATAATTGCAAAAGAGGTCTGGCTAATTTTTCTGCCAGTATACTTTCATAACTCAGCTCTAGACCACAGAAAGGCAATAACTTCATTTCCACTGTACTTCTAATTACAATTTGATTTCAGTTCTTTATGTTTTGTATGATATTATTGATGATCTAGTTAAAAATAAAACTAATGTAGACATGTAAAGTTATGTTACATTTTGTGGTCTACATTGCTTATGTGTTAAAATGACAGTTTTAAACATTAACTTATTAATGTTATTTTTATTTGTAAATATTGTCAGTGCTTTTTTTATAACATAAATACTGATTTTAAATATGTGACGATATAGCAACTTGACATTAATGTCTTCACCTTTCTGTCCCCTATTTTTATGCAAATACTAAATTTATTTTTCAGTTGCAACTAATTTTTAAAATATACATGTATGGCTTTATTATGCCATATAAACACAAACAGAAAATCTTTCTTTAAAGTGTGAAAATTTCTGAAAATTTAAAAATAAAGTTAATGAAAATGCGTATTAAAAATTAGATGAACAGTCCATGAATCTTTACTCTTGCTTTAATTATACAAAAAAAAAAAAAAAAAGTACACTGGGTAATCTGGGAATGTACCAGTAAACTTAAGTTTGATTTTTCAAGAATTTCATTAATAGTTATTGTATTAGTCAGGATTGTCTTAGAGGGAGAGAACTAATAGGAGATATATATCTATATAAAGGGAGTTTATTATGTATTAATTTACGTGTTCACAAGTAAATTAATTTTACTGTTGTAAATTATTTTACTGTTGGCAGCCATGGAAGTTGCACCAAGAACCTTGAAGACAAGCAATTCAACTATTACAACTCTGAAAGCATTTAAAGTGTACAATAAAACTGACTCTCAAGCATAAATTAGAAAAACCAAACAAAACAACAGTCTTTGAATTTGGCAATCTTTCAATGTGGAAATGCTTTGACACTTCCAAATTTAGTGTGAGTGTCACTGAATGGCAGTGCATATGAAATGAAACTAGGAAACTAGGGATGTTACAACAAAGACAGGAAAATACTTAATAGTGTGTTTTAAAATGTAAATCCTGAGTTTCTTGGCTAGCAGAAGTTCTTTAATTAGGAATTTGCTTAATGTTATTCTTTTGTATTATCATGCCTCTTTCTCAGATCTTCTTTAAATTTCTTTCATTTACTATTTTCACATTCAGATTTATCTTGTAATTTTATCAGTGAATGAAACATAGTCATGCACTGGGATCCTACTGCTAAAATACATTCTCAATCTTCTGTAAGTCCAGAGACATGTTTCTAAGCTCTTCGAGGAAAACTTTTATAAGATTTCAAAGTATTATGTATACATAAAATTATTCTCTTTTTGTTGTGCTTGAGGCATATAGCAATAGTCTGATCCAACTATTTGTTAAGGTTTGGTTTTAGAATACTTAGTGTTGAAAGAATTCCCATCGAAACAATTTACAAAAGGAGATTTCCAATCTGGGGAGCAAATATGTAAGTATAGTAGAAACCATGAACAGGAAGGAAAATGGTCTGAGACAAATGGGGAGGGTCCCGAGTAGGGATTGAATAGCTAATTGAAGAACCAATTAACTAAAGTACAAAACTAAGATAATCACTACAGCAGTTGAACCTCATAATTGACTTGGTTGAAAATATTTACACAAATAAATCAAAAGTACCTTTCATTTATTAGCCAGGCATCTTCCATAGTTTATTAAATATGTAGACACAATCATCTTCACAAGTGAATTCAGTATTTAAGAATAAAAATAGGAGCACTATCTTGTTTATAAATAACCTTCCAATAATATGACTTGATGCTCACTTGTGACTCATTTATCTGATTTGGACTTCGGGCTTGGGAGTGTGCAATAATTAAATCTTTGGATTACACAGTGTTCAATTAAGATTGTATCTACAACACTAAATATCTGTAATTTCTATAACCTGTACCTATATTATATATATAATTATGTATTTATATTATGTTAATATAATTTTATAAATATAATTTTATATAATTATATACAAAATATGTATGAATATATAATATTTATATAATCATATCCATATGATTGTTTATATAATTAATCTACAGGCTGTGCTGTAATCACTGTGGTAATATACATACATGAAAAACAAAGTAAAAGAGAGAATTAAAGCCAGGTCCTGAATAGTGTGGAGGAAAGGGAGTTTATGGAGTAGAAGTGATCTTTAAATAGAAAACTTGATTTCTCAAATTCAACTTTCTAACATTTTCATCCATAACCCCTATTAAGCAGTTAAATTCTACTGATAAAATCTTGCCATGTAGTTAATCTTTGAACTTTGTACCAGTGTTTTCAATAAATCTGTCCCTTTGAGTATATAGAGTAGAAAAATATGCAAAAATCACCTGCATATTAATCACACTTTCAAAATCACTGTGTGATACAACCTTGCCTTTTTTTGTGTATCAAATATAAACCATGGCTGTGTTACAACTTTGTGAGATTCCTCATCATTGTAGTGACATACCTATATTATTATTGTCTTCCTAATCATTACTTCAACAATGTTTTATTTTGCATCCTTAAAGCAAGAGTAGAAGTTAATAAGCCTTACCAGCTTGAAACCAAGCAGATAAAGAAATATAGTTTTATATTGTGATATAAATTTGAAAACTTAAAACTGTCTCAAAGTTCATGAAAAATAAAACTTTTCATATACAATTCATTTGAAAAAAATCACTATAATAAATTATTGTAAAAATGTTACCACATATTTATAATGTTAGTAAAGATTTTATTGTTTTCCACAGATCTATTTTTTATTATTTTAATTTAATTTAATTTTTTTTTTTTTTTTTTTTTGGGAAGGAGTCTCGCTCTGTCACTCAGACTGGAGTGCAGTGGCATGGTCTTGGCTCACTGCAGCCTCCACCTCTTGGGTTCAAGCGATTCTCCTGCCTCAGCCTCCCAAGTAGCTGGGATTACAGGTGTACACCACCATGCCCAGATAACTTTTGTATTTTTAGTAGAAATGGGATTTCACCATGTTGGCCAGGCTGGTCTTGAACTCCTGACCTAGTGATCTGCCTGCCTCAGACTTATCAGACACATGGTTTGTAAATTTTTTCTCTCAACCTGTGGGTTGCACCTTCACTCTGTTAATTGTGTGTTTTTCCTTTTTTTTTTTTTTTTTGCTGTGCAAATGCTTTTTAGTTTGACATGATCCTTTTGTCTATTTTTGCTTTCGTTGCCTGTGCTTTAGGGTTCTAATCAAGAAATCGTTGTTCAGACTAATGCTGTTGAGCTTTTCCTTATGTTTTCCTATCATAGCTTTACAGGTTTAAGTCTTACATCTAAGGTTTTAAATCCATTTTTGAGTTGATTTTTGTATATGGTGTAAGAAAAGAGTACAATTTTATTGTTCTGCATGTGGATATCCAGTTTTCTCAACACCATTTATTGAAGAGATTGTCCTTTCCCCATTGTGTGTTCTTTACATATTTGTTGACCATCAGTTGACCATAAATGTAATTATTTTTAGGTTTTTTGTTCTGTTCCACTGGTTGATGTCTATGTTTTAACATTAATATCATACCGTTTTGATTACAATAGCTCTGTAATATATCTGGAAATCAGATTATATTATGCCTCTAGCATTGATCTTTTTGTTCAAAATTATTTGTGCTACTTGGAGTCTTCTCTGACTCTATAAGAATTTGAAGATTTCCTTTCTATCTCTGTGAAAAAATGACATTGGAATTTTGAAAGAAATTACATTGACTCTTTAGATCAGTTTTATGTAGTATGGATATTTAAAACAAACAATATTAAATTTTCTTTTTTCTTTTTCTTTTTCTTTTTCTTTTTTTTTTTTTTTTTGAGATGGAGTCTTGGTCTGTCACCCAGGCTGGAGTGCAGTGGCTAGATCTCAGCTCACTGCAAGCTCCGCCTCCCGGGTTTACACCATTCTCCTGCCTTAGCCTCCTGAGTAGCTGGGACTACAGGTGCTCCCCACCTCGCCTGGCTAGTTTTTTGTATTTTTTAGTAGAGATGGGGTTTCACCACGTTAGCCAGAATGGTTTCGATCTCCTGACCTCGTGATCCGCCCGTCTCAGCCTCTCAAAGTGCTGGGATTACAGGCTTGAGAAAAAAATCAGGCAAAAGAAAGAAATAAAGGGTATACAAATAGAAAAAGGGTAGTCAAATTGTCTGTTTGCAGATGACATGATTGCATAAGTAGAAAACCCCAATGTCTCAGCCCAAAACTCCTTACTCTGATAATTAAATTCAGCAGAGTCTCAGGATACAAAATCATCGTGCAAAAATTACAAGCGTTCCTTTATACCAATAATAGACAGAGAGCCAAATCATGAGAGAATTCCCATTCACAATTGTTACAAAGAGAATACTATAACTAGGAATACAACTTATAAGAGATGTGAAAGACCTCTTCAAGGAGAAGTACAAACCACTGCTAAAAGAAATAAGAGAGGACACAAACAAATGGAAAAACATTCCATGCTCATGAATAGGAAAAATCAATATCATGAAAATAGCCATACTGCTCAAAGTAATCTATAGATTCAATGCTGTTCCCATCAAGCTACCATTTACTTTCTTCAGAATATTAGAAAAAACCATCTTAAATGTCATATGGAACCTAAGAAGAGCCCTTATAGCCAAGACAATCCTAAGCAAAAAGAACAAAGCTGGAGGCATCATGCTACCAGACTTCAAACTATACAAGTCTACAGTAACCAAAACAACATGGTACTAGTACCAAAACTGATATACAGACTAATGGAACAGAACAGAGGCCTCAGAAATAACACCACACATCTACAACCATCTGATCTTCAACAAACCTGACAAAAACAAGCAGTGGGGAAAGGATTCCCTACTTAATAAATAGTATTGAGAAAACCGTTTAGCCATATGCAGGAAACTGAAACTGGAACCCTTCCTTATACCTTATACAAAATTAACTCAAGATGGATTAAAGACTTAAACGTAAGACCTAAAACCATAAAAACTCTAGAAGAAAACCTAGGCAATACCATTCAGGACATAGGCATGAGCAAAGACTTCATGACTAAAACACCAAAAGCAATTGCAACAAAACCCAAATTGACAAATGGGATCTAGTTAAACTAAAGAGATTCTGTACAGCAAAAGAAACTATCATCAGAGTGAACAGGTAACTTACAGAATGGGAGAAAAATTTTGCAATCTATCTACCTGACAAAGTGCTAATATTCAGAATCTACAAGGAACTTAAACAAAGTTGCAAGAAAAAAACAACTCCATCAAAAAGTGGATGAGGGATATGAACAGACACTTCTCAAAAGAAGACATTTATGAGGCCAACAAATACATGAAAAAAATCTCATCATCACTGGTAATTAGAGAAATGCAAATCAAAACCACAATGAGATACTATCTCATGCCAGTTAGAACGGCGATCATTAAAAAATAAGGAAACAACAGACACTGCAGAGGGTGTGGAGAAATAGGAACACTTTTACACTGTTGGTGGGACTGTAAACTAGTTCAACCATTGTGGAAGACAGTGTGGCGATTCCTCAAGGATCTAGAACCAGAAATACCATTTGACCCAGCCATCCCATTACTGGGTTTATACCCAAAGGATTATAAATCATTCTACTCTAAAGACATATGCACATGTATGTTTACTGCAGCACTATTTACAATAGCAAAGACTTGGAACCAATCCAAATGTCCATCAATGACAGACTGCATAAAGAAAATGTGGCACATATACCCCATGGAATACTATGCAGCCATAAAAAAGAATGAGTTCATGTCTTTTGCAGGGACATGGATGAAGCTGGAAACCATCATTAACAGCAAACTAACACAAAAACAGAAAACCAAACACTGCATGTTCTCACTCATAAGTGAGAGTTGAACAATGAGAACACCTGGACACAGGGAGGGGAACATCACACACTGGGGCCCGTTGGGGAGTGGGGTACAAGGGGAGGGTTGGCATTAGGAGAAATAGCTAATGTAGATGATGGGTTGATGGGTGCAGCAAACCACCATGGCACATGTATACCTATGTAACAAACCTGCACGTATGGTACATGTTTCCCGGAACTTAAAAGTATAATTTAAAAAAAGAAAATGGTGCTAAACTTTAATCATCATCAGGAAAATAGAATTTAATACAACCCTACAATGCTAACACACATTTACCCAAATATCTAACAATTGAAAAAAACTGAAAATACCTTGTGTTACTGAGGATGTAGATCAAATGGAAGTATAATACATTGTTAGTGGACTTATAGAAAAATCACTCCGCATAATTATTTTGCAGTATGAATTCATTAAACGAACTGGTAATGCAACAATTTAATTTCTGGATATATACCTAGAATATGAATATAAGTTTTTGAAGAAGCATATGGGAATGTTTGTAGCCACATAATTAGTAATAGGTCCCAACTCAAAACTGCTCCATTTTTGTGGTGTATATCTAAAATTGAATAGAGAAGAATATTCTACAACAATAAGATGAATAAGTCATATGCCACAACACAGTTAACATAGAAACCTAATGCTGAGCAAAAGAAGTCAGGCCTAAGAGAGTGTGAACTGTCTACAAAGTTCAAAAACTGGCAAAACTCATCAATGGGATTAAAAGTCAGCACGGTGTTTACAATGATTAAAAAGAGACATACGGGGGCTTTGGGGTGTTGTTAATATTTTATTTCTTACTCTGCTATATACATGAGTTTGTTTCTTTTATGAAAATTAATCTTTGAATTTATAATTTGTGTACTTTTTAATAAGAGGTTTGTTTACTTATTTATTTATCTATTTATTTATTTATTTTGAGACAGAGTCTCACTCTGTCACCTAGGCCAGAGTGCAGTGGCATGGTCTCAACTCACTGCCACCTCCTTCTACCAGGTTGAAGCGATTCTCCTGCCTCAGCCTCCTGAGTACCTGGGATAACAGGTGCAGGCCACCATGCCCAGCTAAATTTTGTGTTTTTAGTAGGGATAGGGTTTCGCCACATTAGTCAGGCTGGTCTCAAGCTCCTGACCTCAGGTGACCCGCCGGCCTTGGCCTCCCAAAGTGCTGGGATTACAGGTGTGAGCCACCATGCTCGGCCATGTAATTCAATTTAAAATTTTCCAATCCAAAAACAAAGGTAGGGATTTCTGCTTCTTTTCACGAGAGAGTAGATGGGAATCGATTTACTTTCCCATTTTAAACATGTAGAAAACTAAACAAAATATATGAAAATACTCTTTTTAGACATTGGAGAGCAGGAAATGCAAAAGTGGGAAAATGTTCCTTTCAAGTGCTGTGAGTCTTACAAACACCCCGGCCTTTTGCCTGGAGGATCAGTCCAACCTGGTAACTCATGATGTAGGTAGGGAAATCCAACACAGACCAGCGTGGTCTCAGTGAGTTGAACAGACCAGGAGACAGAAATCAGAGTTTAGGGTGGCTGAGGTGGATGAAATCTGCTAATGTGTCTACCCTATTTTCTTATTCATCTGAGAAAAAATGTTGATTTGTTTTTTAGATTACTTCATCCGCTGCACATGTTGGAGCTGAGCACTCAGATTATTCTAGCTCATCTAATGTTTGCAAATTATGTATAATAAGCAATACTTTTGTCAAGAAATATATAAAATAATTTAATATTAAAAACAGAATACATTTGGGACAAAAAAGAAATGTATTTTAAGATATCTGAAATTGGCATTGAGTTTATTAAGTTTTTTCTCTTTAGTTCTACACAGCCCATAGACCAAACAGACAATCTCTCCCCATCCTGTCTCCCACCTCCACTTCCCCCACATACAGTGGGCATTAGAAAGCGGTGGCTTTTCGTTTAGTCTGAAGGGATCAGCGTCCTATAACATATGAATTAGCAGAGCCTCTGAGAAACCCTATATTGACCTCAGTCACTTTGTTCAGTAATTCTTCAAAAGCAGGCCAGAGGCTCACTAGTGAACATGCTTGCAATACTGATGTTTGTGCAATGGAAAATTTTAGGAAGGGAATTCTATTTCCCCGAGCAAGTTTCCAAGCACTAAACTCTCTTTCAAATAATAAAAGAGGTTAGAGACTAACTTAGGGAACAGATTCAATTTTTCAATGTGGCATTAATAGGGGCAAAGCAAAGAGACAGATTGCATTGACAGGGAAACAAAAATGGATAATGGATTTAATAGCTTGAGTTCTAATGGAAAAAATAACATTCTCCCTCAGATTGTCATATATTTTTAAAAAATGTGGCTACCATTAATAGTACATACATGAACAAAAAAAGCTTATATGGTGGTATATAAATCATTAAAAAGTTTTCAGCAAAATTAAGTAGACAAGTATTTCTGTTTCCTTCTGTATATTATCTCCTTCATTATTCATATCCCCAATAATTTCTTGCATACTTGCTATCATTGATAGCTACATTTGCTGTATTTAAGATTAACCTGTAGTTTTCAACTTTTTGCTAGTTATAACAAGAAAAAAAAAAACCACACCAATAAGAAGTAACATGAAGCTATTTAGGATGCTAGAATAACTATCTGTATGTTTTCTTTTTATAAGTATATATAATGAAAATTATTAGATTCAGTATGTGATTACTTGGCCAATTGAGGGATATTTCAGTTTATAATTTTGTTAGCAGTCCCTACCTGTTATGTAAGTTAGTCATAAAAGTTCAACAACCAAAAGCTTTGAAAATTTTGTGAGACTGATGGAATTTATAATAATGCACATATAATCACATCAACATTTTGCATATAATTTGGATGGATAGAAGAAACTTTGAAATATCACATTAAATCTCTTATTTAAACTATAAGGTAGTAGTTAAGGAACTACATGAGATAAGAATATAATAAAATGTAGAATTAACATTTTATTTTGGTCAAAACGACAAGAGAAAAATACCTTGAGTATCATAATTGATCCTAATGCACAAAAATTCATGAGGACCCAAAGGGATAGGATCTAATAAAAAGTTGATATTTGGGAAAAAATTCAGTTTTGTCGATGTATAAACAGTAATTGTGATTATTTTACAAATGAGGGATGTGTGTGTATGAGAGAGAGAAAGACAGAGAGAGACATAAAGAAATGTGTGGGAGAGAGAAAATAGCAGATCTTGACAAACAGAAAGGGAAGCAAAAAAGTAATGTTAAAAATGCCTAATAAGAAGAGACAATATAAAAAATTATAAATTAGCAAATTACTTCCCATCTCACTTCATACATCAGATACTTGATGAGATATGTATCAACACTTCAGTGTTGTATTAACTGGTTTCAATGACTTTGTCAGAGTGTTATTGTTCTTTCAGAAGCAATGAAGTAAATTAATGAGCATATCAATAAAAACAGTTAATTATGGCAACAATTCAAGCATAAGAAATAGGACAGAAGAAACATCTCAGGTGTTATCCATCTCAAATCTCAATGAGTGAATGTTACTGTATCTGATTCTAATTTTCCATTGTTAGAATTTGTTTGTGTCAGTTCAGTATCAGATCTTATTAAACATTCGTTAAAGACCTGAACCATGGCAAGCAGTATCCAAATACATTTTATGAATGGTTGGAACTTAACTTTTAGAATACTCTGAGAAACAAAAATTTTTAAAATTACTTAGTCATAGAAGCCTATTATGTTCTAAGGTACCATTTACTTAAGAGTTAAATGTGTGCCACATGAAACCTTAAAGATGCAGCTGCTGTGTTTATTAGCTTACAGAAATAGGTACTTTTCTCTCTATAAATACCTTACAAATGTTTCAAACCTTGGCAAAACAAACGAACAAAATTTTTTTAGTAGCTGCGTTTCTATAGGGGAGTAAATGTACTAAGACTATGAAATGACTTATTGACACCTTAACTAAAACTTTTGGGTGGAAACAAAAGACTAGTTAGAAAAAATGTGAAACTAATTTGGATGTTAGAATTTTTTTGTGTTATTTTATTGGTAGGGTGTGTATGACTAAAATTATTAGATTCAGTGTGTGATCAATTGGCTAACCAAGGGACTTTTCAGAACATAATCACGTTAAATGTCTCTTCCTGGTATGTGAGATATGAGTTCATAAGACATCAACCAGTTTAAAGGCTTTTTTTAGTGACCAATTTTATCCTCATCTTTACTATTAAAAATTACCTATCAGGATATTTTTTTCTCTTCTCTGCAGTCTGTGCAAGTCATATTTTAGTACATAACTCTATCCAATATACATGTAATTACTTGTATATTTTCATTGTGCTCTCTTATTGCTTTAGTTGGGGACATTCCTTCAGTATAGTTTTCTATTAAAAATGCTAATTTTTATTAGTCCCACATTCATGTGTGGATGTATATAAACCTCTTAGCTAATTTTTTAAAAAAGAATTCTTGACGAATCAGAACTAATGAAAGAAGCTTAGTGTGACATGAAATAACGCAGGTCATGTTGCTGAACGGAAACTTCTAGGAAGGACAAATGAACTCAATGTTGAGGTGGAAAAAGACTGTCAACATTATACTGGTGGCCTCCTGTGAGTTTCACAGAAGCAACAGAAGGATTTGAGACAGTAATTTTGACTAAAAAAAGTTAAAAGCTGGGGGCGCGGCCAGGCCAGGCCCGCGGGCTCCGCATGCTGCAGCTGCCCCCGGGCGCCCCCGCCGCTGCCCTCGCCGCGGAGCCGCGCGGAGCTGAGCCGGCGAGCTAACCCGAGCCAGCCGGCGGGCGTCCCGGAGGCGGCGGCGCAGGGAGGGGCCCAACGCGCGCACGTGGCCCCGGCGGCCGCCATGGCGGACAGCCGCACGGCGTGGGGCGCGGCGTTGGCGGCCCTGGCCCCGGGGCCGGGCAGTAGCGGCCCGGGACCACGCGTCTACTTTCAGAGCCCCCCCGGAACCGCAGGAGAGGGCCCAGGTGGCGCGGACGATGAGGGCCCAGTGAGGCGCCAAGGGAAGGTCACCGTCAAGTATGACCGCAAGGAACTACGGAAGCGCCTCAACCTAGAGGAGTGGATCCTGGAGCAGCTTACACGCCTCTACGACTGCCAGGAAGAGGAGATCCCAGAATTGGAGATTGATGTGGATGAGCTCCTGGACACGGAGAGTGATGATGCCCGGGCTGCCAGGGTCAAGGAGCTGCTGGTTGACTGTTACAAACCCACAGAGGCCTTCATCTCTGGCCTGCTGGACAAGATCCGGGGCATGCAGAAGCTGAGCACACCCCAGAAGAAGTGAGGGTCCCCGACCCAGGCGAACGGTGGCTCCCACAGGACAATGGCTGCCCCCCGACCTCGTAGCAACAGCAATACCGGGGGACTCTGCGGCCAGGCCTGGTGCCATGAGCAGGGCTCCTCGTGCCCCTGGCCCAGGGGTCTGTTCCCCTGCCCCCTCAGTTTTCCACTTTTGGGGTTTTTTATTGTTATTAAACTGATGGGACTTTAAAAAAAAAAAAAGTTAAAAGCTATTGTTTCCACTCAATAGATGACCAACCATGTCAGCTAAGTGCTTCTTTTCCAGCCTCGCTTAGGACAAACCATGTAGAGGAAACTGCTAATAATTGAAACTCCCAGGACAAATGGCTTAGTGGGTGCTACAGCTTTTCACTCCACACTGGACATGCTCCCTGTTCCACCCGGTAGCCATGCTGCTGTTTTCTCTAGGCCTATGTGCTGACCTTGGTTGTCAAGCATTTCCTCAAGCACAGTTTCTAAGTGTTGGGAATTCATGTTAATTGTCTTGTAGTTCTTGGATACTGCCCGGACACAAAACAGTCCAACTTCAACCCATCTGTTCTCTCCTAAAGGATACAAAACTCCCCTGCACCCTCTTAGCAATTTCTCTTCTGGATTCCTGCCTATACCACACCAGCAGGTAACTCTGAAGATAATTTCCAAATTTTTGCTTCAGTTTTGTATTCTTTATGCTAGATCAACTTCTGCTTCTTTTGGCTTAATATTTTGCACAACTTCAAAAAAATGCAATTTGTCTTTTCAAGTGAAATAAATGAGAACTGCTGCAGGGCACCGACACAGTTGAGCAGATTTTAGGCTCTGCTGTAACCTATTTAGAAAGCAAACTTCCCAGATATATGTTCATACACCATGTTGGAATTAACAACAAGAGAGTAGTAAGAGGAGTTGCATAGTGTTCCACCCAGTCATTTGCAAAAATGAAGTTTGTCTCAAAAGATTAGAGAGCTAAATAATTAGGAGTTATAGACACTGTCGATGCTATTTTTTATATCTCTATCTCTCTCTCTCTATATGTGTGTATGTAGATATATATAATATATATACATATATTATATATACATATAAATATATATATATTTGCTTTTTAAAAAATACCCATGCTGCTGATCTAAAGTGAGAGGGAGGGAGGGGAAGGAAGACTGAGAGCAGGTAGTTATAAAGAACAAGGTACATTTTACTCAGCAAAGCTCTTTGAAACCGGTATGTATTATCTGAGTTTGAGATGCTGAGTATTTTGGATATTTACTCTATGTGGCAAAAAAACAGCTGATTTTATAGTGTCACACTATCCTCTAATAATCTGATAAAATAAACTGATAGACATTAGGGTATATGCATCATATGTTACATTTGTATCAATGTAAATGTTGAGCTATAGACTGCATATTTCAAATTATGCTGCCCAACATAGAATAAATATTAAGCAACTATTCTTCCTTTGTTCTGTCTCTTCCATTTCTTTTCTGAGATGATTGGTCAAAAGTAGCCAAAGAGGTTCTGGAGAATTTCTTGAAAAGGCTGTTGTTTTCACTAATTCATGCCAAATCATCAGAATATAGCAAAAGCTTTTTTTTTTTTTTTTTTCAATCTAAATAATAACATACACCCCAGCAACTGGCAGAAAAGCAAATCATCATATTCAATTTTCCTTTAAAATTGTTATATATTCCATAATGTTTATTTGGACTGACACATTTTAATTAGAATAGTCATATTATCATTCAATATCAAACAAGCTATAGTGTACACCATTCAGGCACCTGAATAAAAATGATAGAAAGTATTAATATGGTAACCACATAGCACTCCAGATAATTTTTTTTTCTATCACTGCATTTTATTGCCAGTAGCCACAGTGTGAAGTTGTGGAATTTTGGAGAGACATCTGCATACTTAAAGGAGAGAAGAAGAGTATAAAAGTATAGAGGTCATGATCTTTAAACAAAATGTAAAAGAACTTTGAAGTTGAGAATTAACACAGAAATAATACGAAGGAAGGACTCACATACAGAACAAAAATGAAATTTCCTAAGGACAATTTTTGTCTTTTCTCTATTTTTCTGCATATGTTTGTATGTATGTATTTTTAGGTATATCCATGTATGCAAATATATAAAAATAGTAACACTGTGGAACTTCTACCAGTTGGTTGTGTATTTGAGGTTAAAATAAAGAAGGTTACACCTACCAAAATTAAACTCCCCACTGTTAAAGTACAAAATATTTTCCTTTTCAGTTTTATCTTTTCTACCACATTTACCACCAAAATTACTTGAAAGAAAGTCATATTTGAACACTAATTTTTTTCTAGAGTCATTTTTTATTCTTAGAGAAAAAAGTTTCAGACTGTAGATTTGTTTTGAATTCTCATTCTATTAATTTTGAAACATTTTGAAATGTAGAGAGAGTGTTAGAAAAGTATTAATTGGTGAGTGATTACCAGAACTCTTCTCTGTTAACTTCATTGCTGTGTACACCAGCTTGGGTTGACAAAGTTGGAATTAATAAATGATTGGTCACTCAGCGCTGTGGCTCGTGCCTGTAATCCCAGTATATTGGGAGGCTGAGATGGGTGGATCACTTGAGGACAGGAGTTCGAGACCAGCCTGGACAACATGGCAAAATCCTGCCTTTGTTAAAAATACAAAAATTAGCTGGGCATGCTGGTGCGCACACTTGTAATCACAGCAACTCAGGAGGCTGAGGCAGGAGAATCACTTGAACCTGGAAGGCAGACATTGCAGTGGGCCCAGACTGCGCCACTGCACTCCAGCCTGGGTAACGGAGCGAGGTGCTGTCTCTAAAAAAATAAATAAATGTTTGGTAGCATGAACTAATGGCAAATCATCAGAACTGGGAATGAGGATAATGGTGGCTTTGATGCTATAGCTGTGACTATGGGGAAGTTAACTGCCTTCATTTGTACAGTACCCTCATATCTGTATAATAAGATAATTATCCTATATATTCTCTAAAATGCCATTCTACAAGTGCAAATCTACCGATATCCTGTTTAAAAAAGAGTTCTTTTTAAGCAAACATTTAGCCACATATATGGCAGCTTGGCTTGCTCTGTTTAATTTCTATCTAGGATATCCATAATCCATAAATTACTTGAATTCTAGGGCTATTAGTAATTGATCATTATAAAAAAATTACATTTGGGACAGAATTTAAGAAACCATATATATGTACACACACATATATATCCATATATATATATCCATAGACACATGTGTATGGATATCCATATATATTATATATATTCCCCGTGTGTGTATATACACACACACTATATATTTGCCAGCAAAATAGAATGTCCAAAATGTATAAAAGAATTACTGTCCTGTTTTTTAAGAAAATAATGTATTCCAAAAGATTCCTCTGTTTAGAAAACTACTACAACCTATTAATATAATCTGCAAAACCATTTTGCAATATTCATAGTGATCTGAAACAAAATACTTAAATTTGACAAAAAAAGATCAGTTTTGTTTTATCTGTGCTTATTCCACCAAGAACTCTCCAGACATTGATTATTCTGAGCCAACTGAAGATTATGTCCAAATATGACATATACTCCATGTGAGAGGTGAAAATTAGTGAATTGTCCTAATTCTGACTGAGCCGTGTTTTCATTGCCATTTTACAGATAAGCTTTTCTTGCTAATAGAGAGGTCTGACAATTCTCAGAAACCCAGACTACTTGAGTGAAAATTCAATAAGTAAGTTAAGGATACCAAATGGTAACCAGGCCTTGGGGAGGCTACACACTTGAAACACAACTTTTTCTGACAGTTTGTAGTGTAGCTCTGGTGGTGTGTTTCAAAATCTGTCAAAAAGATATAACTGGACTTAAGAGTTTAGTTTGATTCTTAAACCAAATAATCGGACAGCAATGTGGCATTACTGCCTTTGGCCGTTTAGAGAAAAAAAAAAAATCTTGATTTTGAAAGAGCAAAAGCATTAAACTCATCAAATTGCTGCTGTGTACTGGCAGAAAAACTTTCTAAGTTTCACTGCATGAACAGTCAGGACAATCAGATAACGAAGGCATCTTCACTGATGTCAATAGGACTCGAACAATCACATCCCTAAAGAAATGATGTTTAACAATTATCTCATGTAATGTGATGGGGGAGTCATCAACTTCCATTTGTTTCAATGGTGATTTTACTTTCATTTTCTCAACGTCAGTAAAACAGTTGCCCCCGCATTTGTCATATTGATGCTCAAGTAAACCTAAGGAAATTGACACTAGAGTCTCATTGCTTTCGAGTGCCACCAGGTTGCCTCTATGAATCTATTTTTAAAAAAGGTAAAATTGAGCAGGGCACGGTGGCTCACGCCTATAATCCCAACACTTTGGGAGGCCGAGGTGGGGGGATCACGAGGTCAGGAGATCGAGACCATCCTGGCTAACATGGTGATACCCCGTCTCTACTAAAAATACAAAAAAAAAAATTTGCCAGGTTTAGTGGTGGGAGCCAGTAGTCCCAGCTACTAGGGAGGCTGAGGCAGGAGAATGGAGTGAACCCGGGACCTTGCAGTGAGCAGATGTCGTGCCACTGCACTCCAGCCTGGGCGAGAGTGAGACTCAGTCTCAAAATAAAATAAAATGAAATAAAAAGGTTAAATTGAAAAATACATTAGCATTGTGTTTAAAATTGTTTGTGATTGGATACATATTAAAAATATAATTCGTAATTGTATAACTCAGAGTCACTAGACTCCAGAGTTTGAGGATATCATAGAAGTTATTTATTTTTTATTCTGCTGTTTGTATTCTGTAATATTTTAGCACCAAACATGTTAGATTTAGCCACTAAATCAACAGGATATTAATTATTTTCATGTTTACTTGAAGCAAATAACATCAATAGTAGGAAGTATTTATTTTCCACACACTGTACTAGTACTATATGTGCATTTTTCATTTAACTCTCAAAACCCTTGCATAAAGTAGGTACTACTAATATCTATATTTTACACCAAGGAGATAGAGGTTTAGAGAAGCTTCATGACTTTTCCAGAGGACAAAGGCAGTAAATGGCATTAATAGGTGACTCTGAATCATGGCCTACCTGGATTTATATAGAGCTCTTTCTACAGGTATTTGATTTCATTACTAAGTAAATAAATACATAAATAAATATTTGTAGGTCTCCTACTTGATGTTATGTAAGGGATTTGAGATAGCTATCCCATTGGAAAAAAACTTATTACTGGTTCAGTCTAAACTTCGTAGCAATTAATTCAATAGTGCAAACAAATTATCAAGGAACTCACCTGCCTCCCATTGTTTCATCATTCATTGCATCCATGGCTATTATTTTGAAGACATATAACCCCAAAAAGTTACATTATAAAGGACTAGGTAAGATTGTGATGAATCTCAGTTGAAAGGATTAGCATGTGGAAATCAAGACAGGAAAAGCAGTTCTGACACAGGGCTTTGGGGGAAAAAAAAAGAGGAGTACTGAAAGAATGTTTAGGGTATCACTTATATAATATCTTCTACTAGTCTCTATTTTCCAAATGACCATTTGTATATTGAACAAAGAATTTTTTGAAAGCATCATGTGTATAATGCATACAAGACAAAGAAGTAATCATTTTCCCAGAATTCACACTAATAAGATTAATGCTGAAAATCTCAGAACTGGGTTAAGGGGAAGACCAGAATGAAAATTACTCAATGTTCTCTAGGCAGTTAAACACCACCAGAAATGTAAGAAAATTAAAAAAAAAAAAAAAAAAAAAAAAAAGTATTTCCTAGAACTCTTCTTGTGGAAAGTTCTGTGAGTAGTTTGAAGATGGAATGTTTAAGGTGAAATTTGGCTCCCAAACCCATCTATTTACATAAACTCTCTTCTGAAGAAATTGTAGTCTTCTGCTGTATTAGTCCATTTTCACACCGCTATAAAGACATACATGAGAGTTGATACTTTGTAAAGAAAAGAGGTTTTTTTTGTTTTGTTTTGTTTTGTTTTGTTTTGAGATGGAGTCTCGCTCTGTCGCCCAGGCTGGAGTGCAGTGGCCGAATCTCAGCTCACTGCAAGCTCCGCCTCCCGGGTTCACGCCATTCTCCTGCCTCAGCCTCCCGAGTAGCTGGGACTACAGGCGCCCGCCACCTCGCCCGGCTAGTTTTTTGTATTTTTTAGTAGAGACGGGGTTTCACCGTGTTAGCCAGGATGGTCTCGATCTCCCGACCTCGTGATCCGCCCGTCTCGGCCTCCCAAAGTGCTGGGATTACAGGCTTGAGCCACCGCGCCCGGCAAGAAAAGAGGTTAAATTGACTCACAGTTCGGAATGGTTGGGGAGACCTTAGGAAACTTGCATGGTGGAAGGAGAAGAGGCACATCTTAAATGGTGGAACGCACGAGATAGGGAGCAAGAGCGGGGAAAACTGCCTTATAAAACCATTAGGTCTTGTGAGAACTCACTCACTATCACAAGAACAGCATAGGGGAAAATGCCCCCATGATCCAATCACCTCCTACCTGATCCCTCTCTCGACATGTGGGCATTATGGGGATTACAATTCAAGATGAGATTTGGGTGGGGACACAGTCAAATCATATCATTTGCTAAGTAGAAATGCAAGTTTGGAGCTCGGAGTTTGGAGACGAACTCTTAAAGACAATATAGTATCGACACAGCAATTCTTTATTTTGCTTTCTTCCCCGGGTGCACCCTAGCATCCTCCTTATCAAAATGTGCTTACAAATAGTTTGACAATATATGTTTGAAAGGGTATCAGTTTATGAGGCTTCTTAGGGCCCCCATGTGTCTAGGCTAGTCCTGATTATTGAAGACTGGAGGAGATCAAAGTATGCCACTGTTTTACGTAATTACTTAAAATAAAATGAGGAAAATCATGAAACCCCAAATCAACAACAACAAGCCAGCAAGAAAAGTTTATAATACGTTTCGCTTTCCCTCTTTACATTATTTCATCACTTTCATCCTTTAGTACTGAATAAACATTCATTAAATAAATCGTCACAGCTGCACCATATCTCAAATGCTTTAACTCTGTTGGTATTTATAAAACAATCTGCTTAACACATATCTTCATAATCGCTTACTCTTAATTTTTAAGTGAATTTATTTGGAGACTTCAGAAAAAATATTTGACTACTGATGCAGTTAACTTAATGGTTCAATGTCTATTCAGGATTACTGTATCTTATTAGATCAGTTTTCGAAAGTTATACTTTCGTAGATAATTGTCTACGTTGTTTAACGCGGACCGACATAATATAGTTTAATGCTTTCTCAAAAATATTTTACTTTTATAGTTATGTTACTTTTTATATTTTTAATGTTTTCAATTTTATTTGCATAAACTCTTCAGTCCTTTGTATGTTTAATTAAAGATTAATAATAAAGAACTAGCTTTAGATTTGGATAATCTTTTTGCTTCTTCATTTTATATTTTGTCTTATATTATTTCTTTTTTAGACTGTCTTCTATTATTTCATTATTTAAAAAATATTTTGAATAGAATGCTTTAACTATTAATTTTTAATTTTTTGTTAGCTTTTAATATATATTTCAACCTGTAAATTTTTAATTTTAGCTATGTACACATGCATATAAATGTAGTGATATTATTTTTTAGTCATAAATATTTTGTAATTTTCATTATGATTTTCTTTTACTCAAATGTTAATTAGAACTATGTTTTAAATGTTTAGATTTTTTTAAAATTAAGCTTTCTAAAAAGCTAAATTTTAGTTTTAAATCAGTATGACCTGAAAAAAGTTTGGAATAATATTTGGTATTTGTAAAATTTGTTTTGTGGGCTAATCTTAATTTGTGTAATTATCCATGTAACTAGAAAACCATACGTATTCTTTAAGTAGTGTGTTCAGAATTCTCTCTCTCTGTTTCTTTATATGTATCTATCTATCTATCTATCTATCTATCTATCTATCTATCTATCTATCAATCAATCATCTATCTATCTATCTAATGATGCAGGATTTTTGCTCCTTAGTTCAACTAAAATCCAGGTTCCTGTAACATGACCAGAAAAAATTAGGCACATGGACACACTGAAAGATGAGGAGAGTGGAATTTATTAAAAGAAAGCTCTCAGGGAATAAAAGAGGTCCTACCAACAGGCTCCCACCTCACAGATTGAATACCAGGCCACGACACAGGAGCAGAGAGGCCAGGCTCCTCCCCCCTGCGTAAGGCATGAATTCCCAGTGGCTCCACCTCACTCTACCAATACTGCAGGCAGGCCCCCAGTCTGTTGGGGGCATGCCCAGACACCCTGGACAGATTTCCTCATCTGCATAAAAGTATCTGATGTAAACACTTGCGGGGCAGGTTGGAGATTCTCCAGGTAGCTTCCTTTATCTGCCTCCTGCATCTATTACATACACATACATATGTATGTATTCCCAATTCCATGCACAAACACATACATTCAACTTTAACCCCAATTTATTAATCAACTCTGTCATTTATTTTACTTCTAGTTCTTTGAATCTTGTTTTTTCATGATTTATAGGCAACATGTTAAATGTATATAGATTGATAATTAGTTATATTTTTATGGTAATTTTTTTACTTTACTATTATGTGACAATCCATGATCCTAACATGCTTTGACCCTTAAGGTACATTCAGTCTGGTGGTAATGTTGCTCAACAGTTAGTCCTTTCTTTTTACCTCTCTCAGTGTGTGTGTGTATTGTTAAACTTTTTGGGGGGGTAAATTATGCTTTTTGTGTATTTCCCCCAATGTGGGAATTGCTATTGTTTAAGAGAGGTGTGTGTGTGTGTATATATACATATATATATATATAGAGAGAGAGAGAGAGAGAGAAAGAGAGTTATAGTTATTATGACATTGACTATATTTTAATTATTTTATTAGTTACTCATATTTTAATTTTCATCCTACATATACTAAATTATAAATTATAAATATTGATACCA